>NC_091470.1:328110159-328428374 GCF_036971445.1 Narcine bancroftii
GATGATTATAAAGCAAGAATAATATCTGATCATTCTCCATTGTTGATGGAATTGTAATTTACTGAAAAACAGCAGTCAGTAATATAGATGGAGATTAAATCCCTTGTTATTAAAGAGGGAAGATTTTTATGCTTTTATAAGAGAGCACATTAAACTATTTTCTGATTTTAATTTTCATTCAATAGAGGAGAAATTTATAATTTGGGATGCTTTTGAAAGTAATTTGAGGACAGATTATGTTTTACTTCAAAAATTAAAAAAATATAGATAAATTAGAAAAAGAAATATAAGTATTGGAAAAGGATACTCAAAAATCACTTTAAGAGGATAAACATAGGCATTTAATTAATAAAAAGTCAGTGCAGTGGCCAGTGCCTCAGGCCGACATAAGAAACAGCTGACGAATGTGGCGACTGGCAAAGCATCATGCAGGGTGAAACCCCCGTTTCCATAGGCTGCTGGCAAAATGGCCAATCACCGCCAGTGGATCGCAGGGACCCAATCGGGGCCCAGGCATCTGAGGTAACCAATTGGCAACTGTCCCGGTCAAGCCACACCCCAGTGGTGACATGGCTGAGCTGACTATAAAAGGCAGAGTTGCCACTGAATAAACTCAGTGTTGTATACACTCTACTTCTGCAGATTCGAGCTACAGTCTTAGGGCTGTAACCAAGAGCTATAACCTAGCTGTAGACGTAGTGACCTTGCTCCAGTGGTGACCCCGACTGGTCCTGCTTTGGACCTAAAGATGGAAAAGCAACCTGCAATCAACGCCGCAGCTTTGAAGCTGCCCGGGTTTTGGACATAGCAACCATGGGTGTGGTGCCAGCAAGCCAAGGCGCAGTTCGCCATTCAACGGATCTCCATGGACAACACAAGTTACTACCATGTGGTCAGTGCCCTGGATCAAGACACTGCATCATCGACTTCTTCTAGCAACTCCCGGAAAAAAGCTATGTGGACATCAAAGAGCTATTAATCCACATTTTCGGGTTCTCGAAGTGCGAGCGTGTTGCCTGACTGTTGCATGTTGACGGAATGGGGGTCAGGGTCCCTTCCGCCCTCATGAGTGACATGCTCGCTCTCAATGATGGCCACACCTCCTGCCCGCTGTTCCAGCAGATCTTCCTGGAGAGGCTGCCCGAGGATATCCAGCAGCTCATCGCAGAGAAAGACTTTGATGACCCCATGAAGCTGGCAAAGAGGGATGCTTGTGCTTCATCGAGCAGGTGACAGTGCCATGTGAACAGCGTCCTGCCAGGAAGACCACCAACTGACTGACCACCTGAATCCCACACCCCACTGGTTATCAGTACAATTCCCGTCAATGCCGCTCCCACTGCAGATTCCAGGAAACGCCCAGGCCAGCCATCGTTAATGGCTGCGATGACCAGCCAACTGCATAGCCTGCTACACATTCAAGACTCCTTGTCGGGCACAATACAGCATCATTCCCCCGACCAACCTGGAGGCCCGCTGTGGCAAAGTGGACTGGGAGCTCTAAGCTGCAAATTGCTCTAACATCCGATCATTCGGCATCGCACCATTCCCCTACACTTTGGGGACAGACGGTTCACTTGGAAATTTACGATGGCGGCCATGCATCAATGATTACTGGGTGCAGATTTCCTGCGGGCCAACACATTCCCGGTGGATATCAAGGGGCAACAGCTGGTACACGCCCGAACATTTCAGTCTTGCTCAAGGGCACTGAACTCATCACCCCCCACCTGCACTCAGTGAGTATTGCCGACAATTAATTCGCTTGGGTCCTAGCAGAATTCCCCTCCATCACCATGCCTCGCTTCCATTTGGCAGAACCCAAGCATGGGGTGAGGCACCAAATCACTCCACTGGGCCCTTCCCTCCATACCAGGGCATGGCGTCTCCCCTCCAAGAAACTTGACTGAGTCAGGGGCAAGTTCAAAAAGATTGAGGAACTCGGCATTGTATGGTCCCCAAGGCAGCAGGTGGTTGGAGGCCGTACGGAGACATCCGCCATCTCAACGAGGCCACCATACTGAACAGATATCCCCTTTTCCAAGACTTCACCACTAACCTGCAAGAGGCACAGATATTCGCAAAGGTGGATTATCACTAGATACTAGTACACCCTGAAGTCATCCCAAAAATTGTCATCATAACCCACTTTGGATTGTTTGAATTTCTCTGCATGCCCTTTGGGTTAAAAAATGCATTTCAGACTTTCCAGAGACCGATAGATGCAATGGGCAAGGATCTGCATTTTGGCTTTGTCTACCTTGACAACATTTTAATCGCCAGCCATACCCGCACCGAGCAAGCTGCCCACTTAAAATAATTACTCTGCAGGCTGAGCAATTTTGGCCTAACCATCAACTGGCCAAGTGCCAGTTTGGCCGAGAAACTATTGACTTCCTGGGCCATCATATCGACCAATATGGAACCAGACCGTTACCCACTAAGGTCGATGCAATTTGCTTTTTCCCCATGACATCGACAGTGAAGGAACTACAGGAGTTTGCAACTTGGTGAAGGGCTCAAGCCCGAAACGTTGGTGATGTATCTTTACCTTTGCTACTTAAAGGTACTGTTTGACCTTCTGAGTTTCTCCAGCATTTGTGTGTTTTTTCATTTAATCACGGTGTCAACAGAATCCTGTGTTTTACCTCAAGAGTTTGCAGTGGCCCGCATCACGAGCCCACTCTTTTCCCTCTCGGCAGGACCCAGCAAAAACATACAAAGGACCCAGGAGACATTCGAGGCCTCCCAGGCCAACAAAATCGCCCTAGCCACTGCCACCCTCCTCATGCACCTGCCCCGACCACCCTCACGGTAGATGCCTCCAGCACAGTGGTTGGGGGTAACTTGAGCAAATGGTGAATGAACAATGGCGACCGCTGGCCTTTTACGGTAAACACCTCAGGCCAGCAGAGCTCAAGTACAGTGCCTTTGATAGAGAACTGTTAGCGTTATACCTGGCAATTTGGCACTTTCGTTACTTTCTGGAGCGAAGGAAGTTCAAAATTTACACAGACCACAAACTCCTTACTTTCGCCTTCAGTAAGGTGTCAGATCTGTCGTCAACCAGGCAACAGCGGCACCTGTCCTACATATCTGAATTTACAATGGACATTGAACACATAACCAGCAAATCCAACATGGTGGCCAATACCCTATCCCGTCCAGCTACCTTGGCAGTGCTCAACCCTACCCCCTGGCATCGATTACGTGACCCTGGGTCATGCACAGCAAGCAGACCCTGACATTCTGGTGTATCAGACAGCACTCACCAGATTACAACTGGAGGGCATCCAGATCGCCCCTGGCAATTGCAAGCTGCTCTGTGACATCTCAAGGGGTAAAGCTCAACCTGTCATTCGGCTGCAGGGGCTCGGTCCACAACTTGGCTCAACCTTCCATCAGGACTACAGTCAAAATGGTGGTGAACAGGTATGTCTGGCATAGCTTCCACAAAGAACTGTCCTGTGGGCCAGGACTTGTACTCAGTGCCATTCATCCAAAATCCAGACTCACATCAAGGCTCCACCACAGGCATTCGAGCCAGCACTTTGCCGCTTCAGCCACGTGCACATTGACATTGTGGGGCCCTTACCCATATCCAAAGGCACACGTTACCTTCTCACAATGACCAGATGTCCAGAGGCAATGCCACTATCAGAAGCTTCCACAGAAGCATGCAGACGGGCTTGAGGTTCCCAAACACATTATATCGGAAAGGGGGGCCCAATTCACTTCCAGTCTGTGGAGCGCCTTACCCCACACTCTGGGGATCCAACTCCACCACGCTACAGCATATCATCCACAGGCTAAAGGGTTGGTAGAAAGGTTCCACAGACACCTTAAGGCAGCCTTAATGGCATGGCTTACTGGACCTAACTGGGCCAACTAACTCTCTTGGGTCCTGTTAGGCATCCACATCACACCTAACGAGAACCTCAGGGCATCCTCTGCTGAGTTAGTCTATGGCACACCCCTAGTTATAGCAGGTGAACTCGTGACATTCCCTGAGGACCCAGGGGAGCCCCCGGCGAATACATTGTCCCGACTATGTGAATGCCTAGGCACCCTGGTCTAAACCTAGACCCCATGGTCAACCCTGCATTTGCATCCCAAAAAACTTTACTGACTGTAGATATGTGTTTGTTCAGTGTGGGGCTCACCGGCCAACTCTACAGCAGATTTACGAGGAACACAATGACACAACCTGTGTTTTGGACATTGGCGGCAGGGAAGAGAGTTTCACGCTCGACCGTTTGAAACTGGCCTACTTGGACTTTGACCAGCCCATCACTTACCCGACTCCACGGCGCAGGGGTTGGCCTCCTAAAAACAGAGCCCCAATAGCCGGTTTGGGGGGGTTGGGGGGGAGGTCGTGTGCTTGGGCCGACATAGGAAATGGGCATCAAATGCAGCTTTTCATGCGGGCAGAAGCACCCATTTCCATAGGCCACCAGCAGAGTGGTGAAATTGGCCAATCACTGCCAGTGGATCGCAGGGGGCCCAAATTGGGGCCCAGGCATCTGAGATAACCAATTGGAAACCGGTCCGCTCAAGCCACGCCCCAGTAGTGACATGGCCAAGCTGACTATAAAAGGCAGAGCTGCCACTAAATAAACTCTACTGGTGTAGATGTAGGTGTCTTTCTTCTCCTGCAGATTTGAGCTACAGCCTTAGGGCTATAACCAAGCTATATCCGTAGCGACCTCGCTACATTACAATATAATACAATGTCAACTTATAAATCAAAGAAAATGATCCTTATATCTAAACAGAAATATTATGAATTGGGGAAAAACTCAAAGTTCTGACTTGGCAATTAAAGGCAGAACAAACTTCAAAAACGATTCATGCAATACAACTGGATAATAAGAAAGTGGCATTTAAACCACAAGATATAAATTAAACTTTTAGGGAATTTTATGAAAAACTATACACTTCAGAATCATTACAGGATGAAATTATTATAGATAATTATATGTTGCAAATATCATTATCTAGATTAACTGAGACAGATAAAGATAATTTGGCCAGACCATAGGAGGAAATTGAGTTAAACAAAATTGGAGCAAGTATACCTGAGGAATTTATTTATAAATGGGAACCAAAGTTAATGGTTGCTGACAGGGATGCTCCACTATTGAAATATTTGATTAATATTTGAAATAAGGTTAAGTTAGAAAATGATGGAAGTCTTTTGTCATCAAAAAACATCATTAATTACTCCTCATAATATTTTCAAAAGATAACCCTTTTTTAAATATCTGGGGTACTAAAGGAATTTCTAAAATAGTAGATTGTTATGAGCCACAAACGAGCCTGCAGCTGACGTGGACTTTTTACCCCCTCCATAAATCTTCGTCCGCGAAGCCAAGCCAAAGAAAGAAAGATTGTTATGAGAGTGGTAGATTGATGTCATTTGATCAGTTAAGAATTAAATATGATATCCCACGTAATACTCTTTTTTGTTATTTTCAATTGAGACGTTATTTAAGAGAGAAATTAGGACCAGATATGGTATTAAAAGATTCTATAGATTTAGAACAGTTGATTGTTGATGGAATTGTTAAAAAGTTTATTTCAATACCATATGAAATTATGAGAGAAAGCTACTAAATTAGGTTTATTTAAGTCAAGAGAAAGATGGAAACAAGATTTAACTATATCGATAGATCAACAAATCTGGCAAATATTATGTAAAGAGGTCATGTCTAATACAATTAATGTAAGATATAGATTACTTCATTATATTTTTTACATCAGTTATATATTACACCTCAGAAATTGAATTAATGGAAATCAAATATATCAGATTAATGTTTTAGATGTGGTGAAGATATTGGAACTTTTATTAATTCTCCATGATCTTGTTCAAAAGTTAAACCTTTTTTTTGATTTCTATTAGTAAGTTTTTGCAACAGGTGTTGTTTTTCCGTTGAACCCTGAGTTATTTTTGATGGAAATTTTTGAAAACATAACTCCTAAATTTTCAGTTGAAATTTTTTAAATTAGCTTTGGTAATAGCAAGTAAATGTATAGCTAGTACTTGGAAATCAGATGTTTCATTAACATTAGGAAGATGGCAAACAGAGATTCAAAGTTGTATTCCATTAGAAAAAATTGCATGTAATTTGAGAGGTACATATTCTATATTTTGATAGATTTGGAGCCTGAATGCTCAAACATTAGGTTTGAAATTATAAATAATTCCTTTGAAGACCAGAGAAGTCTTCCCTTAAAAATAAATAATGTTTTCTTGTGAAATGTTTTTGGGATTTTTGAGCGTTTCCTAAAGCAATCCAATCCAATATATGACCATATTCATTATGTATTTTAGTAATTTAGATTTTTTTAATAGTTAGTATTTTTAGTGAGGGGTAGAAAAGGTTGGGGTTGGGAGGGAAGGTTTAGTTAGGGTTTGGATGGGGTTCTTTGTAGTTTTTTTTCATTTTTCTTTATATAAATCAACATGTATTTAATATATAACTGTAATAATATGATATATGTTTTTTTTTAATTTGTTCTATAGGTGTTGATCTTAAATGAAATAGTAAAAAAAAATTCCCAGAATGGGAATAGCTGCACTGACGATCAACATCAACAACTCACTTACAATAATCCCACATTAAATCCATTATTTTACTTTCCCATGGTATTATCAACTCCCTGAAGATTCCATCACTCTTCTGCGCATTTGGGGTAATTTAGAGTGGCACATTTGGGAGGGCTGGAATACCCAGGGGAAACTCACATGATCACAAGAAGAACATGTAAACTCCACAGTGACTGCGTCCAAAGTCAGGAATGAATTCGGGTCTCTGCCACTGAAAGGCTGCTGCTCCACCATTTGCACTACAGTATTGCCCACAAACATCAGCCAACTCGACTGGTATATACAGCAGCTACTAGAATAGATCAAGCCTAAGTTTTTTTTGCAATCGTACCATGATTGGCATAGTTACTTTTGATGGGATACCATACATCTGCCTCAGTAACTGAAGCTCTAAAAGCACACTAGAATCTTAGCATGATTAAAAGAAGAGTTAACCCTCTTAATTGGCATTCAAATATGCATAATATTCATGCTCTCCAGCGTGAGCAAATAATGTACAGAACACACTGTAGAAACCTGTGGCATCTTCTGCTCTAATATGAAAAAAAGCACAAATTTGTTTCATTAAACTGGACCAATTTTAAAAATACACCATTGTGCAATAAAATCATTAAATTCTGAGGTGCCACCAGCACACAAAAAATGATGGTAAACAGGTTTAGCATTCTGCATGAAAATGAATTAATACTGATAGTATGTGTAAAGGTTACCTCACGCCCACTGTATTTCTCCAATTCTGTATCAGATTTAAGCTTGGCTCTTAAATTTCAAAGCCACCTTTATATCAGTGCCAAGTGTTTTTGCATACCAGTATATTTACTGCATTGTAAATTTGAGAACAAATATCAAATGTGATTCTACCTGTCTGAAGTATGCATAGCCATATCCTGAAAATTCTTTTTCTCAATAGCCTGATTTTGTAAGCTTTTCATGTGGTCCATCAATTGTCTCACAGTTTGCTCTGCTTTCCACCTCGTTTCACGTTCTTGGTCCAACTCTTGAATAAGTACCTAAAAAAAATTAACCGTACAAGTGTTTCAGTTACAGTTATAAGTAAATTGCTTTTTTCACATTCCAAGTTATAAATTATTTTTATGTGGACACAAATGGCTGTTAACTTGCATATAGTAAGGATGATTAAATGACCAGTTGATCAATCAGTTTATGCTGGTGCTTTTTGGCTGCTGAGGCTTGGATATGATCTCATGAGATCTGTATACTCTTAAAAATGTCTGCACTACATCTACTTGTGCAGTGAGAGGGATGATTTAATTTCTCACTTGAAGGGCACAGACAGAGAAACTGCAGAAAGTCCTTAAATTATGTTAACATATATTGCCACAGATGAATATTTGTATTCAAAGTTTTTTAAATGAGAGTTCCAGATCTAACCATGGAGACATTTTAAAACTAGTTACTGTACAGTATTAGAAAATAAACCTGAATATATGTGGTATATAATTTTCATGGAATATAATTGAATTCTCAAAATGTTTCAAGCGAAACTGCAGGACAGCTCATAGAATTTAAAATGGAATGTTTTAACATTACTGAAATTTGCCATGTAATCTATTGACTCCATACGAGTACAAGCTGCCCAAGATCAGATGCTTTTGAAACATGTTCATCAGTCAGAAATGACCAATTTTTAAAAAAGATTCACATTTCTATTACCCTGTATGTTGACTCCTCAGTTATATTAGTTTCCTTATTGTCTTGTAATTTACATTGAGATTTTTGCATTGAAGTATCCTTGGGTGTGTTTCTCACGACTTGAAGTTCACCAGAATCTATAGGTGAATTGCTGGAGAATTCTTCACTTCGGAGTTGCTTGCCAGAGGATTTTATTTTTTTCATGCAAAGCTGTTCAACCCTGAGTCAACAAAAATTGCATTTCAATTTCTTAACATTTTTCAGCGCATTAAAGACATTCACCAATATCACTTGGACTAGTTAATCAAACAGCTATGCACTCATCTGACTTTCTCCAGATGCTTTTAAAATATTCATTTTACATTCTGGATAATAACATATTCCCCTTTGCATCATTTTGATGCTTTTATATTAATGCTTCCTGGTTTATATTTTTAATCATTAATATTCTCATTCACAAGTTTATTGAGGTTACCAGGAAAGCTGAAGGAAAGGCTGTGGATGGTACATAAATGGGACCCTTGACAAGGTCCCACATGGGAGGTTCAGACACTTATGGTGAAGTAGTCAACTGGATTCTTCACACAGAGGGTGGAGGGAGTTTGGATCGAGCTGCCAGCTGAAGTGGTGAATGCGCACTCAATTTTAACATTTAAAAAGAATTTGGTCAGGTACATGGATGGAAGGGGTATGGAGGGCTGTACATTGGGTGCAGATCAGTGGGTCTAGGCAGAAAAATAGTTTGGCAGACTAGAAGGGGCCAAAGGGCCTGTTTCTATACTGTAAAGGTTCTATAAAGGTGGGAGGAAGATAAATTTAAAGTATATAAAACACCATGACAAATATGAAAATACATGACCAAAAATTCTTGCCAGCATTAAGTTTCAAAATTATTGGCTTATTCAATAATCACAAGATTGATCTATGTCATGCAGCAAATTCATTTCTAACATCAGGGAGATGCATGTAATTATTTGACAACTTTAAAATAGGAAATACAGCCAAGGAAAGAAAAATGTTCAACATCTACAATCGAATCAATGCTGCAAAAAATGAGTAGCTGCTTATTGTGGTGGTATTTCCATCAATCCTTTCACTGAAAGATCCATTAAATCTTTTATCAAGATGTATTTTGTAAAATATGGAACTCCGGCATTCCCTTTCTCCCAATAGGTCTTCACATATTATAAGTTTTATAGTACAGGCACACGATCCTTTATCCTGAACCCTTGGGGGACAGTGTGTTCCGAATTTTGGATTTTTCTGGATTTTGGAAAGCACACCCGAATTGTGCTGCCATATCCACCTCCACCCCCTTCCAATTGCCCAGCTGTCTGCCCCAAGCGCCAGTCCCTCATCCACCCGGCCGCCTCCCCCAAGCGCCGGTCCCTTAGCCGCCTCCCCCAAGTGCCGGTCCCTCGGCCTCCTCCCCCAAGTGCCAGTCCCTCGGCCGCCTCCCCCAAGTGCTGGCCACCCGACCGCCTCTCTCTCCATTTAACGGATTTTTATCTTTTCTTTTTTTGTTAAAGTTTGGGAGGGAATAATAGAGGGGTTCTTTTTTTCTTTTCTTTTTTTCCTTTCTATATATAGAAATATATATATTTGTAATGGATTTGTAATATTACATAATTTTTTGGGGTGGTTTTAAAATTTATAAATAAAAATTTAAAAGAGATGTATACAGAAAAGAAATCCAAATTTGATTGAATCATAAAGCATGGAAAAAGGCCCCTCAACCCAACTTTGCTGCCCCAACTAAAAAGTCTCATCTATACTAATCCCACCTGCTCTAAATCATTCCTATACATATATCCATCCAATATTTTCTAAAAAGTTGCAATAGTACCTGCCTCAACCACCTTCTCCAGCAGCCTGTTCGATACATTCTCCACAGATTGTGTAAAAATTTAGCCCTCCTGTTCCTATTCAATCTCTCTCCTCTCACCTTAATCCTACATCCTCTGGTGACTGATTTCCCTACTCTGGGCAAAATACTGTGTTCATCTGATCTATTTCTCTCTTGATTTTGAATACCTCTATCCTCTTTCATCCTCCCGTGCCCCAAGAAATAAATCTGTAGTTCTCTCCGTATAGCTCAGGACCCCCTACCCCCAAATCCTTGGCAACACCCTCATAAATCTTCACTGCACCCTTTCCAACTTGACACCATCTTTCTCATATCACAGAGACCAAAACTGAACAATATTCCAAATGGATCCTAACCAATGTCTTGTATAACTGCAACATGACCTCCTAACTTCTATACTCAATACTTTGATTGATAAAGGTCTATCTGCCAAAAGCATTTATGGCCACCCAATCAATCTGTGACACCGCTTTCAAGGTACTATGTGCCTGTACTCTTAGATCTCTGTTCTACAACACTCCGCATATCTCTACCATTCACTGTATAGGCCCTACCCATGTTGGACTTCTCAAAATGTAACAGCTTATATTTCTTGTGATCATATTCCTTCAACCATTCCTCACTCATCAGTGCAATCAATCAAGTTGTAATCTTTGGCAATAACTTTCACCATCTCCAATACTGGAATCTATAGTGTCATCCAGAAAATTGCTCTTCATGCCATGCAAGTTTTCATCTAAATCACTGGCACGGTTAACAAACAGCAATGGGCCCACCACCAAACCCTGTGCACACCACTAGATAGAGGCAATCAGTTTGAAAAACAGCCTTCACAATCACCCTATGCTTTTTCTTAATCCACTCTACTATCTCTCCTTGCATCCCATGCGATCCAACTTTCTCAAGCAGTCAACTGTGTGGAGCCCTAAAAAATTCCTTGCTAAAATCCATATCTGCCTTTGTCAACCTTTTTGGTCATATATTCAAAATTCTCAATCAGATTTGTGAGACGACCTCCCTCTGACTTCCCTAATCAGTGAATGCTCTCTAGTAACTTTCCAACCACAGATATTAGGCTCACTGGCCTGTAGTTCCCAAGCTTCTTCCTGTAGCTCCTCATAAATAGAGGCACAATATTTACCATCCTCTAGTCTTCTGGCATCTCACCTATATAATAGCTCAGCATTCTCAAACAGGGCACCTGCAATTCCCTCTCTAGCTTCTTACTGTATCCTCGGATAGATCTGATTGGGGCCAGGAGACTTCTCTACCTTTGTACGCATCAGGACCTTCAGTCCTTTCTCGACTATGACGTTGCCTGTTCTCAAAACACTACCATAGACTGCCCCTCATTTTTCAACTCTCATGTCTTTCTCCACAATAAAAACAAAGAAGTACTCATAGAAGACTTCACCCATCTCCTGTGGCCCCACATAGAGTTGATTTAAGATAGAATTTATTGTCATGTTGTAGTGGCAGCTACACTGCTACTGAAAGAACACACAACCAGATGGGTTGAGCTCAGTGAGCAGAACTGATTTATTGCAGGCTGCTGGGCCGGACATACTGCCAGCCCGGACCTGGCTGAGAACTGCGCTGGGGGCGCTGATGTCACCAGGGCGTCACATGGTCCCCAGCGCGGGCTTCTGAGTACTGTGCTGAGAGGAAGAGGAAACCCCCAACAGTGCCATTTTGGCCGGCTGCCCCACCGCGTTGATTACAAGCAGGGCCGGTTCGCCTGCCTAGTGCTGTGCTGCCACAATGTAATAAAATCAATGTCATATTACACCAATTTGTTTTTGGTTACTGTAAGGCAGATGGATTCGCCATCAGCAGAAATTGCCTGAAGTGCCTCTTAGTCATTCAGAGAAAGAGAAGCAAAAAAAAAATCCCCCCACCCAGAGTCACTGAGTGTCTGTAGATTCACCCCAGTGCTCCCACAGCCTCTACAGCCTCTCAGAATCCAGTCCAAACCATCAGTAACCTGAGCTCCAGATCCAAATCTCCGATACGATTAAGAACCCTTCAGCGCCCTCGGCACCCTCTCACGTCCTGGTTCTGATACCGGGTACCTCTTCAGCCAGTTTTGAGCTAGTCTCCAGCAGTCCACAGCCTGGTGCGAGTCCCTTGACTGCAGTCTCCAGCAGCGCACAACCTTCATAGGTTCCTCGTCTCTAGTCACCAGCAGCCCCACCACCTTTGTGGTTCCTTCAGCTGCTGAACCCTTCACTGGTCCACATTAATTTCTGAGGGGCCCTGTATCACCCTTTTTCCCTTTGTGGTGAAGGATGGATACAAACATAGCTAAGCTCTTCTTCCACTCCTGGTCTCACCAGCATTCAAGGAATGTCTCATAACATTATGAACAGAGGGGCTGGCTATTCTTTGTACAGCTTTACTCCAGCCATAACTGTAACATCCTGTCTTGCCAAATTAATTTTGATAGTCACTGATTTTGTTTGTTTTACTTCATTACATTGCATTTCATTAACTTTTTATTAAAATATTTAATGCTATAAATAAAACAGGTGTTTAAGTTCAGATGCTTAGACAAAGTGATACATTTTGATTCTCAAAGTGTCCGTCACATGTACGTCAACATTAAAAATTTAAAAAACTAGCTTATAAAATTATAAAATATAATCAATGGGTTTTGCACACATTTGCAAATGAAGTACAAAAATTCATATTAAAAAATTGCGAAGTTCACATTGAGTCAAGGTGAGCATTTTAGTAAGTTTGTAACTTTGCATTTTAATAACATACATAATTAGCTTTCAACATAAATGGTAATGAATAGAATAGACTAAAGATGAAAGATTCTCTTGCGACTCCCATCCTATCTTCTACGTATTTCTGATAGGATTCACACAATGCACACTCAATAGATTTGCTGAAATTGCATACATTTAGAAATGGAAATGAGTATTAATTCCAAGATACAATCTTTATTCAAAACCAGTGCTGTATTGCATTAGCTAATCCATTTGCAGCAATCTCAATGGAATGGCTTCTAGTTAATAGACAGGATTTATAATTTCAGACAGGCTTAAATCAATATGCAATTAATTTTTTGTAAATTTAAATAATAACACAAAACCTCCCCCCCCCCCCCCAAGGATGTTAAGATAACAGTGTCAGTTGCAATCTACTGCAGAAAATATTATTAAAATTCAATATCAACAATACACAAATCTCTTCATTCTATTATTATACAAGTAGGGTTCCCTGCAGCAATGCACACACACAACTGGAAATGATCAGTTAACTTTTCATTTATAGCGTTGAAACTGGCTGACAATCTTAAATAAACAACAAATATTCATACTATTGCTGAGTTCCATGTTGTCTATAACTAATATGCAAAAAGATTTCTGCAAAATATGTTTTTACTTAAGCTGCTATCTTGGGAACTTGTCAAAAATGTTTAAAAATTCTCTTCAATTTTAATATATTGTCAATGTGACTTCTGAGAAAAAAGAATCCCAGTATCCTGTTACTTTTTGTAGTTGAATTTCACATTATATTTCGAGTTACAATTCTTTTTTTTAAACTTTATTTATTTGTTCAAAAAACAAATAATATATGACATATACAATTAACCATAATGTAATTTTTATATATAAAAAAAGAAAAAAAAGAGAAAAGAAAAGACCCCCCCTTAGCCAACTCTCCTAAGGAGAGCCATAAAGAAAGAAAAAAGAAAAAATATTAAAGAAAAATGAAATATACATATTAAGATCTAATCAATGTAAATTGAAATGTAAATATTCTGAATATAACAACCACTTATTAATAAAAAAATTATAATTATCACACGAAACATATGTAATTTTTCCATTATTAAACAATATTTCATCTCATTATGCCTTCTTTAATATCAATCATATATGTATCTTTCCACTTACTAGAAATACATTTTTTCGCTACGGATAAAGCTAAATATACAAAAGCAAGCTGAAACTTATCTAATCCCAAGCCTTTCAAAGGTTGCAAACTACCCAATAAAAATACTGTTAGATCTAAAACTATTTTAATCTTATACAGATATTCTAAAAACGATTGACTTTTCTTCCAAAAAGATTGTGTATGTATACATGACCAAACGGCATGAAAAAAAGTTCCAACTGTATCACCACATCTAAAACACAAATCTGATTCATGAAAACCATACTTTTTAAATTTTTCACATGTTAAGTATAATTGATCATTGCATAACGTGCATTTATCAATCTAGTTACACTATCATAACAGATATCTAACCAATCATCTTCGGAAAAAATAAAACCAGTATCCACTTCCCATTTACTTTTAGATCTATCCCAACCCTTTCTATCCATACCATCCTGTAATATTTGAAACATAGATGAAATATAACCCTTCTCTGGTACCTTCATAAGAAAAGTCTCAAATTTAGTCATTTCAGGTAAAATCATATCTCTACCAAACATACATTTTACCAAAGATCGAATTTGATAATAAAGAAACAAAGAGTTCTTATCAATACCAAAACCTTCCCTCATCTGATTAAAAAATAAAAATTTACCCTCTTTAAAACAATCTCCCAAATTTTTCACACCTTTAAATCTCCAATGCAATAAAATTCGATTATGTATTGAAAAAGGAATAAGTTGATTATTATACAACGGAGTCAAAGCCGATAATTTACCCCTTGAGCCTGTAATTTTATTTTTCTTTATCCGCCATAACTTCATTAAATGTTTTAGTATAGGCACATTATATTGTTGTAACAAATTTATATTCCATCTAAACAAAAATTGATGTACTTCAAATTCAAATTACAACAATTCTAACTAAAAGATTATTGGCCTAGAGTATTATCGGTTTCTCTCCAAAGAAGATGCCTGACCAGTCTAGTATTTCCGTATTTCCAGATTTCTGTTTTTAATGGATTTGATTCAAAATCCCCAGATGCAGCTGCAGACTGACATGCAATTCCTTAACGCTTTCTATTCAATGCTTTCTACTCTCAATACTCTTTTCTGCCCCAAGGTGGTACTTTAAAATCTAAGGCTACAATATCACTTGTAATATTTTACTCGCAGTAGTCTATAGATTGGGTGTCCTTCTCTGAACATTAATTACATAATTTCAAACTTTTAAAACTTTCTATAACCCAATTGTTCCTTCATACCATCCCAGAATATAGTTATTCTCTGTTACCTACTAATTCTCTGTAGGTGTGATGCAAACATCATTCGTTATGCAAATTCCATCAAGTCTGGTTTTTTCTTCAAATATTTTTTTATTAATAGAAAAAACCCTTTATTCATGGTCTTCTAATTAATAACAAATCAAATCAACATCATATACAGATCACATGAAAATTGTAAATCAGAAGTAGAACCATAATTACTTACTTAACTTATTCCATTCAAAATATTGAATTCTATGATTATATTAACAGTTAATCCATTCCTCATAATACAGCCAAAAATAATGTGGAATAGAAAAAGTCTGTTTTTTTCAATTTAGTATTTCAAAAAAACTCTGTCCTCATTGAATAGAAGCAAATTTGACAAAAAATGTTTGCACTTACCTATAATGCTGAAGACAAAGAGGCCACATCATATATATAAAAAAAAACATGCCAGTTGTGGGTTTTTTTTTTAAATCACATAGCTGCAATTGATTTGCTTCCTTGAAGATGAACTAGAATAACCCAAGTACCACAAAGCCAGTTAGATTTTTGCTGAATCTCAGTTCCATCTATGTAATTAGGTGTCTTATCAGTTCACATGCCATTCAGTTACATTTTCTCCAGTTAAACTGTTAGAGGGACTCAATAGGTTAAGCAACATCAGTGGAAGAAAAAAACATTTCAGGCTGGAGCCCCGACATCAAAGGGCTCTGACCTGAAAAGTTGACCATTCTTTTTCTCTCACAGATGCTGCTCCATTTCTTCCAACAGACTGTGTTTAGCTTCGAATTCCAGGATCTGCAGTCTCCAGTTTGTTTTAAATTTTTCCCAGTCTACGAAGACTTCAATGTTCCAAATGTTAACTATATAATAACAATGTGAATTTATCAAAATCAGGTTTCTTGTCACAAAATTTGTGATTTTGCAGCAGGAATGTTGTGAATCACAGGAACAAAAATTGCTATATTACATTTCCGTAAATACACTATTTAAAAATAAATAAATTAGTGCAAAAGAAGACAAAAAAGTGAGGTATTGTCTGTGGTTCATTGTCCATTCATAAATCTGATGTCAGAGAGGAAGAGACTGCTTTTCCAACCTTGGATGTTCATCTTCAGACTCCTGTACCTCCTTCCTTAGGGTGGCAGTAAGAAGAGGGCATGGCCTGGGTGGTGAAGGTCCTTGATGATGGAGGCTGTTTTCTTGAGATACTGCCTCTTACACATGTCATTAATAGAATGAAAACAAATGTCATGATGTCGCTGGCCAAGTTCACAACTCTCTGTAGTCTTTTCCTGTATTGTGAATTGGCACTTCCATACCAGACAGTGATGTAACCAGTCAGAATGCTCTCCATGGTACATCTGTAGAAATTTGCATAAGCTTTTGATGAAATATAGCTGCTGGCAAGCCTTCTTCATTAATGCATCTATCCCCAGGATAGATCTCTGTTAGTCCCTCGATGAGGACTGGTTTGTGTTCTCCTGGTTTCCCTATCTTGAAGTCCATAATCCTTTCCTTAGATTTGCTAACATTGAGTGCAAGGTTGTTGTGATACCACTCAAATAGCTTATTTATCTCACTCCTGTAGGCTTCCTCATTGCCGTCTGTGATTCTGCCAACAATCGTGGTACCATCAGCAAATTTATAGATGGCATTTGAATTGTGCCTGGCCACACAGACATGGGTGTAGAGAGTAGACAGTGGGCTAAGCAGGAATCCTTGAGGTGCATCTTTGTTGATTGTCAGTGAGGAAGAGACGCTGTTACCAATCTGTGATCTTCAGATGAGGAAGGCAAGGATCCAGTTGCAGAGGGAGGTGCAGAGCCCCAAGATTTGAAGCTTACTGACCATTCTTATGCTATTGAAATTTGAGTTGTAAAAGGAGCCTGATGATTGTGTTGCTGTAGTCCAGGTGATCCAAGGCCAAGTGGAGAGCCAGTGAGATTGCATCTGCTGTGGGACAGTTGTGGTGGTAGGTGAATTGTAGAGGATCCAGGTCTTTACTTTGGTATGAGTTAATTCTGGCTATGCCCAACCTCTCAAGATATTTTATTATAATAGAGGCAAGTGCTGCTGGGCGACAGTCATTGAGGCAGCTCACTCTGCTCTTCTTGTGCACCGGGATGATTGATGCCCTTTTGAAGCAGGTGGGAATATCTGACTGCAGCAGTGAGAGATTGAAAATGTCCATGAACAGTTGCTTGGCACTAATTTTTAGTACCCTGCCAGACACCCCCATCAGGACCTGACATTTTGTGAGGGTTCACCCTCTTGAAGGATGTTTTATTAATTTGTGAGTTTAATAGAAATACATATTGGCTAAAATATTAATTTTGTATGCATTTAGATGCTTTATATTTTGAAATGTGGTAAACTTGGATATGGCTCCTTTTTATCCAATAGAAACATTTTTTGATACCTTCATTGTTTCTCATGTTACAGCAAATATGAGATTCAAATCAGTTTTATTTGATTAATTTTAAGTACTCCATCCCAGTGAATGTGGGATTGGTTGAAGCAATGGCATGGTTTACAGAGATGACCAATGTTTAAGGGAGTGAAAAATGGGGGCTGTGATGACCAGATTTGGAGGTGGGTGTAGAGACCATCCACAGTGTAAAGATTAATGAAAAAACAAAGAGCAGAGGATTTTTTTTTCTCAATTTATCTTTTTGTTTGGAATGGATAGGATGGGCTGAATGGCCCCCATCTGTCATAAATTTCCATGATTATTCAAAGAAATGTGATTGGAATGAACACCCAGAAAGCAGAAGATTGAGACAACTAGTTTTAATTGTCATTCAGAAATAATCTGCACCAAACTAAATTGAAATTTCAACATTGGATAACAAAATCAGTCAAGGATACTGTAACCCTAAAAGAAAGCTTATGATATCTGCAACATTGGATCTTATCAGATATCAATTTTTAAATATCAGAATCAGCAATAAAGACGGCATCTGGTAACCCAATGATTATCTGTCCACAATGCAATTTTCTACATGGATATGCATTTGGAAATCAATATGCAAACTTGTCAAAGAAACCTGAAAAGAGAAATGGAAATAACAAAACTTTTTACATGATACAAAATTATTAGAATTTTGTAAACCAGCACGCCAAGACAGTGAGGTATATCAAAACTGCTTGAGTGGATAGAACTGATTTATTTTCTGTCCATAAGTAAATGGCATATTTAAATACAAAAACATGCCATGGCACTTTCCTGGAAGGTAAACAAAAAAAAACTGACATCAACTCAAAAGAATATAGTGAAAGCCCAAATCTTATAAAAATTTAAGGGAACATATTAAAGTAAATCAAAAACAGAAATGCCACAGTAACTCAGTTAAACAGCATCTTTGAAAAGAGAAACTAGTCAATAGCCCCTTTCACACTTGCAAATGAACCCAGGAATTAACCACCAATCAGCTGTTAAAGTGTCTAGTGTGAAAGCAAATCAGCTCAACTCCGGCATCAGATGACATCATCTCATGCCAGGGGATTGATGGCCTCTACCCCAGTAAAATCCCCGGCATGTGGAGATGCCAGTGTTGCAATCAGGGAAGTGTAAAACAGGCCATTGCTTTGTGGGATTGAAATGATCCAAGTTTTTGTAAGAGTGTAGGAATGTGAAGGAAGAAAAATTAAAATGGATATAAACTTTGCCATGGGAAAGTCGCAGCAGGAGAGAGAGAGAAAATAAATAGCAATAAATAGCAAGGGCGGACAATTTTTAAACAGCGTGGGAAAGTTGGTCACATTATAGCGCACAATTTATAAAGACTATGGGGGGGGGGGAAAGCAATGGCAGACTTGACTTCCCAGAATGTTCTGCAGCAGAGAAATCCCTCCATGAAAGTTCTGTGCATGCAGCCATGCATACAGCCCTTTTGCTGCTGCATGGAATTCTGGGAGGGCAGGTCCATCATCGCTTTTACCCACCGTATTTAGAACTTGGATGTGATAGCACTACAAACTTTCCCACACTGTATAAATTGTGCTCTAAAGCACTACCAACTTTCCCACCCAGTTTAAAAATTGTCCGCTATTGCTATTTATTTCTAGCACTTTCCCACGATCTCTTATAAAGGCTTATATAGGTCTGCAGATACTGTGCTGTACATAAAGCTTAATTATGTCATAATTAGGCATAATTAATCTTGTTCAAATATAAGATAATACATTGATCAGGATTTAGGGCAGGTCTACCATCACTCAATGCGTCATGACCTCACCATTAGAAGGTAGAGCAGTCCTAACCCCGGGGATGGCTCCTTGCAAGTGTGAAACTGTTCAGTGTCCCAGTTAGGAGTAGTCAAGTGTGAAAAGCCAAACCCCTATTCCTATCCCAGGACACTGAATGGTCGATTTAGTGGGATGCAAGTGTGAAAGAGGCTAATAACTATCCCTCAGAAGTGGGGAAAAGTATACAGTTTTCAAAGCTGTGCCGGGCGGAAGAGCAACATGCAAACTAAAAGAATGTATGGAACAAAAAAAAACTGCTGGAGGAACTCAGCAAGTAGCATCTGTGGAGGGAAAGAAACAGTTGATGTTTCAGGTTATTGGTTAATGTGATATGTTGTTGATCGTGTTTTTCCACAAAGGTTCCAGATGCTTTATGCCCTTGATCACAGGCATATTCTGGCACAAACAGAAAAAATGAACTGGTTTCCTTGTGAGGTTTCCTTCTATGGTAAACAGTGAAAACTGTTCTATTTTATTTCCCTCGATATCTCTGTCAGCATCTCTTATAAGATTGGTAAAACAGCCAAATGAAAATCACTGGCCCATAAATTACATACAACCACTGTGCAACAGAACGACAGACCATCTTACTGTACCTACCCAAGTACAATACTGTATTGGTACATGTAACAGGATGTGGACATCTCTGGCAAAAATCTTATTTCTGCAAATGCAGCTCTTCTCAAAAAGGTGAGCAATCTTCTTGAATTGCTCAAGTCTATGGCATGAAGGTTCTCACACAATGTGGTAACAATAAGGAAGAATGGGAGTGTCAATGTAGTGTCAAATTATTGCACAAATATCCAGAATCGTGGACTTTTGACCCCTGGGGGCTGAAAGTTCAAATCTCGCCATAATATTTGAGGAATCATGGAAAAACATCAAGAACCAAGAAATTATTAATTTGCAGTGAAACACAAATATTTCACCACACACTTCAAGAAAGTAATTTCCCTTAACTATTTGTGACTTCAGACCACCAATGTGACTACTTCTTAGCTGCCTCCTGATGTGGGGCAGTTCAGGTACAGCGCAGTAGCAGCTCTTCCAGCCCATGACCCCGATACTGCCCAAATACATCCATGTGACCATGCTAGGACATCTTTAGAACAGTAACTGTTGATCCTAACAGTGACATCCATACTAGAGTAAATAATAAATTCCTGTTATTTTCAAAGTTCCCTAATTGTTAATATATTGGCAGGGAAATAATGATGTTTCATTTGAAGAGGAGCCTGCAAGTTGTGGTGTTTTCAAGTTTATTATCTGATTGTACATACACAACCAGATGAGATTGCACTTCTCCAACCACAGTGCACACACATAATACATTGCACATAATAATCACGTATATACATAAAAATAAAATACAAAATAAATATGGATGAATATTTCAGAACAAGTTATACATTTCATTTATAAAGACCCAAGATTACAGGATACTGTTCATCAATCTTACAGCCTCCAGGAAGAAGCTATTTCCCAGCCTGGCATCTTAGTATTTCAGGTGATCTTGGTCACAGCTTTGACAGAAATGTTGAGCTACTGTCAGATATCTTACAGAGTGCAAATTGCAGTCAGTTATTCGAGTTATTAGTTATTAGAGTAAATGTTTAAAAAGTGGACAGAGCATTGCTAAATAAATAGCCTACTTTGTATAATTGGAGCAACCATTAGAACATAGAACACTGCAACACAGTACAGGACCTTCAGCCCTCGATGTTGAACCGACCTATATATATTCTTACAAAAAAAAACTAAACCCTTCCTACCTTGTAATCCTTTATTTTTCTTTCATCCATGTGCCTGTCTAAGAGGCACTTAAATGTCCCTCACGTTTCAGCCTTCACCACTAGTACTGGCAAGGGATTCCAGTCACCCACAACTCTCTGTGTAAAAAAAATCTTAACCTTGATGTCTCCTGTTGTATACTCAAGACACCCATGACTATTTTGTTGCGAGGAGCATGAATACTGTAATGGTCACATGTGCACAGACGCATTAATGTATTGTTACACACGGCAGTAAACATGGTGCAATTACAACAAGAAAGTTAGACATAAATAGTGTCTCCCGAGTGCTTTTGTCCTCCCAATTGCAAAAGGAACACAACATGGTGGCAGATACTGAAAACCATGCCATATAGGTGATTTTGGATCTCTACAAACACTAGAAATCTGCTCAGAAAAAAGAAAAAAATCACCTGAATGTCAGTGCAGGAAGAAATAGCTACTGCCGCGGTAGCAGTAATGGACTGCGAAGACGACAACATTAGAAACCTTCAAGAAATTTTGGCAGAAGTGCAACCTGGTCTTCAAAAGCTTCCTCAAGGGGGTCACACAGGAGGAAAAGGTTAGTTCTATCCTTTGGACAGGGGAACAAGGACTAGACCTATTCAACAGTTGGGAGCTTGCCTAGATGGAAAAGAATGATCTGGAGAACATATATGAGAAATTCTCCTCTCACCTGGAACCAAGATCTAACCACAGAATCAAACAATATAAATTCCAGAACTTACAGCAAGAGCCCGATGAGTCAGTGGATAATTTCCTCAATAGGCTGAAGAATGTTGCCTCAAAATGGAAATTGACTCTACCGCCAGGTGTTCCCTGAAAACATAATGAAGGAATATCTGAAACATCACACTCACAGCCTTTGATGGACCCGTGAAAAACCAAAATCAGAGGCTGTCATAAAGGAAAGTACATCATGTGTACATTCTTTGTGGCAGATGCTGATGGACCAGCAATTCTAAGTCTGAATAGCTCTCAGGAATTACAGTTAATCTCTGTAAACCATGAGATCCATGAGATGAAAATGTCCAAGAGAATCAACAGCGACTCCCCGACTGCGCACTGTCCTCCCAAACACAGACAAGGTGAAGCTCATGAACATGTATCCTGAATGCTTCAAATAACTTAGTCGATGGCTTTGGAGACTCCAAGTAAAACATCACCATAGATCCAAACTGTAAACCAGTAGTCCATGCTGCGAGGATAGAGCTTAAAAAAAAGCTAGAACAAGAACTGAAGGAAATGAACAATAAGCAAGTGATATCAAAAGTAATGGAGCCAATTGACTGGGTAAATTCCATAGTGGTAAAGGAAAAACCAAATGGCTGCCTGAGGATATGCCTGGTCCCAAAAGACTTAAATCAAGCAATCAAGAGCAGTCACTATCCAACACTGACATTGGATTCCATCACACCAGAACCAGCAGGGTTCAAAATGTTCAGCAAGTTAGATGCTAAGAATGGATTTTGGAACATGAAGCTGGAGGACAAATCAACACTGCTCACAACGTTCAAAACTCCATTTGGTCATTACAAGTTCCTGCGACTACATTTTGGCCTCAAGACAGGATGTGTTTCAACAGAAGATCGATAAGATCTACAGGTGATGCAAGGGTACTGTTCGCATCACAGACGACATCCAGGTCTATGGTAGAGATGAGAAAACTCATGATCTTCACCTACATGAAGCCATGGAAAAAAACAAGAGGGGCCAGCAAAAAACTCAATGTAGACAAATGCATCATCAAGGAGAAGGAATGCCAGTTCTTTGGAATGGTGTACACACCTGATGGGGTCACAGCCATTGCTGAGATTGAATACCCAAATGACAAAGTTTCCTTGGTTTGGTCCAATAGACGAGTTCCTTCATCCCACACATGTCAGACCATGCAGTCAGCCTCAGATAATTGCTGAAAGATGATGTGGAGTTTCAGTGGTCACCATCACATCAGAGAAGTTTTGACCAGCTCAAAGACATACTCTGCAGAGAAGTGGAACTGAACTATTATGACAGAAAAAAGTCACACTATAGTAGATGCTTCTACCAGAGGCCTTGGGGACAGTGTTGGTGCAGGAAGGAAAACCAATAGCTTTCACCTCAAAAGCCCTGACAATAGCAGAGACCAGATATGTAATTGGCAGTCGTGTATGGATGCAAAAAATTCCACAAAATCCTCTACGAAAGACAGTTTGTGGTGGAGAGAGATCATTGCCTACTGGAACACATCTAGAAAAAGAAGTTAAGCAAGGCACCAGCTAGACTGCAGAGGCTACTCCTCTGCCTTCAATGCTATGACTTCACCTTGAAGTACAAATTAGGAAAGAAATAGTGCTTGCCGATGCCTTGTCACGCCTTTCCCCAAAGGAAAAAGTACTAGATGAAGGACATGGGGATCGAGGTACATTACCTTGTCAGTGTGACCAGCAGCAAATATAAGCCAGATCATGGAAGAAACCACTAAGGATGATGTGCTGCAGTTGTTCTCCCAACAGGTGGTATAAGGATGGCCAGAGAAGAGAAAACAGGTGCAGCCTGCAATACATTAGTATTGGTCTGACAGAGATGACACATTGCTGGGGAATGGTGTTCTGCTGGTGGTGTTGCAACTGATCATACCCGATACAATGCAAAATGAAATTCTCCAGAAAATACATCAAGCCCACATGGGAATGGAGAAATGGTTCACTGAGAACCAGGAGTGGTAGCTGATTGTGGCCTGTTACTACCTTAAGTTCCCATTCAATAGGAGAGTGAACAACCTGAGAGCATCAGCCATCACTTCAGTGGTGTGAGCACTTTTTGCAGAAAAGGGGATACCTGAGCAAGAGATAGGTGATAATGGGACCCAATTCACATCGCATAAATTCAGGGAGCTGGCTGAAGAATATGGGTTCACCATCACAACATCATCCCCACATTACCCCAAGGGCCATGGGTTCATCAAGAGGCATGTGCAGTCAGTCAAACGCATACTCATGAAGTGTTAAGAGATGAAGGAAGACCCTTACCTTGCTCTTGTGTCACTACGGGCAACACCCTTGAGGGCCGACATCAAATCCCTGGCAGAGATTTTGAATGGTAGGAAATACAATACAACCCTGCCAAGCAAAATCCATCCTCCAGACAATCAGGAGGAAACCAGAAGAAAGCTGGCTGATGTACAGGAGGGAGGACATCAGTACTACAACAGACAAACCTTACTAGAGCAATTCAGAAGGCAGCATGTGCACGTTCAAGAGCCAGTGATGAAAACCTGGAGCCTGGCAAAGTTTGTCGGTAAAGCTGAGATGCCAAGATCCTACATCATGGAGACAGAATCTGGCAGGTGGCTGAGATGGAACAGGGTCCACATCCACATCCGCCCGACACCAGATCTGGCAAAGCAGAGAGCTGCAACACCAACAACACCAGAAATACCAGCAACCTCTACAACATCAACTACTAGTATGGCAACGTGGCAAAACCTCAAACACTAGCACCGCGACATCAGCTCTGCAATCAGCAGGTGAAAAGCAGAAAGCAACACAACCACCTGCACAACCACCAGCATCGCAGAGTTCAACAGTCGCAACAAAATCTACAGAGTTGAAAAGCAACATTCTGCCAACAGTGCAATTTTGCTGAAAATGTGAAATTTGAAAATTTTATTTTTATAGTTAAAATGTTTAATTCACCTTTGAAGTAAAGAAGCACTTTTTTTTGAGAAGGAGGTATGTTGTCTTCTCAAGAAACCCATTACTATTTTGCTGCTAGGAGCCATTATCACACTCATGAATGGTGCCTGTACACAGACGCCTTAATGCATTGTTAAGCACAGCAGTAAACATGGCATATATACAAGAAGAAAATTAGCCATAAATCGCTTCTCCTGAATGCTTTATTTTGTCCTCCCACTTACAAAAGAAACACATCTCCCCTAAACTTTCCTCCCTTCACTTTGTACAGATGTCCTCTGGTGTTTGTTTGCTATCCACGCCCTGAGATAAAGGTGCTGGGTGTCCACCTTATCAATGCCTCTCAGAATATTGTCTCTTCATCAAGAGCGTCCTACTGTATTCCTTGCCTATGCTTCGTAGGAAAAGCTTTCAAGAGTCAGGAGGTGAGAGTCTGACCAGTATTCAAAGGTAATACTATTGATAGCATGAGAAACAATTACATTCTCTCTTAATCAATATGCCATTTATGTACATGCAAATGTTAATCATTACTGATACCGAGTCAGAAGGTTTTCTGACACTGCATGTACACTGAATGCTGATTTGGTTAGCTGTAACTGCAATTATCAGCCAGTTTCCCCCTGTTCGATTTCATCTTGATGATCAGGAAGCAGCTTCAAGGTCCATGATGCTGCTGTAGGAAAAGAGTGATCATTGAGGATGGCAGGACCCACATTACTTTTAAATTTACATTTAGACATACAGCAAGGTAACAGGCCCTTTCAGCCCACAAGCCCGTGCCACCCAATTAACTTACAACCCCAGTATATTTTGAATGGTGGGAGGAAACCAGAGCAACTGGAGTAAACTCATGCAAACACAGGGAGAATGTACAAACTCCTTACAGACTGCGCTGGATTCCAACCCCAATCATTGCTGCTGTAACAACATTGTGCTAACTGCTAAGCTAACCATGCTGCCCTTACTTATTGGGTGTCTGTAACATAATTTTATTAGTAAGACCAATCCTTCACCAACTATGCAATTCAATTAGCATAGATTGTTTCTAACCTTCTACCAGTTATGATCCTTTTATCTACTGCAATTACATTTTCTCTAATTAACCACAGCTACACCACTTGCTTGTTCCTTTCCTATCCTTGGTAATTATGCTGAAGTCTATTTTTAAAAGCTACCCTTTTTATTAATTCAGCCAAGTAATAGCTATTTCTGGAAAGCTCACTATTCATTTTCACACATGGCCTTCAGATATTCCTATTACAGTACATTTCCCTGTACATGAAGTTCTGAATACCAAAGAGATTCAAAAACCAAACTTTTTTGCAGCGCTAACATGAAATCACAAGTTGAAAAACATTCATCACTTGACTTGCCCATGTGGGGCTCTGACGCTCCGATGGCGCCATTTTGATTTTAACGGAGCTCTCATGTACTGTACAAACCAGAGATCAAGTTGTTTTTCAGTACATATTAAATACGATTTCATGCTCAAAGTCTTTTTTTTTGTTGTTTAACCGCTGATACAATTATTCTGCTGATGCTACGGAGATGTTTAAACCCATTGTTCTGATAACCCAAAAAATCCAATAACTGAAAAACATCTGGTCCCAAGCATTTTGGATACAGGGAATCCAGAGGACCCCAAAACCCAGCAGCAATAGATATGCACCATGACAAAGGGCTGCTTAAACAAAAGTTGCTTTTAATTATCTTTGAACACGAAAATAGAATCAAACTTTAACTTACCTCTATTGGCTCATTTAACCTGCTTAACCCCCTTCTAATTCTAAGCGCACATGTGTGTAAAAGTTCAGCAAAGTTCTTTGGTTCACAGTCCAATCTCACTGGTTTCAGGTAATGCTTATACTGTGCACAGAAGTTAACATTAATAAAGTTCACCAGGCTTTGGTGCTTAACAGGTTAATGGTTACCACTCAGAAGGGTTCTTGTTGGTTCTCAGAGAGTTTCTCTTGTTCCAGGAGATCCACAAGTGATTCCTTTTAATCAGTCACTCCAGTGTCTTCCTGATGAAACTTGCCCCTTTCAGGGTTCTCCAGATGTTAACCTTTTTCTTTCAGGTCACCAGAGTGCCCTTCTGTTTCTCCTATTCCAAGGGAAACACCGGACAGCCTGTCCTCTCCTTTGACCAGGCCGTCTTCCAAAGCTTGCCAGCTTGTCCCTCTGGAACCAATGTCTGTGTCTCTTCTCTCTCTCACAACCTCCAACTCTGAAAGCAAAACCGTTTTTTTTCCTGCTCTCTGCAATTTTGTTAAGTGTTATCAACGCCTTTTTCTGACAAAAACAAATGATCTCCAATTCAGCATTCGCCAACTCATCAACTGTTAGGTAATAGCTCTTGCGAGTCTTCAGATTCATTTCCTTGACACGATTTAAAAGCATAGTTTTTAACCTAAGAAACCATGAGGTGTGATGGCAAATTAATTGAGTGATCAGATCATTTGAATAGTATTTACATTAGTGTTTTGGATTTCAGGATCCTCCACTGAAATTTCTTTGAATTCTTCCGGAGTTTGAGGTCACTCTTCTTGCGATCACAGAAAAAATAGAGGACCAGACATCCATGTGTTGGTTCTTTTGAGAAAAGATTGAACTTTTGATCCTCATGATGCTATATCAGCTGGATTATCCACTATTTTAACATATTTCCATTGATCAGCATGCAAAACCTTCTCGATTTCATTAACTCTGTTAGTCACAAAGGTACAAAACCTTGTGGTTTTGTTATTAATGTATTTAATCACTGATGTACTATCAGTCCAAAACAGAGTCTGCTAACTCCATCTATAATTCTCTTCTTAATACAGGGTCCATTTTGCTCGCCATAGTAGCGGCAGTTAATTTCATTCGAGGTATGATGACCACTCTATGGTATGGAGCCACTCTGGCTTTTCCCATTACAAATCCACAATGTACTCACTCTTGGCTATTTCATACTACTAAATAACTGACAGTACCATAACCACCTTCGCTTGCATCAGCAAAGTGGTGTAACTGAGCAAATGTGACAATTCCAAAGTCTGTTAGTTTAAAACATCTTTTGACTTCAAAATTTTCTAACATTTTAAGACTCTCAATCTATCCCATCCAAATTTTATCCCATCCAAATTTCCTTCTGCACAATTCTTGCAAAATTTTCTTACCTATTAATACTACCGGTGCCAATATTCCCAAAGTATCGTATATTGAGTTTACAATTGAGAGAATACCTCTTCTTGTTAAAGGCCGTTCTTTCAAAACAATCTTAAATTTGAAAACCTCAGATTGAACACACCATTGCACTCCTAGAATTCTTTCAACAGGTAGAACGTCACAATCCAAGTCAAGATGTTTTATCTCCTCTGCTCTTTCTGCCTCAGGAATAACACCAAACACACCTCGACTGTTGGTAGTCAATTTCATAAGGAAGAAACCTCCTTTAACTCTTGATAAAGATTTATTGCTTCTTTTTCTGAAACAATTGAAGTAAGACAATCATCAAAATAGCAATTATTTCTGATGATGCTTGTAGCTTGAGAACCAAATTGCTCTTCATTATCTTCAGTACATTTCCTAAGAGTAAAATTTGCACAACTTGGTGACGATGTTGCTCCACATAGATGAACTGTCATTCTGTATTCAATCATGTCTTTACTGTAATATCTGTTAGCCACCATAACAATCGTAAAAAAAATCACGATCTTTTGATGGTACTTTTACTTGATGAAACATCGCTTCAATATCTGCAGCAATTACAATTGGCTCTTTACAAAATCTTATCAGAACACATATTAAAGTACTGGTTATGTCTGGACCTTATAGAAGTTGAGAATTCAATGAAACTCCTTGAAATGATGCTTCAGAGTCAAATACTACACAAAGTTTCTTCTTTTGTGGATGTTTAACTCCATGATGATGTAAATACCATTTTTTAACCATCTTTACGTTCCAAGATATCTTCTGATATCTTTTCTACATAACCCTTGGCTATCATGTCCAACATGACATTTGTATACTCCAAATGAAAGGAAGATTTTCTCTTTAAATTCAGCATATGCTGTTCTGCAACTATTTTATTATCTGGCATACAAGTGCCCTATTCTGCAAAGGTGATGCTATACAGTAATGACCATCAACATGTTTCACAGAATTTGAAACTAAATTCAGAAACTGCTTGTCCTCCTTTGAAAGTTCTTGAGACATTCAGGAAAATCAATTTTAAACTGTTTTTCCCACAGATCATTAAGTTTCACAACTGAAATTCTGTTGACATTCATGTTCAACATCTGATCATTAATCATTTTTCCTCCTAACGGTTCATTAATTGTTCACCCAGTTTGACTCCTTATTATTTCTAGTGGTTCAAGAGCTTTTGGTACACCTTATCCAATTAACATCTCAATCTTGGCATCAATCTTAGGTAAGCAAACATCTTTTAGATAAGCCCTCTGGCTGGTATCATGGTGATGTGAAATATTCTCCTTATTCACAGGCAGAGTCTTCTGAGTATATACACTTGGAAGATCGTAAAATTCATTGCTATTCAATCCAGCAATCTGTAAACCTAAAACTATATTAGTTTCAATGTTCTTTTCATCATTCTTTGTCTTTAAGATCTGTGATCATTTTCCATGAAGATTGTTTATTCATTAATTCAACAGTACAAAATGATGCAGTACTTCCTGGATCAAGAAATGTGCAGGTCTTCAGTAGGAAACTTCCTTTTTTAGTTTTAACCTGCACAGGAACTATTGAAAGTTTTATCACCTGCCCCTGTAAGAACCGAAGCTAAAGTATCCTCTCTGACTGTCTCGATAATCTTGGATTTAGATTATTTGACTTCTTTCTCAACTTTACTTCGTTGAGTATGCAGGAACTTGGGATGCTTTAAACTGCATGTATCACAACTGAGTCGCTTATTATAAGTTTTGCTGATGTGTCCTTTACACAATCAGCTAAAACATAATCCATTTTTCTTTAAAAGGTAATTTCTCGTCATGCAACTTTTTCTCCAATCGTGAACATCTTTCTAAAGCTTGTTTATCTTTGCAATACAAACAGCTTTCCTGAACAGTCTGATCTTCCTTTTCCTTTGTTTCCTTGTTCTTTCTTGTGCTTGTATCTGACACAGCAGTAACAAAGGTACTTCCCTTTGGTTTCTATTCAGACAATGTCTTAGACCTTTTCACATCTTTAGGAACTATTGAAGTATCCTTAATATTTCCAAATATTGGTACAGTGTTAACATGCACATGCCATTCCAAAATTTGTACATATTCAAAAGTAGCATCCCTTCCGTGAAGAATCTTAAGCTCTGCAACTTTGGTTCTCCATAAATCCTTCAGCTTATAAGGCAATTTGTTTATAATAATCAACAAATTAGCAAGCACATTCTTGCAAATGTACATTACTTCCCAATGTGTTACAACATCCTCTCAGAAAGAGTACATATGCTTGTAAAGCCTTTGTGTCCTCTGATGTTATTGTTGACCAAGAGAGAATCTTGTCTATGTGGGCCCTTGCGATTTTATGTTCATTGCCATATTGAAGATTCAATAATTCTTTTTCCCTTTTAAAACCTTGGTCTGGATTCATATATTGGCAACTGTTAACTAATTCCTTCACCTGTCCTCCAGTATACTGTTCCAGGAAATACAGATGATCTTTTGCATTTTTAGAATTACTTTCAATGTGATGTTCAAAAGATTTTATGAACGTCAGATATTGGAATGGATCTCCATTAAAAACTGGAATTTCCTTTTTAGCTAAACCGTATGAACCTTGTTGCTAAGATACGATAGCAGAGATTTCATTTTGTTTTGCCATGAGTGATATTATATCGTCTTGTCCACCACAATTGTCTTAAGGTGAATAGAAAAAACGGATCTTGAACTGGTGTCTTAGGGGTAGGACCTTGAGTTGTAAGTGATGGCATTGATGGGAATCCTTGGAATGTAAGTGATGGCATTGGTGGAGACCGTTGACTTGTAGCTGGTTCTCCAGCAACATAAAGAGACATCAATGGTTGAGTATGATCAACTCACATGTTTAAATTTCTTTTGAAATATTCTCCTTTCGGGAAGATCCTTATATTGTGTGCTCTGGAGAGATTGAATGTTGCTAGTTCTTTCCATAGGATTGGTCACTATCATGTGAGCACTAGCAGCGACACCCGTGGCACCTTGCTTGAGTATATTTGTTTCTTGTGGCTGCGTTACCCATTGCTCTGCTGGAATGTTAGGTGCTAGCCCTTTGGGTATGTCACTTTGCAGAACCCTGAGCTATTGCTTTCCCTTTGATCGTATTCATAGCACAATGTTCTTCAAGCTCTAGTCTTTTCTTTTCTCTATTCAATAATTTAGTTTGTTCTTCACTAGCCATTTGTAATCTTTTAAGTTGCTCTTCTTGCTCCTTTTGTTCTTTCTTGATTTTAGCTTCTTGCCTCAGTTCCTGATTCTTCATTTCACCTTCTCTATCCTCTAAAGCACATTTTTTCTCCAACCACTGTTGTTGTGCACAGGTAGTAGCCAAGTCTGCTTCCCTTTGGTTTCTGTTCAGACAATGTCTTAGACCTTTTCACATCTTTAGGAACTATTGAAGTATCCTTAATATTTCCAAATATTGGTACAGTGTTAACATGCACATGCCATTCCAAAATTTGTACATCTTCAAAAGTAGCATCCCTTCCGTGAAGAATCTTAAGCTCTGCATGTATAGCTGATATGCTTGTAGCAAGCGAAGCTGTACTTGCCCTGGATGCCTTTGAAGACTATGAAGATTTTCCTGTGCTCATAACCTTGGAAATACTATAATCAGGATTCACATCTGAAATCTCAGATACTGCTGAATGAGTTTCTACCTTATGCATTTCGCTTGGTAGAGCACTAGTGGGACTTTGCAACATACCGTTGCAAAGATGTTATTGCAACAATAACCTTTAAGCCAGCTAATAAGGCCTGCAGTGCCTTGACAGAGTATTTTTCTTGCTTGTTAGTTGAAGCCGTTCCTTCTTTGGCTACTGGCTCCAACCTCCTGCCAAGCGTTGTCGGTCCGCCTTGCTGGCTCAACTCTTTGAGAGGAGCTGTTTGTTCGAGTCGAGGTCTTTAGCCCGATGAGACAATTTCTTATCAATCTTGAGTTCTTAACACAGAACCTGGCTTCTGCCCTGAGTTTTCCTGGTTCCTGGGAACTGTAAACAAATTTTGTATCTTGGTCCCTTTAAGAGAGTTGTTGCTGGCTGGAATTGTCTCTGTATGGCTGCACACAAGCTTTCTTATCTGTGTTTAGAAGACCACATTCTGGGCTTTCTGCCAATTCCACTGCCAAAGTGGCTTATCTTTTCAAGATTGCAGGTGTCTGGCTAGCTTTTGGCTGAATTTCAAACTGCGGAATTCACAGATATGTTCCCAAAGACTTCTGAAATATTCTATTATTACAGCGTAGATGCCTCTTGATTTTAAATTAAATTGTTAATTCTTTTAAACAAATTTAATGAGCCTTTCTTCCAAAGTTCACAATTAAATTTTTGTTTGAATCAAAATATAGGCAGCACTTTCCTTATCCTAATTTCAAAGAATCATCCTCCAAAAGCATGAGCTATGATATTCCGAATTTCAATCTCTTTAATCCAATAAATCAAACTCTGTAGCTTTAATTCGTTGAAAAACAGATAAACATTTTACATAACTTCGCATTAAGACTTTCATAATGATGAATAACAAAGTATTTACTGTATAATGATACAAAAGGTTAGAGATACTAGCTTAAAGAGATGCAAAAAAGTATTTAAGGAGACAAAACTTCAAAGAATAAATTCTCGTGCTCACGCATCTTTCATATCTGGTTGAGTAATGAGCAAGTCGTTAATCTGGGTGGCTATTACATCATAGTCACAATGGTAACACTACAAACAATAGCTCTTTTAAAGAGACAGACACAAAACTAACGAAGAATCAAAACACAAGGTTTTAACCTTTACAACCCCTTTTCCAGAACTGGAATTAGAGTCATGATATGAAGTTGCTTCCTACATCAATCTTTTAGTCAACTAGTCATCTTTCTAATTTGCCTATGACCAGGATTATATTTGAAAGGTAATTTTTCAAATAAAAAATTCCATTCTAACTTCATGTTTCAAAAGCAGTACTTTTTAAATATTTCATTTTTGATTTTCAAAGACATACAAATGCAAACAAACAACACAATATCTTTAACAAGAGTATATCGCATACAGAGTTTATTTTTTCCCTACCCCTCTCCCATGCCCTAAAAAAACAACAAAGATTATATAAATTAAACAAATACAAAGAACCAAATATTGGTAAAGTCCCAAACCCTTAAGGGAACTTAAGAAAAACCCAAAGAAACCTAAAATAAAAAAAGATAGAGAACAAAATACAAGAACACTATTTTTATTAGGGAACATGCAACCGTTGATTGATTTAGAATTAGATAATTACCAGATCTCTTTTATTTACTTAGCGCTGGCAGTGGCCAAGAAATGTATAGCAATTACTTGGAAGAATAGAAATGTATTGTCTTTAGATAGGTGGTATTCAGAGATGAAGCTTTGTTTGGTGATGGAAAGAATATCTTTTTCTATACAAGATAAGATGTCTTTTTATGAGTTAAAGTCAACCCCATTTATTGATTATATACAATTAAAATGTTTGAATTAATCATTTTTTTTCTTTAAAAAAACATTTTTTTATTATATATTTTTTCTATATATATGTTTTCTTTTTTTCTTTCTTTTTAAATTTTTTTTTCTTTTTTTTTAGTTTTTTTATTATTAGTTTTTTTTTCATTTAAGTTCTTTTTGTTTTTTCATATATATTCTTATATAATAAAAAAATTTTGGATTAATAATTAATACTTAATTAATATTTTTTTGTTTTTTTATATATATCGATCTTTTTTTAAGATATATATTTTTTATTTTTTTTATTATACTAATAGTATTAATTCTTCACTCTTTATCGTGGGGGTGGGGAGAGGGGGGTTTAGGGGTTAAAAATAGTTTTTTTTTCAGTCTTAGTTTTTAGTTGTTAGGGGGAGATGCCGAGATTGGTATTGTATTAACTATGTTACTTTGTACTTGTATTACTTTATTTTGTATTTTTTCTGTACGTGAATTACTTACTTTCTTCATATGTTAAAATTAATAAATAAAGTTTCGAAAAAAAAAACATACCATCTATGAAATGACTCACCTCATTGATCTTAATCATTTCACTACTAGCACAGATTGGTGCATTTCCTTTATTCAGGAAGGGTATAATTGTATCTGACTACCTACGTGTGGCAGATACCCTAACAAATGTGCCATATTTCCTCCTTAAATTCTATGTGATTTTTATTCCGGGGAATACAACTCTGCATCTCTGTATTCCATTCACTTCCATGTGACTGCTATGCACTTCCTGGCTACTGACAAGGCAACCTTCACAAACTGAATTTGGTACCTGGACAGTTTAAAACTCATGTCCATAATGTTTCTGAGAAGGTACAATTCCAGATCCTGTGGAAAATACACTTTTGTAATTGTTTTTTTCAGAATGTCCTCCCAGACCACAACCAGGATAAATGGATAAAGATTCCAATCTCCGCACCATACCTAAAGCACATTTCCAAAATTTCTGGTTTAGATTTATGTAATTTTCAAAGCAGTACTTCTTCACTCTCCTCCCTCTGTTGAAGATCCCAGTGTAGACTACAATGCACAAACAAGCCCATGCCAAGCAATTTGATATTCTGGGATAGACTTATTTGCCTGTATTTAGTCCATATCCTTGCCATCTATTCATCTACCCAAATATCTTTTGAATGTTATAATTATACCCACTTCTACAGCTTCCTCTGGCAGCTCATTCCAGATATGAAATATTTGACCGTCAAGTCTCTTACCTTAATCCATAGGTAGCCAAATGTTTTTGGTTGTGGACCACATACAGAAAAATATAAGGAGTCACAGGGCCAAACAATATTAAACCTGGCAGCTTTCAACCAGTTGCAAGAAAAAAATGTTTTTAGACCAGAAAATCCCTGTGCCATTGAAAATTAATTTTCTATCAAAATAACTATATGACACTACTGAACAGTGTAACTATTTATATTATAGAAATTTATTGATGTTCTCATACATTACAGTAGGCATTTCTGTAATATGTGAGTACATCAATACATTAACATGTGCCATTTCTTCACAGTGGCACTTTAGCAGATCATCCCACAATGTAATCCCATGCTTTTGTCCTCTTATTCGAATGATTAAGAATTATTCTCCTTGTCCAGTACTTAAACACTCTTCCATAACATAACATTAGACACAAAACTAACAACTGATTCACAGATTTTATGTTGCTTAATCAGCATTTCAAACAAAAATTAGTTGAAAAAATCTTTCCTAAATTGCATGGGGAAAGCACTTTCATTTTCAAGATAATTATTTCATTCCATGTTAATGCAAAATGAATACAATCAATATCTTGGCAATAAAATTAAGGGAATACCTCTCCAATTTCTTGTTTTTCAACTGCCTGGTACTTCGCTGTTTAGAAGTTTCAGTCATTTGTCGGTGGCTTGGAATCTTTGTTCGTCTAGCACCCTTCTTGCGATTCTCTTTACAGCTCTCACTTTCACTCTCAGATGTATGATCAATATCTCGCTTTGCTTTTACTATGGTTGAAGTAGCTGGAACCTTAAGAATTAAGAAATCCAGTATAAAGTAAATTTCCTCTATTCCACAAGTATTGATTGCAAAAAAGACAATTTAAGTGAAATTAGCCTTAATAACCATGCAAGTCTTTACTGTAAATATATTTTTGGTCACGGCAAAATCAATAGGAACACAATTATTGGTGGCCAATGTAAATCTGTGACTAAAATGTGGAAAACAACATCCTCACAATATAGTGTTTTTCCTAAAAACCTGTTACAAAAATATGATACAATTTTAAAATTAAACAATAGTAAGTACAGAAAAAGAACTAGCAAAAAGGGAAATAGTAAGTACAGAAAAAGAACTAGCAACAAGGGAAGATACAACAAAAAAAGAGAATTGGCGGACAAAAAATTAAAATGCAAAACACTATAAATGTATAAGGTAGAGAAGAACATAATGAAAATAAAGCAGAAGTATTACGAACTAGGAGAAAAAACACACAAAATACTGGCTTGGCAGCTTAAAACAGAACAAGCTAAAAGAACGGTATTGGCATCAAGTAAAAAGGACAAATAAATTACATATAACCAAACAGAGATCAATGAAAACTTTAAGGAATTCTACAAGCAATTATACTGAACTGAGAAAAAAGGGAAAGAAGACAAAATAGATGAGTTTCTAGCTAAAATTGAACTACCGAAATTGCAAGAAGAGGAGCAAAACAAATTGATAAAATCATTTGAAATAGAGGAAATACAAGATATATTTAAAAAAAACCACCGAACAATAAAATGCCTGGGGAGGACGGACTCCCAATAGAATTCTATAAAACATTTAAAGAGTTACTAATTCCTCCTCTCCTGGAAGTAATGAACCAGACTGAAGAAACACAAAACATGCCAGATTCATGTAAAACAGCAATAATTACAGTAATACCAAAGACGGGGAAAGATCCACTAACACCAACATCGTATAGACCAATATCTCTCCTTAACTCAGATTATAAGATAATAGCAAAACTATTAGCAAAGAGATTGGCCAACTGTGTACCAAAAATAGTAAAACTAGATCAAACTGGATTTATTAAGAAAAGATGAACAACAGACAATGTCTGTAAGTTCATTAACTTAATCCATGCAGTACAAGGAAATAAGACGCCAACAGTGGCTGTTGCTTTAGATGCAGAGAAAGCCTTTGACAGGGTAAAATGGAATTACTTATTCAAAGTATTACAGAGGTTCAACCTACCAGAGAAATATATTAATTGGATTAAAGCATTATATAAGGGTCCAATGGCGAAGGTGACAGTAAATGGATATATATCGAACCAATTTAAATTAAGCAGGTCAACTAGGTAGGGATGTCCACTATCTCCCTCATTGTTTGCTTTAGCAATAGAACCATTGGCAGAACTGATAAGAGCAGAAAATAAAATAAAAGGGATAAAAATAAAAGAGAAAGAATATAAAATCAGTCTATTTGCAGATGACATCATAGTATACTTAACAGAACCAGAATTATCAATAAAAGAATTACATAAGAAATTGAAGGAATATGGAGAAATGTCAGGGTACAAGATCAACGCAAATAAAAGTGAGGCGATGCCAATGAATTACACAAAAGTTTAAAAAAGAATCACCATTTAAATGGCAAACACAAGTAATCCGATACCTATTTATTAGACTAAATAATAATCTAGGCCATCTATAAAAATTAAATATCAGCCATTAATGAAGAAATTACAAGATGACTTAGAACATCGGAAAGATTTACCACTAACACTGATAGGAAGGGTAAATTGCATTAAAATGAACATCTTTCCAAGGATACAATACCTATTTCAATCGTTACCAATTTCCTTAACGGGGAAATTCTTCAATAGGCTAAAGAAAATAGAAAGGAAATTCTTATAGAAAGAGGGGGGGGGGGAGAACCGAGGATAGCGCTAGATAAATTAACAGAAAGGTACAAACAAGGGGGCTTACAGCTACCAAACTTTAAGAATTATTATAGAGCAGCAAAATTAAGATTTCTATCAGATTTTTATTAAACAAGGGAAAAACCAGATTGGACCAGGATAGAGCTAGATAAAATAGGGGAGAAGGTACCTGAACATATACTATATAAGTGGGATGAAAAGCTGGTGCTTTTCCAGTATCCCAGTACTGCACCATCTGCACAACATTTGGAAGAAGATTCACGTAGAAAAATTATTATTGAAGCAAAATCAACTAATCCCTTTCACAATAGATAACCTTTCCTTTAGAGAATGGGAGAGAAAAGGGATCAAAAGAATAGAAAAATGTTTTTTGGGAAATTATTTATTATCATTTGAACAAATGAAGTACAAATATGGAATAACTCACAGTACAATGTTTGCATACCACCAACTGAAAACCTATTTAAAGGACAAATTGGAAAGCAGGCTGAGGTTACCAGAAGGAAGCAGCTTTGAATATGTGATTACAGACACAATGATAATTAAAAGATTTATAACAAACATGTACATCAAGCTGCAAGAAAAAGAAAATGATGAAATAAGCTGTAAACTAAAACAAAAGTGGGAACAAGATTTAAACATAAAGATAAAAAATGAAATATGGGAAAAGCTATGCTCTGGAACTATGAGAAATACAATAAACATGAGGTTACGCATGATACAATATAATTGGTTACACAGGTTATATATCACACCCCAAAAGTTAAATAAATGGGACCCAACAGTATCAGATAGATGTTTTTGCTGTAAGAAAGAAATGGGAACAACAGTACATGCAATTTGGGCATGTGAGAAAGTGGAAAAGTTTTGGGAAGATCTAAATCAGGTATTAAATAAAATCACAAAAAGCAACATACCAAAAAAATCCAGAGATCTTTCTTCTAAGTAATACAAGAAGTAAAGAATTAGGCTTGAAACTGGATGAAGCACAAAAAAGATTTATTATGATAGCCTTAGCTGTAGCAAATAAATTTATAATGTCAACCTGGAAATCAGAAGAGAGCCTGAGAGTACAACAATGGTACATAGAAATGAATAAATGTATTCCATTGGAAAAAATAACATATAATTTAAAAAAATAAAGTCACATTATTCGAACAAATTTGGGAACCATACATGGAACACAACAGAGAGTGCCTACCGTGGACCTCCACCCCCTAAAATGATAGAATGAGAAGACGATGAAATGAACTGAGCCAGTGTGTAAAAGTAGATGACACAATTTTCTTGTTTATTTCCATTGTGTGATGACATTGTTTAATGGACTTATTGTATTGTATATGTTGAATGTTTAATGGGTTTGGAGGGGGGTGGGAAGGAGGGAGGGAAGAGAGTGGGAAAAAGGGGAGAAAATGACACTGTGTATATTCAAGAGGGAAATGTTTGTGTGTATTTTGGTTAATATGGTTCATAGCGTGAAAAATTTAAAAAAATTAAAATTAAACTATACTTCTGTCTTTCATCAAGGTAAATGGGCACAGGGTCTTGCAGGTGTACTTATCTTTGGATGAGTGTGTGGCTTTATTGCTTCAAGCAAGCACAAGTCTCAAATGGATGCTTTCCTTCTAATTGTCTCTTTGAAATGGTACAGAACAAAATATCTGATACCTGCAGTTCAGGATTAGATTCTAAAATTCTATCAGAGTATTGTAACTGCTATTAAAGATAAAACTAGAAATATATTTTCTTCCCTATGGTGTTGTTTTACCACTGTTTTAGAAGTCACCAGCCTGCCTGTTCAGTCACACTGCATTAACATTGCCTTCTCAACCACATATCATGAATTTCCAACAATGTAAATAGTATGTTCGGATGTAGCTCTGTGTACATGTTTGTGTTTTGTTGAATGAACTTTTGTGAAAAAACATCAACTTCTCTGGTTTCCAATAGCCCTCCCCCGCCATCTCTTTCCCTATCTCTGTGTCTCCTTTCCTCTAGCTCTGTATTCAGAGAGCTACCCCCTTCCCCAATCAATCGCAAGTTTTCTCTCATGCCCTCCTGTTCATGTCCAACTATGGCCTCTTGGCTGTTGGACTGTGCTCCTCCCTCCCCCCCCCCCCCCACCATTTTATTCAGGCACCTGCCTGCTTTTTGCTTTTGTTCATACCTTGCAAAAGGGCTCAGGGCCACGATGCAGCTTTGGTTCCTATAGATGCTGCAGGACCTGCTGAGTTTCTCTAGCACTTTTGTGTATTTGCATGCTTTCAGGGTCTCTCTCTTGTACAATGTTCATCAGGGTTCTACTATTTAGTATGAAAGTCCTACACTAATTTGACTTGCCTAAGTGCAGCATCTAACACTTGTTAGAGCTATATTCCATTTGCCATTTCTTAGTTCACTTTCCTAACTTATCTAGATCCTGTCATAAACATGAGTATTGTTTTTCAGCATCCATCCAATTATGGTGACATCTCCAATTTTACTAATGATGTTAACTACCATACTTGATGGCATACAAGACCCACATTTTTCCAAAACATTGGCTCAAAAATATACTCCGGGTCTTGTATGTGAAGTTGAAATTAGGGTGATAATGGTGAGTAACGCCGTCAGTGAGCATCGTCACTGGGTGGCTCAGTATCAGGGAGGAAGTGATCCCCCGCTGTCCACCCGTTATTGCTACCTGGCCATTGTATCAGGGAGGGAGGGATACCTCGCTGTTCACTCGGCATTTCCACAATGGCTGCTGAGCTGATCGCTGAATACTCGCCCAACTGTGGCTGTCCAAGAAGCGGGCCCGTACCTTCATGGGGCAACCTCCCTCGGGTGGCCCGTGTTTTCTGGAGCCGCTGCTGCCCACTTATCCCAGTGAGAAATCCAACCACAACGGCCTGCACCTGCAGCGCATCACCATTCTTTCTGGTGCCGCCACTGTTGCTCACTCCCCCCCCGGTGAAAAGGCAGACCATGGTGGCACCAATCAGAAGCGCAAGAGCGTGCCCTCTGGAGCTGCCGCCGCTCACTTCCCCCGATGAGAAAGCCAACCACAGCAGCTCCCACCAGCAGCGCGAGGCCAAGCTTTCCGGAGCAACCACTGCTCATTTCCCCAATAAGAAGACCGACCACTCCGGCCCCTGCCAGCAGCGCAAGAGATGCAGGAGGAACCCATTCACCAATATCCATGCTCTGGAGCAGGGTGACCTGCCAAGGAGAAGCCACACAGCAAAGTAAGTGAGAACTGAATTAAAAACATTTTGCTTACCCATAAATACATTAAAATATTCTTAATATTCCCTGCTGAAATGGGGGGGGGATGGGTCTTATATGCCTATGGGTCTTATATGCCATCAAATATGGTACATTGTCATCTAAATTGTTCACACAGATAACAATAACAGTGGACTTAGCATCAGCCCCTGAGGCTCACCTCTTGCCACAGGCTTCAAATCAGAAAAGCAACCTTCCACAACCACTCCTTCTACTAATTCAAGTTTTAATCCAATTGGCCAGCTCATCTATACAGGTCTTCCAAAAGAATTGAATACTCAATGCTCCATTTCCATCATTATCGACCAGCAAGTCCCATGAGTGAGCAAAGATGTTATACTTTTCCCCCCACCCACCCCTCTCCGAGGCCTTGAGAATATCCTTAAAGCTGGTAATTTCTTGGAAGACAGAAGTTGGCGTACATTGTCCATTTTAGTTATTTTGAGTAACATACGTGAGAAATATGCCCTGCCCAAGGGAGATGGCTGAAAGCTTTTCAAAAACACAGCAGTAAAGATTTTAGGGGACAGTAGCATGTGCATAAGCCCTTGGTGTTTACACAATTTCTTATGTTAGGAGATTTTCAAGTGTGCATTAAATCTCAATTTTTTTGTAGAAAAACACTGGCATTGTTTTACTTCTACAAAATAGATATGGAGAACTAAAAAGAGCCACCCTTGGTACTGCATCTCTAGTACTCTATGGCTGTTGTCAGTCATCCACACCTCTGAAGCATCAAGGACAGTGGGGATCAAACCTGCCTGTAGACACTGCCAGGTTTAAGGTTCTGGATTTCAAACACTTTTCCTCAAAATATTAAATGTTGAGTGACATATTGTAAGCAGTTGTGATTTTCATGATTGATATTTGTCTTGACTGAAAAGTGGTTTCTGATTAATAGGTAGCAGATGTCCTTTATCTCACAAATATTTAATGAAAAGTTCATTCTCTCCCAAAATAAAGTTAACAAGTCAAGAGTCTTGGAGTAAAGCCACTAAATGTGCATGAATGCATGTGTCGGCTATGTACAAGTTTCAGACACATTTAGAGTGGAGATAACATAGGTTGAAGTCTTCCAAACATTCTGTAGATTACTTGAAACTTGTTCAATGGGAGGCACAATCTTTGAGGAGTGTTGATCTATCTGCACTAGATTAGTTCATATTTATGAAGAATCGGAAAATAATTAGAGCAGGGGCTTATCAAACAAGTGGAAATCATTCCAGCTGGGAATTTACAATTTGAGGTTTCATTTTAAATGTTATTACTATTTGATAAAGGAATGGCTAATTAGTAGCCAAATGCTCAAAGGTAGAAAGGCTAAAAAAAGAAGAAACACAGTAACAGGAAAGTTTTGCCCAAAAAAGATACAACCTATTTTCTGGCTAAATTGTAGTCAATATTTCAAAATAATTTGAGCACTTACTGTTAATCAATAAGAATGCTGCCTAAAAAAAAAGTTAAGATTAATATGTACACTTTAAAGTCTAATATAAAAAGAAAATGTGTATACAGGTGCCTAACCTGGATCCAGAATTCTGGATAAATTCCGAATACCAGCAGACTCCAAAAACTGGCACTTTTCAGTAATTGACATCTACTCATCAAAGATGGGATTTGGCATCAAGCATGATCTGACACGATCCTCGCTCAACTCCCGTGTATCCCATTGGATTCCGCTACTTTATAAGTGCCTCCGAATTCAACACGGCGCTTTCAGTCGGCCCGACAGTGACTCAATGGCCATCGTCGGTACTCATAATCCAACAGTTGAATCCACTATACCAGCACCAGCTCAGGGAAATCAAAAAGGGGACCGTTCTGCTGACGCTGGTACAGAATGGGGCAGGGGGAGGAGAGATATAAAAATGGCAACGCGACGCAGGTGAGGGGGAGACGGCAGCACGACGCGGGCGAGAGGGAGACGGCAGCACGACGCGGGCGAGAGGGAGACGGCAGCACGACGCGGGCGAGAGGGAGACGGCAGCATGACGCGGGCGAGAGGGAGACAGCAACGCGTCGCGGGCGAGAGGGAGACGGCAGCGCATTGCGGGCGAGAGGGAGACGGCAGCGCATTGCGGGCGAGAGGGAGATGGCAGCACATCGCGGGCGAGAGGGAGATGGCAGCGCGACGCGGGTGAAGGGGAGACGGCACCGCGACACGGGTGAGGGGGAGACTGCCTCGTGACTTGTGCGGGCAAGGGGGAGACTGCATTATGACTTGTGCAGGCAGGGGGGAGAGACGACAGCACAAATTGAGCAGGGAGAGAGACGACAGCATGACTCGAGCAGGGGGAGAGACGACAGCACGACTCGAGCAGGGGGAGAGACGACAGCACGACTCGAGCAGGGGGAGAGACGACAGGACGACTCGAGCAGGGGGAGAGACGACAGCACGACTCGAGCAGGGGGAGAGACGACAGCACGACTCGAGCAGGGGGAGAGACAACAGCACGACTTGAGCAGGGGGAGAGATGGCAACACAACTTGGGCAGGCGAGAGGGGAGACATTGCAGCATCTCAGGCGAGGGGGGAGAGACGGCAGCACAATTCAAGCGGTTGAGGGAGGGAGAGATAGCAGTATGACTCGGGGGTGGGGGGTTTAAAGGGACCAAAATTAAAATGATTCCAAACAACGGCAGGTATCCAGCCCCAACGATCCCGGATAAAATGTTAGGTACCTAATACATGCTGTACTATACCTCAACTTACAATACAGTTATAATTGTGTACAGAAAATGTTAATAAAGCAAGCATTCGGAGTAAAACATGTCAGGCCACCCACTGCTCCATGAAACCTATAACATTTTCTCAATTCCTGTAGAAAGTTCTTTCTATTTACCTGCTGCAACAATTGAGAAATTTGTTTTTCCAGGTTCTTTATTCTCATTTCATTGAATACTTCAAGTGTGTTGCCAGCCATTCTATGCCCCATATCTGGCAAGGAACTACTTTCTGTGGCAGATGCTTGTCCAGCAGGATCAGATATTCCCACACGATGCCGATAATGTGCCAGTACCTCATCAATCCGTGGAGTGATCACAGGGACCCCCATCATGGTCTGCTTTTATTTTAGGTATGTGGAGGAAAACAAAAATGAAACATTAAACAATTCAATATAATACAACAACTACTTAAAGTTATAATATCAAATTTAAAAGCCCAGGGAACTTTCACCAGTATTTCAACATTAAATATTTCAATAAATTTCAAAAATTAAATTGTATATATTAATCTTAAAGCATTTATAAAATATCAGAATGAAGTTGCAGTTTCTCTTGAATATCAATGGCATCATGAAGAAAGCCTCTACTTCCTCAGGAGTTTTCGGAGGAGCTAGTGGAGTTGTTCAAGTGAACTGGTACGGACTTGAAGGGCCGACATGGCCTGTTTCCGTGCTGTAAACGGTTATATGGTTATATGTGCGATATCTTGTGGTACCCTTCCTGCACAAATCCAATACTTTATGAAGGCGAAGGTCTGCAGATTGTGATCAGTGAAGACCTTGAATTGCAGGCCTTCCAAAAAGTAATAGCACCAACAGCTCTCGGTCGAAAGCACTGTATTTAAGCTCTGGGGGGCCAGAGGTTCCTGCTGAAGGCGGCCAGGGGTTGTCACTGGCCCTCAATAATTGTTCCAGCATGCCCCCTACAGCTTTGCTGGAGGCGTTGCCTGTCAAGGCAGTAAGTGCCTTCAGTTTGGGGTGGACCAGGAGGGTGGCATTGGCCAGTGAGTCTTTGGCGTTCTGGAACGCCCTGGAAGACCCCTTGTCCCAAGTAATATCTTTTGACTTGCCCACCATCAGCGCAAAGAGGGGGCGCATGATGCATGCCACTACTGGTATGAACCTGCGGAAAAAGTTTATCATACTGGCGAGTTCCTTCAGTCCTCTTACTGTGTATGGCTTAGTGAAATACTGGACCACATCAACCTTCTTGGGGAGGGGTGTAGCCCTGTGTCTGCTTATCCAGTGCCCCAGGAAGTTGATAGTGTCCAAACTCATTTGGCACTTCACAGGATTGATGGTCAACCTAAACTCACTCAAGCAGGTGAATAGTTGTCCCAGGTTGTGGCTGGCAATGAAGAAATCGTCCAAATAGATGGTCCTGGCCCATTTTGTCCATCAGCCGCTGAAAAGGTTGTGCTGCATTCTTTAGACAAAGGGCATGTGGAGGAATTCAAACAAGCTAAAAGGGGTTATGATTGCAGTCTTGTAGATGTCCTGGGGGTGAACTTGGATTTGGTGGTACCCCCAGATGAGGTCCACCTTGAAGAAGACCTGTGCCCCATGCAGTTTGGCAACCAAGTCTTGGATGTGGGTTACGGGATATCTGTCAAATGTGGTGACCTCATTGAGGCAGCAGTAGTCACCGCATGGTCTCCAACCCCCTGATGATTTGGACACTGTGGAGGGGGGAGGTCCAGGGACTGTCGGAGCACCTCACAATCCCCATTTTCCTTGCTAGGCTGATGTTTTCAAGTGGGAGTCAGCATGCCCTGGCATGCAGTTGGGGGCCCCTTGGTCAGTATGTGGTGTGTTACAAGTCCAGAGGATCCCAAAACCCAGCAGTAATAGAAATTCACCAAGACAAATGGTTACTTAAACAAAAGTTTCTTTTAATTTTCTTTAAACATAAAAACAGGATCAAACTTTAACTTATTACTACTAACTTAACCCCCTTCTAATTCTAAGTGCACATGTATATAATGTGTATATGTTCAGAAAATTTCTTTTTCTCACAGTCCAATCATTCACTTCTCACTTCTCCAAGTTCACCATCATCAGGCAATTCTTATACTGTGCACAGAATTTGACATTTATGAAATTTCACCAGGCTCTGGTGCTTAAAGTTAAATGGTTACCTCTCAGGAAGATTTCTTGATGGTTTCAGAGAGAGAAATTTGTTGCTCGTTGGACACACACAAACTGATTTCCTCTTACCAGCAACTTCAGTGTCTTGCCGAAGAAACATGCCCCATCATGGGTTTTCCAAATGATAACCTCCACTTCCAGGTCACCACAGAGTTCCTCTTGTTTCCCTTATTTCAGGAGACACACTCTAGCCAGCCATTCCCTCTTGTAAGGACTACAAGGGTTTTCAACAGGCTGAACTCAGAACTCACAACCTATCTTCAAAATGGGCTTTTCAACCAGCCTGCCAACTTGCCATGTCGCAGCCTCAAAAACCACTGTAGAACACTCTCTCTCTCACACGAAGAGAAAATCCTGTTTGGTCTTTTCTCTCTCTCTACTTGCAAAAACCACATGGCCCCTCTTAGAACAGCAAACTACAACTAGCCAGATTGCTGGCACTGGAATCAGTTTCTCCCTGGGTATCTGTTGCTTTAAAGACAATAGTCCATTTACTCCACAACATCAGGTCAATTAGCACCTACTTGTGAAGCCTCCAGAGGCATTCTTCAAAGTTTCTTGTAAAGTCACTGTGGACATGAAATATCTACTTATGCATAGCTCTTGCATTTTAAATGAGATGTCTTTTGTGAAGTGTTACTCTGTTTGTGAAGTGACCTACACAATAAACCCACACAATCTATCTCTTTTAAAAACATATTTATATATAATATACCCCATAACAGGTGTCTTACCCTGTGCTTTGACTCAGCTGCGAAGAACTATGGTATCACTATCGAGAGGAACTCCACTGGGATGCAGGCGATTTCATTGTCTAAGAGTGTTATAGAGTCCAGGTAGGGGACAGGTAGCAAGGCTTCCCCCAATGGCAGAGTCTAAAATGCTCTGGCATGCACCAAGCGCCATCCCTCGAGGACAACAATGAAGCAGTGGGCTCAAAGGAAGTCGGCCCACAGGAGCAGTTGCACCATTGCTGCGAGGTGAAGGTCCATGTAAAACACCTGTTGCCAAATCGAAGGGGAATGGTGTGGGTCCTAAAAGTCCGAATGGAAGAGCTTCTTTCAGTGCTGGGCCCTGCTTGACGTTACGGGTGTCAAGGCCTTCCGAGGGTGGTGGGGGTGGGGGAGGGTAGGATGCTTATCGGTGCCAGTATTGACCAGGAAATGCCTACCTAACATGTTTCATGTTTTGTCCAGAGAATTTTGGACCGTTGTTGTTTACTAAAATCTCTGGAATGCCATGCTGTGCAAACATCAATTTTAAATGAACAATTACATTGGTAGTTTGTGTCAGGCTGAGTTGTGCTATTTTTATGAATTTGGACACACACTGTCAGAGCATAGTTGCTCCTATCAAGAATTCTCGTTTGTTGGGTGGTTTTACATCACCGTCTCGACGTAGATATTGGTGTCCTCTATGAGGTCTTTGTAAGCACGTGATTCTGTCTGGTTGAGGGAAGCAAGAGAGTGTATCCGCAGTTGTGAGATTCTTCCCAGATGTGTGTGAGATCATGTATGAGTATCTCATCAGCTCCTGAACCTCTGTATTTGTGGTGGCAGCAAATCCAGCACTTGTCCACCAAGCAGACTCACAAGTGGTTTGTGGTCCATCTCCAATTCGAACTGTAGTCCCAAAATAAAATCGTTGAATCTCTCGCAAGCCCAAGTCCGTGCCAATGCCTCTTTTTCAGCTGTGTGTACTGTTGCTCTGTTTATGTTAGCGATCTGGAAGCATAAGCAACTGGTGCCCAATTGTCTCCATCCTTCTGTAGTAACACTGATCCCAGTCCATATGATGAACCATCAGCTGATATTCTCAGTTGTCTATTTGGATCATATAACTGAAGTACCGGTGTGGATGATAGCTCTCGCTTGCGGTTACTAAATGTCCTCTGTTGCTCATGTCCCCAGCTCCATTGGTTTTCTTGGAAAACAGGTCTCTCAGTACTGTCCTTTTCAGCCAGGTTTGGTATGATCTTCCCTAGTTGGTTCACTATACCAAGGAAACCTCTGACCTCGCTAATGTTTGTTGGCTACTTCACGTCCTGCACAGCTCTTGTCTTGTCTGGGTCTGTTCTTATGCCATCTGCTGAGATGATGGACCCCAGAAATTTTATCTGCCTCCTTCCAAACTCATATTTCACATTGTTGAGAGTGATCCCTGCTTTTTCTGCTTGTTCTAGGACTGCATGGACCCTCGCATCGTGTTGGTCCTTCGTGGTTCTCCAAATGAGGATATCGTCCATGTAGCAGATAACTTCTTCCAGGCCTGCGGTAACCTCCATCACCATTCTGTTCTAGAAGTGTTCAGGGGCAGAGGAGATACCAAAGGGTAGGTGGTTGAAATAGTAACGCCTGAATGGCTTGTTAATTGTTGTGTAGAGAGCTGATTGTTTGGACAAAGGAATTTGTCAAAATCCTATGTTCACATCCAACTTGGTAAAATATTGTGAGCATGCCTAGGGTATGATCCACTGAAGTATAAACTTTTCTCTGCACACTGATCCATTCAACGGTGTCAAGTCCACACAAATGTGAACATCTTCTTTGTTCTTTTTTTGGTGTTGCCACCATGCCGCAGCTCAATCCGATAGGTTCCTCTATGCAGCTGATAACTCCAAGCTTCTCCATTCTTTCAAGCTCTCTCTTCACTTTGCCCATGAACCGTAATGGGATCCTTTGAGGTACTTTCAGTGAAAATGGTTTCACATCAGGCTTGAGTTTAATGACGTACGGTTTCTGTACTAGCCCGAGTCCATTGCAAAGTTTGGGGTATGCCTTCCTGACCGTCTCCTGGTCTAGGGTGTCCAATCTGGCCACTAACTGGTGTCTCACCAAAACTGGTCTGCTCAACAGTGCCTCTTGTAAGTCTCTCACCAAGTACACTTCTTCTGTGGTGCTCCTCTCTCTGTATGAGAGCATTTCTTTTGCCGGTCTCAGAACCATTAATTTCACTTCCCCCAGACCACACAATGGCTTCTGTGCTTTTCCTAGCTTTCCGTCTCTGGGTATAATTCTTTTGAACAACTGCTTGGGAATGGCTGTAACATCGGCCCCTTTGTCGATTTTGAAGGTCATTTTGCTGCCTCCTATGTTAATGTCGGCCATCCAGGGCTCCTCGCCTGATGCTATTTCTCCGAGGACCAATTTGTCCATGTCCTCCGCTACCTCATTCATAATGTGGGTTGACCTAGACTTTTCTTTAGTGTCCTTGTTTGCTGCAGTTGTGGAATTCTGCACTCCTGCCTGGGCATTGAAATGCTGGGCAGAATGGTACTTTTCCGGACTTGGGGCATGTCTTCCACTCGACTTTGTTCTGTGTCATTGTTTTAACTTTTTGCTGTCCTGACGTCTGCCCTTTTCCTTTAAACCTGCTGGCTTCCTCTCTTAAGTTGCACTGCTTCTACTGCTAGTTTACTTGCAGACATTTCTCGCAAGATAGTTTACTGCTTTTTTATCACCTTGGACTGTTTAACTATTGTGACTGTTTTCATGAGGGTGAGGTCTTTGTCGAGTTGCATCCTCTCCGATAGTGACGAATCTTAGACCCATTACTAGACTGTCACGTTAAAGTTCGTCGTGCAGATCCCCACATTCAATTCTCTGCCAGTGCAGACAAGGCTGTAATGAACACGTCTACTGTTTCTACAGCCTGCTGCCCTCTCTCGTTAAATTTCACCCGTTCATAAATTGCGTTCTTCTTAGGCACAAAATAATAATCGAACCCTCTCCTTACTGCAGCCACTGCACACCCATTAAGTCTAGGCCCCGTAGCACATCATCAGCCTCGTCCCCCATGCAGTATACCAGCATATTCACCTGGTTAGCTTCAGAGGAATTATTTAAATTACTTGCCAATCTGGAGCAGTTGAATCTTCTTATCCACTTCTCTCATTCCTGTGGCTTTGAGAAGTCAAAGGGTTCTGGAAGTTTTATTCTGAAAGTCGCCGTTGGAAGAGCTGCCACTCCCAGTCGGGGCGACTCCACATGTTCAGGCCCATCGTCCATCTTAGCTTGTCTCTTTCACTTTTACTCTTTCAGTCTGTCCTTCTCCCTGTGGCTCAAAGCTCCACTTCTAACACCATATCGTGATGGGTTCAGACACGCTCGTTATAAAAATGACCTTGAGCCTGAAGTCGCATTCGTAGCTTGCTTTATTTTACCATACACTTAGTGAATATCTACATGCACAGGCATTTCCCTGCTAGTCCTGAGCCTCTCTCTCCAAGATGCGGAAATCCCGCCCCCTGACATCATCAACCTCCTCGATGTCCCACCAATAGTGTTACACCACAGCAGCATTCTGATAAATCACTTCTGTGACCTTTCCAAAGTCTCCACATTCTTCCTGTAATGGAGTGGCCAGAACTGCACATAACAGCCCAAGTGAAGCCTAATCAATGTTTTGTATAGCTGCAACATGACTTCTCTACTCTTGTACTCAATGACCCAACTAACGAAGGCAAGACTGTCAAGTCTTCTTTACTAACGTATCCACTTGCATCAAATAATGGACAAACCCTCAAATCCCTCAATGCTAATAGGGATCCTGTCGTTAACTGGATATTTTCCTCTTACACATCCTCCTAAAGTTCAACACCGCACTTTCTTGGATTGAGCTCTATTTGCCAGTTAATTGCACATATGCATAACTAATCTATATATTGTTATGCCCTTTGATGATGCTCTACTCCAACTGTTCTCAATTTTTTTTTTGGCTAGGGTCCCCTTTGGAGTCTGCTCAACGTTTATGGGCCCTCTTCCCTGTGAAGCAGTCAAGTTTAGTCAATTTCTTCCATTCTTCTCTACAACTGGCTACATAAAAACAAAAAAAAAATATTTTATTTTAGTCTGTGGACTCGTTGAGAATGGCTGCTCTACACTGCCTACAGCACTACTAAGTTGCTTTGATTTCATCACTTAGCCTTCCACAATCCAAAAGCAAAAGCAATGATGGTGTAGTGTGCACGCCTCTGAACAAGAGAGCGTAAGCAAAAACAAACCTTTTCCACATTTAAGCTCGAGTCTGATGTTATCAAATACTCTATGTAGTCTTCCAAACCAGGTGTATCCAAGGTAGCTCCTTCATTTGCATGGATAGATTCACCAGACCTCTTTATTCCATCTAATGCAGTCAATTGCTTTAGAGACCGAAGCATTATTTCCCTGTAACCTGAAAAGATTTGAGAAATTTTCAAACTAAAAATGAGTTATTATACAAATTCCTTTTGCAGCATGTGTAACAGTCTAAAATAATGCCCAAGTGAATCAACTGCCTGGACTTTTTAGGCTTCAGTTTCAAGTATTTTTTTTGTTTCACATCGAGAGTAAATTGCTCATTTTAAAAATGCTCAGAGTACAATCTGTCTCTCTTAAAGTATCTCTTGTTGCTACATGTATTAAATGATAGTTTTATTCAATCAAAGTGAAAGCTCGTATATCACAGCTGCCAGAGAAATTGGAAATGGATTATAATGTCCAAAAATTGTAAGACCCCATCATTTGTTTTGCAAATTCATACAAATATTTTAAAACTGATGTACCACCAAAAACCATAAAACTTGCACAGAACATATACAGGTTAGAGCACATGAACAAGTTTTTCTTGATCCCTTGTGCTCCTTTAATTCAAATGCTATTTACCAGCTTTGCATGTAGATGAGTCACGATTTTAAATGTGCAGCTTGGAAGTACTAACTAATCAATATTGTTAACAAAACAATTGGCACTTTTAAAATGTCCAAGCTTATATTTTAAAAAATGTGCATTTATATTTCATTATAACCAAAGAAAGGGTTTAAAGCAGGTTCCAGGACACTGATAAATGTTTTTCAATGTTTCTTCTAAAATCGTAACAAGATCATTTAAATATCATTTGTGTAAAACATTGTTTTTTTGAATAAAATTTGCAATCAGAATATTGAATAAGTTCGAAAGAAATACTTTTGCACATCAGATTGTTCATAAGAGATTAGAAAAAGAAACTGTCAAGTAACCCATTTTATGCAAAAGAATAAGTTTATTGATTAAAATATTATTAAAATACCTCCAACTGCAGTATCCATAATATCAACAGAAAACATTATAACTGTCATCACATAAAAAGGTCTTGTATTGTTCCATATTTTAAAAAATATTTGTTTATTCTTTTTCACACAATAAACTAAGTATACCTCTAAATTAAGCTCAGGAGTCAGAATCCTTGTCATATTGAGTAAAACTTGTAAAATAAAAACAAGAGAGAATGTGCAGTAATATTTTTGTTGTGCATCTCTAGCACGTTAACAGAACTCGACATTGTTAAGAACATAATACCTGCTGTTTGACACACTGGATTGTCTTTTCCACCTTTTGCAAGAGTCAGATCCATTAAAAAGCACAGGCCTACCAGGCATTGCAGCAAATGTTGCAAGTTACTGATGCAATTACTATGAAGATCTAAAAGACTCAATTTGTGACCAATACCATGGAGATGTAAGAAGCCTGTAAAAATTATAAGAAAAAAATTGAAATGTTACTGTAAAGAAAATCTATTTGCATGTGCATTTCTTCCTGTTTGAGTCATTTTTTCATGCTTTCCTTTAATTCTATACTTTTCTACATGCTCAAACAGCTGATTCATTTTTAAATAAGATATGTGCTTTAATGGCATCATGATACAACTGTTCCAAACCCACCTCACTTTCATTGTACACAATTATTTTACAATCTATTTGCATACTTGGATAGATTCCACTGACAGTTTACAATTTACCAACCATCAATTAGAGATAAAGAAAATAACTATTCCTAGATGATAGCTTCTTGGATGTCAGAAAGAACATTTTCAGGAAAAACGTAAACAGTCATCCTCCAACAATTGGGGACAAAGGAAGAAAACTCTGCGAGTTGAAGGATTTTCAACAATAAACTAGTTGACCTGTGAGAAAACAACCGTGATAGTCCACCAAATTACGTTATATTTTAATCACCATCTTGCTGAATAATTTCTTAAATTCAAATATATCCCATAAAAGCAGCTATTACAGAAATCAAGTACCTGAAGCTTGGTTTAAGTTTGTTATAAATTTAGAGTGCAGGAGCCGAGACTCAGTGAGTGTGTGAGATCTCAGGAGAGGTTGAGCAGCAGCCAATAAAACGCGAAGCTCAAGTGGAAGGACCATTGTAGAAGTGGGCCAATGTAAGACTGGGACTTAAGAGGCTTTGGCGTGAAGAAGGCGGAAGAAGTAGCAGGTGTTGGCAGAAGAAAAAAGGAGGCTCAGTAAGAAGGTACAAGGTAAGGTCTTTTTAATATTTCCACACAGTGAGCAGTGGGAATGGCAGTCAGGGTACAGTATGGTCATCTGGTACGATGTGGGAAATCAGTGAAGCTACCAGTGCCCTTGATGACTTCATCTGTAAGAAGTGTACTCAACTACAGCTCCTTACATTAAGGAACTGAAGCTGGATGAATGCTGGATTATTTGAGAGGCTAACAGGGCGATATACAGGAGTTACAGGGAGGCAGGTAGTTGGGTGACCAGCAGGAGGAATCCTGTGGCCATTCCATCAATAACAGGAATACTATTTTGGATACTTTGAGGGGATGACTGACCAGTGAAAAGTCACAGTGGTCAGGTATTTGGCATGGAGTCTGACTCTTTGGCTCAGAAGGGAAGTGGGGGGTGGGAGAAGAACGAGCTCCAGGGGGTTCAATAAAAAGGATAACAGATAAGAGGTTCTATGGACAAGATCAAAACTCTGGATGATACGTTACTCCAGGTACCAGAATCAAGGACGTCTCTGATAGACTCCACAGTATTCTAAAGCAAGAGAGTAAGCGGCTTGATACCATAGTACATCAGGACCAATGACGTGCGTAGAAAGAGTGACGCGGTTTTGCAAAGCGAATTAGGAAATTAGGTGCCAAGTTAAAGGAAAAAAACCTTCAGGGTTATGATCCCAGGATTTCAACCTGTGCCACATGCTAGTGAGGCCAGAAATAGGAGGATAATATAGCTTAATACATGGCTAAGGATATGGTGCAGGAGGGAAAGTTTCACATTCTTAGATTATTGGGCTCTCTTTCAAGGAAGGTTAGATTTGTAATGGCAGGACGGTTTACATCTGAACTGGAAGGGGACCAATATCTTTAAGGTAAAGTTTGCTGTTCCGAGGTGTTTATACCAGAGTTGCAGTGGAATGAAAACCAGAGCAAATAGCAGAGTGGTTGTGAAAAAGATACTGTTCAGCTTGCATACAAAGATAAAAACAGAAAGATTGTGCATGGTGGAAACAATGTTCTAAGTTGGTCTATTTCAATGCAAGAGGATGAACTTGAGCATGGATCAGTACAGGGAATTATGACTGTGGCGATAAGTGAGATTTGGTAGTAGAAGGGACAGGACAGGCGGCTCAGTGTTTCAGAGTTGCATTGTTTTAAAGGGGATCAAGAAGGAGGGACGAAAGGGAGAAGGAAAATATCACAACAGTGCTTGGACAATACAGATTTGACGCCTCATTGTTTCGAAAACCTAGAGAGGAAATGCTAATCCAGTCTCAACTAAATAAAGTTGGTTCACCATACTACTGCATATGTTACTGCAGTTGACACATAATGATTTATGTAATTGATATTCATAGAAATGATAAGTGATCATCATTAGTTGTCTGATTTTGCAGCTACCTGGATAAATGAGTATAGAATGTTGGGGTCTGCCCATCCCTTTAAACAAGGTTCCAAGGATAAAAGAACAGAAAATAAAGCTTTGGGGAAGAAAAGGAAAGTAATATTGGTTGAGAGAATAATATAACATCAGGAAACAGAAAACATGTTCTCACTTTAGAGTAAGCTATATTAAGTTAAATTAAATCTTTGCACAGCAATGAAATCAATTTAAGATTTAAACTACATTTTCAATCCTTGTCTCAAATGCATCAATTTCAAGTAATTGTTACATTTTAAATTAAAATAAACTTGAGGAGGACAAATGAAAAAAAATATTAATGGTTGATCTTCTACATTTCTAAGAATCTTTCAGGTTGGGCAGGAAAACAAAATTGTAGATGACAAAAAAAATAGGATCAACACAATTCAAATGAACTTTCAGTGAAACCCCAGGCACAATATCAATGTTTGTCAATCAATATTAAATAAGATCAGATAATCGAGTTTGACACTGCAAGAGAATCTTTCCTTACCACTTAGGTCTGTAATGCGATTGTATGATAAATTCAATCGAGTTAAGTTGACAAGTCCATTAAGTCCTAAAGACATAATAATATTTTTCAAACATTAATTCAAATAATATTTTTAAACATTATGCATTATGCAGTGCATAACTATCTTCAGGAAATAAAACATCCACATGAAATGCTATTCTTTATTTCATGAAATTCTTGGTGATATTGGGTGTTGCAGAAAGTGCTGCTGCCTGACAGCTCCAATGATACAGATTTAATTCTGAAACGAGCTGCTCTCTGTGTGGAGATTGCACATTCCCATGACCACATGGGTTTCCACTCACCTCACAACATGCTAGTTGGGGGTCAATTTGCTGCTTTAAATGACCTCTAATTCCCTAATATTCTAATGTAGATGAATGAACGGGGATGGGGTGGTGTAAAGAAAATAATTGGGCATGTGAAAAAAAAAACATATTTCAAGCAAATAACTGAATGAATTGTATTGATGGTATTACTTTGAGAGCTGGCATAGATTTAATGGGCTCCATGTCTCATACTACAAGACATGGCATTTAGGAGGAGGGAGAGTTTAAAGAGATGAAGAGCTGTGGGAAAGTTGTTTTTCTATTTACATAGTGTCTGGAATAGGCTACCAGGAATAGTGGTGGAGGCAGATGCCTCAGTAGTGTTTTGAGAGGCCTCTCATATGCAAGCAGCAGTTTTAGCTAAACTTGCGCATCGTAATTGGCACAAACACTTGGACTGAAGTCCCTGTGCTGAAGCGTTCCATATTCAATGTAATGAAATATGAGAATATGAAAGATAACATCAACAATAACAACAAGTTGTAAAAGACAAACTAACTGACTGATATACCTCAGAGAAGAAAATAGAGCATTCGTACTCAACTGGCCATTATGTGTCTACAGACCCATCAAGGTCCTTGACATTTAATTGATTCTTCAATGCAGACAATTGGAGGAGACATTAAATGCTGGCATTGCCAGCAAGACCACATGCTGCAAAGGAATAATTTTTTTTAAAAAGATCGATCCAACACCATTTACCCGATTTTAAACAGATCCAACACCAGTTAACCAGGTCTTAAACCCTTCAAATCTGGTTATTTTACAACTTCCTTACCATCAGTGAAAAGGGACTTAATTGCTCAAATATTAGAGAGCAGATTACATTGGAAAAGAAATATTACCTTGCGACTCTTTTTCTTTCTTTAAATGATCATTCTATAAAGTGTTAAGAAAATCCATTAAATTCTTATGCTTTTTTTTTGGTGGAGTCAAACAAGGTGCTCAGAAAATAAGGAAATCAAATTAGTACAATCCAACTGAACAGTAACCTTAAGAAAAGTACAAATGTCAATGTCGCACATTTACAAACCTTCTACTTTGGTTATAAAGTTACAGGAGAGATTTAGTGTACGCAAGGCTACAAGGGTCTCCAATCCTTCAATCCGAGTTATCTGATTGGAAGAAAGATCAAGATGCTGCAATTGCCACAACTGGCCAAGGCCCTCAATTCTAGTGATCTGATTGCAGTGAACATTCAATGATCGAATATTAGGGCTTAAAGGTATAGCTAGGAAGCTGTTGAAAAAAAAATTAAGAAGTCATTAAGAATATTTGCTTCATAAAAGGATTGCTGCAAACACAAACCTAATCAGCATTTTCCCAGAAAATAAGTATACATTTTCAAATCATTAGAATTTTTTTTTTTTTAAAAACCAACCTTATACTATTCTTGGATGAATTCACTGTTTGGCACAAAATAAAATTTCTAACTCAGACAAAGGTATACTATCCTTCTATGTTCTTTCACATCGCCAACTTTTGACATGGATGATCACATATCTCCTCCAATAATACCTCAATGTCGTCACACAGATGAACTGGACTTTACTTGTGTGCCTCTGTTCTTATTTATCTAATTGTTGCCAGAGAATGGCTTCCAATAACTTGATGATGTAACTTGGCAGGGAATATCAGAATTTGTAATATCCATGTACAGTGTATTTATTTTTCTGGCCATGAACTCCAAGTTGGTGTACCTGTACCAGGAAGAATCCCAAAGGTTAAGCATTCATCTGACAATGGAGCTCAATGAAGTTGGACATGATGATGTTATAGAATGACAACTTTTGGAGAAGAGAAAACTGAATTGGAGGGCATTAGAGGACATTTATAAAGCCAGTGCCAGTGGTCATGATCATTTATAGTGAACTAGTTCTGACCAGTGATCTAGGCTTTGGGATATAGTCAATACAATGGGTAAAGACTTAGACAAGGTTTTAAAGAAAATGGAGGATAGATGAATTTATTTCCAAGACTATCATAACCAAAGACACGTTTAAGAACATAGAGATTTCTAAAAGACAAGCTTAGGGATTCTTCTACAGGGTTAGAAAAATAGAGGATTAAGAAGGAAATGAAATGTAAAATAGGAAAAAATGGTGCCCAAGTGTTAAAAGTTGGAGCTGGCATTCATCCACTTCAAAGTAAAAATTTTTTCAAGATACTTGACATCAGTACAAGACTGAAGCTTTAATGTGTGCCATAGTAGCTTGGGTGGGAGATGTAGGCAGATAGGGAAATCTCTATACATCAATGGCACACACTGTCAGCGCATAGTTGTTCATTTCATCCAGTAGTTAATGGATGAATTTCTGGTCAGATTTTATGACTATTAGATGTTCATCTGCTTACATGAATGAAAGAAAACAACCATTGGATTCATAGGTTGTTTCAACACAAGAGGCTAAAATTTAAACCATCCTCATAGAATATCGATAGGGTGGTCAGCTCTACATAGAGACCAAAACTTCTAACACCTTTATAAATAAAGACTACCAACATCCTCTGAAAGTATATAAGCACCCAAATGTTTTAAAAAATCATTCAGCCTTTTTTCTTTTGTATATTTAAATAAATGTGTATTTTTATAAAAGAATACTTTGTGGCATCTGCTGCAGCAGTTGCCACTAAATCAATGCACCAGACACAGTAGTTAGTCAGCAATACTGTTTATTCAAACTTGCCTCTCTTTTTAAGTCACTTCCGGCCCAGACACCTGGGACCAAAAGTGATGTCATCACATCCCTGCGAAACACATGGCAAGTGCAGGGCTTAGAGCCGACGGGAACCCCCGTGTCATCTTATGGGTGAGTACCTAACTGCCCTGTGTGCTGCGATTTAGCCCACAGCATCACGCAGGAGTTCGGCCAGCTTCACCAGTGGCGATTTGGCCCATGGCATTGCGCGGCCATTCGGCCAACTGCACGTGCGGCAGTTAGGCCCACTATGTTATGCAGTCACTCGGCCCGATACCCAACACCCCCCCCCCCGCCCCCAGAATTGTCACCCAAAGGAGATGAACCAGCTGTGCGCGCCTTAGATGGACACCCTCGTCTCCTGAGCTGTGGGCAGTGAATAGGGGTGGTTGGGTCCAAATGTGCTGGTTTGAGTCTATCCATAGTAAACAGTTCAGAATGTCCCCCAATGTCTAAAGTATACATAACCCCATCCCTTTTGATCACATGGAAAGAGCCATCATACAGCCATTGCAATGGAGTTCCTGGGACTTGCCTGCACACGAAGACAAAGTCAATGTTGAGGAGGGCTGGAGGTACATGCTGTTTGGAAGTTCCATGCCACTTGGTTGGAATTGGCTTTTTTATTGCAACGTGGTGTCAAAACTGCTGAAGCACGTCTAGATCATAAGGACAGTAGTCAAACGAGAAGTGAACGTCACCTGAGACTGAGAGAACTGAACCATAAACCATTTCTGTGGACGACGCTGCCATATTTTCCTTCGGGGCGGTACGCACTCTCATGACAACTCATCTACCCAGTCGGGCTTCAGTGCAGCTTGAGTTGCCAGTGAAAACATTCCACTAGACCATTGGACTGCGGGTGGTACCCTGTGGTGTGGTGCATTTGTGTGCCACAAAGCGCGCAAGGGCAGTCCATAACGCGGAGGTGAATTACGCTCTACAGTCCAAGGTGACGTGTGTGAGACCTCCGAATCTTGCGATCCAGTTGGCAATGAATGCTCTGGTGTATGTCTCAGCATTGCTGGATGGCAATGGGATAGCTTCTGGCCATCATGTGAATTGGTCTATGACCATGAGAAATGTTCCTCATGTTCTGAGACACTGGCAGTGGTCTGACTAGATCTACATGCACATGCTCAAAGCATTGGCACACCGCTGGGAAAGACTGGAGAGGTGCCTTGGTGTGCTACTGTATTTTGGAAGCTTGGCAGTGGGTACACATTCAGGCCTACTGCGCACTGTCTTTCTTAAGTCCATGCCATACATAATTGGTTGCCATGAGCTTGACCATTGCTCTGATGGAAGGATGGGACAGGTTGTGAACCTCGTAAAAAAAGTGCTGTCTCCAAGATGCAGAAACTACTGGCCTGGGGCAGCCCATAGCCCACATGTCGCAAAGTAGACTTGGTTGTGGTGCCACATGTTGTGAGTCCAGGTTTGTGATGGCAGTTCTGTACGCCTGTACACCCAGGTCAGAGATATCCACGCCACCCTGAATACGATGGACTGCTGGTCTGGACAGTGCATCAGCGACCAGATTGTTTTTTTCCCAACACATAGCACACATGTGTAGTGAACTCAAAAATGTACGATAAGTGGCAATACTGCCTGGCCGACCTTGGGTCCGATATCTTGCTAAAGGCAAAAGTGGCAAAATGGTGGCCAGGAAGCGCTGTGTGGTCGGGTACAACACCAACAGCTCTCGATCAAATGCACTGTACTTCATTTCCGGTGGCAGTTAGAGAAAGCCAGGGGTTGCCACTAGCCATTTACAAACTGTTCGAGAACCGCACTCACTGCTGTGTCAGAGACATCTGTGGTGAGTACTAGGGCAGCAGTGGGATTAGGATGAGCCAGCATTGCTGGGTTGGCCAGAGCGTCTTTGGTGACTGCAAACGCAGACTCCACCTCCGCAGTCCAAGTAACTTCCTTGCGCTTCGTGGTGAGGAATTGAAACAGCGGGCCAAGAATGTTGGCAGCTGTCGGAATGAAATGGTGATAGAAATTCACCATGCCCACAAATTTCTGCACTCCTTTTAGCATGGTAGGTTTTGGGTACACACCTACAGAATCCACTTTGGTGGATAAGGGGAACGCTTTTCTGCTGTGAACTTGTGCCCTAGGAAATCAATAGTCGCTCTGCCAAACTGACATCTGGTGCGATTGACAGCAAGTCTGAATTCAACTAGCAGCTGGAACAGGCGGCATAAGTGTCATGGGTGTTCTCGCTCATTTTGACTAGCAATGAGGTTGTCGTCTAGTTTATGTAAGGGAATTCTAAATCCGTGCCAACAGCGTCCATAAGCTGCTAGAACATCTAAGCAGCATTTTTCAAACCAAATGGCATCCTGAGGAATTCAAAAATTACAAAAGGAGTAATAATTGCTGTTTTGGGAATGTCATCTGGATAGACTGGATTTGATGATATCCTTGATGAGGCCAACCTTGGAAAAGACATGGCAATTGTACAAGCAGGCAGTGAAATCGTGGATATGCGAATAGGGTATCTGTCGGGCACAGTTATATCGTTGAGCATGCAGTAGTCGCTGCAGGCTCTCCACCCACCTCTGTTCTTGGGCACCATGTGTAACTACGATGCCCAAGAACTGTTGGAACGTCAAATAATACCCAATTCTTCCATGGCAGTAAATTCTGCCTAGGCCTGCTGCAGTTTATCTGACAGGAGGTGATGAGCCCTGGTGTATATCAGCAGGCCCATGGTGTTAACGTAATGGGCCACGTCATGGGCCATTTTTGAGGAATTGAATTTAGGAGTGAGCATTCCGAGAAATTCGTTGAGCAGGGCAGCATAGGTGTCAGTGTGTACAGCGTGCACCCCGAGTAGGGAGACTCGTCGTTTGCTGCTTGTTTGCAAAGTAGTAGTATTTTCCTTCGGGTCGGTACGCACTCTCATGACAACTCATCTACCCAGTCGGGCTTCAGTGCAGCTTGAGTTGCCGGTGAAAACATTCCACTAGACCATTGGACTGCGGGTGGTACCCTGTGGTGTGGTGCATTTGTGTGCCACAAAGCACGCAAGGGCAGTCCATAACGTGGAGGTGAATTACGCTCTACAGTCCAAGGTGACGTGTGTGAGACCTCCGAATCTTGCGATCCAGTTGGCAATGAATGCTCTGGTGTATGTCTCAGCATGGTCTATGACCATGAGTATTGACTAGCTTCTTTCACTTAACGTCAACTAGCAGGTCATTGGCCCAGAGGAAATCTGCACCCAAGATGGGCTGTGCGACAGAAGCCAAAATGGAATCCCAATAGAACGCCGCCTCCCCTATCTTAATCACCAAAGCTGGGGATGGAAGTTCCGTTCGCAGCTTGAAGGGCGAGTCCCTGCTGCTTATGCATCTTTTTGAAGTATGTGGGTGGGAATAAACTAAGTTCAGCACCTGTGCCTATGAGAAATTTGTGCTCATGAGCTTCATCGTGGAGATAGAGGAGGCCAGTGCTCGTACCAGCCTCCAAGGCCACTACTGCCTTTGTAGTTTCCAGATGAATTTTCAGGCTTGGCACCACAGCTGTGGTAGGTACACAGGGTCATGTATCTGCGGGCATTTTTCCCCCACCAGCGGAGGCAAAAACACCATTCTATCAGTTCGTTCGTCCCTCTTTATTTGGACTGCAGCTACGGGCAGTGCACAGGGCAAAGGAGCTGTCTCTGTCCAGAACACAGGCTGTATATGGGAGGATTCTTGCCTTGGTGTGCAGTAGAGTCTATTAGCCTCCTGGGCTACATTATGGGGATGGCTGAAATCCAGTTCACTATTGGTAGGGAGATGTGACCCAGCAGCTTTGCCAGGACTAGGGTCTCAAAGAGAAAGTAATTGAAATGGTCCTCTGCTAGTGTGAGCATTTCGTTCATTAAATTGGATGGACTTCTGTCATCCAGCCCTTCCATATTCAAGAGGCATGTGCCACACATAAATTCACTCACCTCAGCTGCTGTAGCGGCGTCGAGTGCTCCGACGATGTGCCAAAACTTCATGTCTTCAGCGGTTATGCCATGGAGGCAGAACTGGGTCTCAATCTGTTTGTGCCATACATGAGGCTAGTGAACCCAGAAAGGGGATAGGTGAATGCCTACTGCGTTAACTGCAGCTGTGGCAGCAAATGCTGCTGTTGCATCCATGTTAACTGTGGATTCAAGCTTCGGCTGAATCTTACAGTGGGCGTCACTAATTGTGGTGTCTGCTGCAGCACTGCCACTAAATCAATGCCCCAGACCCAGTAGTTAGTCAGCAATACTGTTTATTCAAACTTGCCTCTCTTTTTAAGTCTGGACACCCAGGACCAGAAGTAACGTCATCACTTCCATGCGATGCACACAAAGAGTGGTGATGACTGGAGCCCAGCACCATCTTATGGGTGAGTACCTAACTGCCCTGTGTGCTACGATTCAGTTCACAGCATCGCGTAGCCATTTGGCCGGCTGCACCAGTGGTGATCAGGCCTGCGGCGTTGCAAGGCTGTTCAGCCAGCTGTGCAAGCAGTGATTAGGCCCACTATCAGCCAGCTGAACGGGCAGCAGTTAGGCCCACTATCTTACACAGCCATTCGGCCCGCTACACCCTCCTCAAAATCCGTATTGTGTACAATAGCATATATTTGTTAAATATTACATCAAGTTGGTCATTTCAATATCGTTGATTTTTAACTTTTGTTTCTATCCAGTGTCTTTATCTCTAGAGTTTCCCTTTGATTTCAGTGTCTTGTACTCTATTGAGATTGGAGCTCATTTCAATGTTGGTCTCATTAAATACACATCATTCTCTTGTACCCTAGTCAAAACTGGATAATTTTTCCCCAGGCTGTAAAGATTGCATATACTTTTCCCAATACATGGGGAAAAAAAGGTGTGAGGAATTTAACTTCAAACTGTTTTGCTCTGGATGATACTGTATTAAAACACCAAACCAACTCATAAATTAAACTTAATTGGACTAGTAGAGAATGTGGCTTTGAAGTAATTTAAATTTATAAAATTTAGACATACAGCACAAGTCTGTGCCGTCCAATTTACACCCCATTAATCTACACCCACAGAACATTTGAATGGTGGGAGGAAACCACAGCCCCCAGAGAAAATCCACGCAGATACAGGGAGAATGTACAAACTCCCTACAGACAGCGCAAGACTTGAACCCCAGTCCGGTCCCAATCGCTGGCGTTGTAAAGGCGTTGCAACAGTGCCACCCTTTAAATGACACATTAGATAGGGCAAAAGGAAAATAAGACAACAAAAGTACAAAATAAATCTGTTTTGCGGTGGTGTACCCAATTTACAGTCTGCCCAATTCCAGGAGCAGAGTCCTGGCAGCCCATAAACTGTCTGCCACACTCCCAGAAATACCACTTTATCCAAATGCTAAATTGCTTGATTTAGATTTTAACAAAAAATTCTTGTATCTAAAATACAGTTCTGCATAAACTTTAATTCTCATTGTTCCATCAATGATATTCTTAAACTCACTGCCCGGTGATCTCCAAATAACTAGCTAAAATTTTCTACTCAGCTTGCTAAATTTACAGCCAATTTTGTAAACTAGCATCTTTAGTTCAGCAAAGAGTTTTTAAAAATGTACCTGGTGATGGCCCTATCAATTAGACATAGTTCTTGGGAAATCTGATCACTTTGTTCCATTTGTCTTCATTGCATGGTTCAGTCTCAGTAACTTGAAACCTAATCAGAAAAGGGAAAAAAGTTCAGGTTATCTGAACAGAGAAGCGTCATCTCATGATAGCAATGGATGCCTTCAGTTTGACCTCCAAGCTTGTACTGCTTCACCAGTTGCACAGACCCATAGTGGCAGTGGCAAGTGATATACAATCAGGAGATAGGAGTAAAACATGAAAGTCTGCAGACACCACTATGGTTGAAGCAAAAACACAATGCTGGAGAAACTTAGCAGGTCAGTTTACTTTATGCAAGATAAAGATACATAAACAATCTTTTGGGCTTGAGCCCCTCATCAAGGTATGAGCAAAATGTACACAGTCATCTGAACAAAATGGTGGGGGGAGGGGTCAGCAAAATGTAGGCAGTTGCCCGGCTTTGAACACTACTAGATTCCACAAAGTTTCATGGCTTCAGCAAAAATATGAGCAAAGAAAGTTTCCAGCTAATTACCACCCATCACAATTCCCAGCTCACAAATCAGTGCCTATGTGCATCAAAAACAAGGTGGAGACTAAATATGTAGCACCAATGGGACAGTCACAGAGCCACCAATCAAAGTAGCTAGGATCTGTCTTAGCGGGTCAATGGAAAGGTGAAAAAAATCATTGCAGCATGAATAAGTATTGTGTATTCGTGTCTGGGGTTTTTAATAAAAGCGACCACAACACAATTATTCAAGTCACACAGTCCTTGCACTAAGAACATGTCCTACTGGATGACATGAAGTAGGATGGAATTAGAACTGATCACAGATCAAAACAAGATAATAGAAACAATTATATTCCACATCATTTCTCCAAAGCTAACATTATCTCATTGGAGGATTAATTTTGCTTCAGTGAGATGTGAAGCACCAAGTGCACCTGATATTTAGATGCTAACCTGGGAAGTTAAAACTGCAGGTCTGACCTACAGGTATCCATTTTATACAGACAAGCATTTAGCAGAATGGATTTGCCAGCTGCTTCAAGACATCATTTGAAAAAAAGTTATTTGAGTCAATCTCACTTTCCACTTCTGAGCCCATCACACTGTACATTACATTTAGGTACTTTATAAATCTGAAGACAATTTTCACCACTGCCACCTTTCAGACAGCGACTTCCAGAATTCCATCAGGTTCTGTTTCAAAAGGTTTGCAATTTCCTGATAATCATTCGACTAATTTAGCTTCACTCTCCTCGTTACACAAACTGCAGCCCGTTTTTTTCCCCATTGTACAGGTTCTCCATTCCTGGCAACAATCTCAAATCTCCTCTCAACTCCAGTTCCTGCACATGTGTTGTTGACCACATGTGTACATCATACTCAAGTTGTGGCCTCACTGGTCCTTTATCTCAGCCATTCTCAATGGGGGCCCTACAGCACATTTAAGTAAAAGCCTTGTTTTCTTTTCTCCTCTCGTAACATAATTTTTTTTATGGGTTTTGGCGGGGGGGGGGGTGCAGCTTGCTGAAAAAAAAAGGTTGAGAAAGGCTGCTTTATACAATTGCAGCTTCCCTGATCTTTTATTATATGTTTTAGACAATGAAGACAGATATCACAGATGCCTTAACCATCTCATAACTTTCCTACCTTCAAGGAATCTGTGAACCTGCATGCAATAGACAATCAAAATTTTGGAACATGACCCTTAAAAGAACATGGCCAAAGAAACTGATAGTATTTTGCCTTCCATGGATGCTGCCTGAACTGCTGAGCTCCTCCAGCATTATGCTGCTCCAATTTTCCACCATCTGCAGTTTATCTTGTTAGCCTCTGTGAACATACAATCCAAGTCTCTCACCCATTCCCTTTGGTATCCTGGCATCTAATGTTCATTCTCCTGGCTGGTTTCCCCTGTTACTAAATATAATACCTCACAGTTCTCCAGACTTGATTCTATTCACTATTTTCTTTCCTCATTGATGCATACTATTCAGAGCATTGGACCTGGAGCTAAGCCCTGCAGAATCTTGTAGCAAATAGTCTTTCAGCCATTAAACTACTTGACATTGCACCTTGCCTCCAGTCAAGAGCCAAGTTTATCACTTCCCTCTTATTTTATGGCTGTTTACCAGGCTTCTGATTAGGCACTTTGAAGTATTGCATGCTTAAATTGTATTAAGTGCACCACCTTTGTCATCCCTCCTTATCATCTTCTGGAAAAAACATCAAATTCACACCTCACAATACAAGTGAACAATCAACTAACAGGAGTAGGAGGGGTCATCATGCACTTAAGATTGACACTACCAAGGAGAACACCAAAGTAATTGCAGCCAGTGCATCAAACTCTCTCTTCTTTGGCTTGGCTTCGCGGACGAAGATTTATGGAGGGGGTAAAATGTCCATGTCAGCTGCAGACTCGTTTGTGGCTGACAAGTCCGATGCGGGACAGGCAGACACGATTGCAGCGGTTGCAGGGGAAAATTGGTTGGTTGGGGATGGGTGTTGGGTTTTTCCTCCTTTGCCTTTTGTCAGTGAGGTAGGCTCTACACCATCACAAACACCAGTATCACTTATAACACAATTTCAGGAAGGGACTGGGCACAGTGATTTAAAAGAAAGGCTGAGTTCCCCAACTAAGCAGACACCGCAGAGCTCCAAAACAAGCATCTGGTTCAGGTATTCCTGTCTACAGAATCAGACCACACCCAAACTAACCAATTACTGCCATTACAATCCACACTCAATTTCCACTCTCCTTGATTATTGCCACCATCTATCTTTAACATGGAACAGAACAGCACAGGAATAGACTCACAGTGCCCCTGCTGAACACAGTGCCAAAATTAAACTAAATCTCTTCTGCCCATACATGATCCATATCCCTCCATATTTATGTGTGCATCTAAAAGGCTCTCAAAGACTACTGAGGTACCTGCTTCCACCTATATCCCTGACAGCCCTTTCTGACACCTATCAGTGTGTAAAAAACCTTCTCCCCATTCATCTTGTATGAATGTCATATATATAAAATTAGGAGTGGGATAGATAGAATATATTACCAGCCTACAAATGTCAAGGATAAGAGGACATTGATTTTTAAAATCAGGTCTCCCCTCAGCTTTTGACATCCAAAGAAAACAACCAAATTCTGTTCGATCTTTTCTTTTAATTCATGCCCTCCAAACCAGGCAGCATCCTTGGAAATCTGTTCTATCCCCTTTCCAAAGCTTCACCATGCAGAGGGGCAGCTAGAATTGCACCCAATATTCCAGATGTATTCTAAATGAAGTTTTATATAGCTGCAACATGATTTCCTTACTCTTATACTCATTTCCATGCTGTTCCTGAAGTTGTAGCTTCCTCCCAAATTCACACACATCTTTCTCAAATGATTTTGTTTGAATTCCCTAAATCATATTCAAGGGCTTTCCAGGTCACAAAGGACCACCAAACTTTTTCTTGCCTTTCTGAACCACCTAAAATTTTTTATGCAACTGACGATGTAAATTTTCCAATGCTTCTCCGAACACATTCATAGAATACTGCATGTACCAATCAAACAAGAAAGTCAGCTGATTATTGCAATAAAGTACAATATAGAAGTGTGCTGGAGAAACTGTAAGGATTCTATTCCTTTCTCTTAATTCCTCCATTTTCACTGCACCTCCTCCCTTGTTGAGACCTTCATTCCAGGACATCTGTCATGTCCTCTTTTTCCGGAAAATGTGGGTTCCCTTCAGAAGGTATTAACTCACCCTTCATACACATCCCTATTTCCTGCATATCTACCCTGGCCCCTCCCACAAGACACAACAAGATTTCCCTTTTCTTCAACTACCATTCTACCAACCTTAACATCCATCACAATCTGCAATTTCTGCCACCCCTACAACAGGATCCCATCACTAGACCTATTTTCCCCTCCCCTCTCTGCTTCCCAGAGGCTTAATATTTTAATTGCACACACCATTGCCACACTGACGTGTCTGTCCCTGGCGTCATGGACTGCCATTTCGAAGCCACCTGCAAATTGGAGGGACACCTTTTATTCCATCTTGGTAGTATCTAACCAGAAGACATTAATATCAACTTCTTAATTCCCAGGCCTCTCTCTTACCCTGCACTTCTGTCTCCTTTCCTCCAACTCCCCTCCCCTATCAGTAAACTATCCTTCACTCTCTTCCCTACTCCCCAGTTTCACTGAACCGTCTATATGTTTTTTCCTGATTCCGGACAAATGACTCAGGCCCGAGACCTTTTACTTCCTAAGGATTCTGCGTGATCGCTGGGTTTCTCCAGCGCGTTTGTGCACTGGACCACAGGTACCAGGTTTCTGTGAGTTAAACCATGAATCTGCAGTGCAGGTTCAAGGTGCTTAACTACTCGACAATTGGAAACTCGCCAAGACCCAGCCCTTTAGGGCTGCAGTTGGTGACTTATGTACCTTCCCTCAGGAGGCTATCTAATGGAAAATCCCGACGTTTATTTCACGGATTCTTCAAGCCAAACATCCTTCTTCCGATACCTAGATGGTGAAAAGTGCTTTAATTCTGGATTGCCGGTCCCGACTTTTAACCAAAGTATCACAATGGTCGTGAATAACCGTATAGGCCGATCTGGACTCGTTTGGTCTTTCCTCTCGTCCGCAGGGTCCCCTAGATTAATCCTGGAAAGTTGCCACCAGCTGAGAGTATCGGTCGTCGTGGTGCCCAAGCTCCGCTCTCACCTCCACCGGCGTCCTCGGGCACTGTTCAAACTCGGCGGCGCAACCCTCTTCCGGTCCGACTGCCCAACCTTCCCCCCAACAACCATCTTCTGGTCCGACTGCCCAACTTTCCCCCCATCCACAACCCTCTTCCGGTCCGACTGCCCAACCTTCCCCGCCAACAACCATCTTCTGGTCCGACTGCCCAACTTTCCCCCCACCCACAACCCTCTTCCGGTCCGACTGCCCAACCTTCCCCCCACCCCTCCCGCAATCCCCACGTCAGTTCCACCTCAACCAACGTTCTGGCTGTTGGCAGTTCTTGTGCATTAAGTACAATCACAGCTTCTACAGATCCTCGTTTCTCTCCATATGGGCTTTTTCAGCCTTTGGTGAGAAATAAGGAGATCAGAGTGGGGCTGAGGCAGAGTATTTAATATTAAACATAATTTTCAACATTGGTTTAATGTATATTAGCTTTACTAGACTGTTTCTTTTCTTCTTTGGCTTTGCTTCGCAGACGAAGATTTATGGAGGGGTAAATGTCCACGTCAGCTGCAGGGTCGTTTGTGGCTGACAAGTCCGATGCGGGATAGGCAGACATGGTTGCAACGAAAAATTGGTTGGTTGGGGTTGGGTGTTGGGTTTTTCCTCCTTTGTCTTTTGTCAGTGAGGTAGGCTCTGCGGTCTTCTTCAAAGGAGGTTGCTGCCCGCCGAACTGTGAGGCGCCAAGATGCACGGTTTGAGGCGATATCAGTCCACTGGTGGTGGTCAATGTGGCAGGCACCAAGAGATTTCTTTAGGCAGTCCTTGTACCTCTTCTTTGGTGCACCTCTGACACGATGGCCAGTGGAGAGCTCGCCATATAACACGATCTTGGGAAGGCGATGGTCCTCCATTCTGGAGACGTGACCTACCCAGCGCAGTTGGATCTTCAACAGTGTGGATTCGATGCTGTCAGCCTCTTCCATCTCGAGTACTTCGATGTTAGGGATGAATTCGCTCCAATGAATGTTGAGGATGGAGCGGAGACAACGCTGGTGGATGCGTTCTAGGAGCCGTAGGTGATGCTGGTAGAGGACCCATGATTCGGAGCCGAACAGGAGTGTGGGTATGACAACGGCTCTGTATACGCTTATCTTTGTGAGGTTTTTCAATTGGTTGTTTTTCCAGACTCTTTTGTGTAGTCTTCCAAAGGCGCTATTTGCCTTGGCGAGTCTGTTGTCTATCTCGTTGTCGATCCTTGCATCTGATGAAATGGTGCAGCCGAGATAGGTAAACTGGTTGACCGTTTTGAGTTTTGTGTGCCTGATTGAGATGTGGGGGGGCTTGTAGTCATGGTGGGGAGCTGGCTGATGGAGGACCTCAGTTTTCTTCAGGCTGACTTCCAGGCCAAACATTTTGGCAGTTTCCGCAAAACAGGACGTCAAGCGCAGAAGAGCTGGCTCTGAATGGGCAACTAAAGCGGCATCGTCTGCAAAGAGTAGTTCACGGACAAGTTGCTCTTGTGTCTTGGTGTGAGCTTGCAGGCGCCTCAGATTGAAGAGACTGCCATCCGTGCGGTACCGGATGTAAACAGCGTCTTCATTGTTGAGGTCTTTCATGGCTTGGTTCAGCATCATGCTGAAAAAGATTGAAAAGAGGGTTGGTGCGAGAACGCAGCCTTGCTTCACGCCATTGTTAATGGAGAAGTGTTCAGATTGCTGTATCTGACCCGACCTTGTTGGTTTTCGTGCAGTTGGATGTTAAATGTCAAGTTGTTGTTGGCACACCATGCAGGCAGGTGCTGGACCTCATGCCTATTGGCCATCTCATCATGCCCTCTGATCAAGGCAACCACCATGGTGTAATCTGTGAACTTGATATGGAATTAGAACCACATACAGGAATGTAGTCATAAGTTAAAAGGGAGTACAGGAGAGGGCTCCACACATATCCCTGGGGCACACCAGCATTCAAAGTGAGAATGAAGAGATTGCCTAACTCAACAGATTTGGATCTGTTAGTCAGAAAGTCCAAAATCCAAATACAGAGAGATGAGCTGATACCAAGCTGGCAAAGTTTGGCGGTAAGGAATCACAGTTTTGAATGCCAAACTAAAGTAAATGAACATCATTCTGAAATAAGAGTTGGAGCTGTCCAAGTGGGACAGGGCAGAGTGAATTGGTGTGGAAATGGCATCTTCAGTTGACTTTGGTAGGTATATTGATGAGAGTCCATGATGATGGGTGAACAGAGCTTCAAATGTGATAGAACCAATCTCTCAAAGCACTTTGCAATATTGGGAATGAGTGCAAATGGATGGAAGTCATTCAGACTCACAGTGGTGGGATACTTCGGCACTGGCATGATGGTGGCAATCTTGAACCTCATGGGAACAACAGCCTGGGCTAGGGAAAGAATGAAAATGTCCTTGAAGATCCCAGCCAACTGTTCTGCACAAAAACACACAAACCATCTGGACCAGCAGCATTCTGTACTGTTGGGCACTACCAGTTGCCCCAATAATCATAAGTAAAAGACTAAGGGGAACAATAGGCTTTATTATACAAGAGACTGCTGGCCCGGGTCAAGGCTAGGGAAAATGAAGAGAGGGAGAGGGGACTCTACCTTTATGGCCTAGGTCACATGGGAGGAGATCAGGAGGAGTCTAGGAGAGGATCTCATCAGGAGGGTGGGCCAGCCTGTACTCACAACAATATCACTACATTCACCCCTCTTTTTAAATAGAAACTACCGGGAACAAACAGAGAACCAGGGAGATAGAACAAAAAAAAAAGCAGATGGAAAGGTGGATGCTCCCTCCAACTAGAGGTTTAGTCGCACGGGCGACCTCCTCCTTCTGCCGGACCACCGAGGGGCCAGCGCATCCGTGCGGCACTCCTCCAGAGAGGAGGCTGTCAGGGGAGATTCTGAGGCAGGAACAGTTGGTGGGATGGGGTTCTGCCTCCTCATGGAAGGTAGATTCCTGGACGTCCAGCGGTGAGGCAGGCGGCTCAGACTCCAGGGTTGTGCTCTGGTGCAGCGTGATCAGATTCGCGGCATGACTGACAAGGCAGTTTTGGTTGTCTCCGGCCCTTGCCAGGTCATGTATTGGCACAGTGTCCTTGTGGTCATCAGGGTACCTCACAAACGCATATTGGGGGTTGGCATGTATGACATGCACCGCTTCCACCAATGGGTCTGTTTTATGGCCCCTGACGTGCTTCCGTAGCAGGACCGGCCCTGGGGTTGCCAACCAGAGAGGGATGGATGAACCATTCGCCGATCTCCTAGGGAAAGCAAAGAGGTGCTCATGCAGGGTGGTGTTGGTAGCGGTGTACAGCAACAACCGGATGGCATGGAGAGCCTTAGGCAAACATCCTGCCAGTAGGACACTGGCATGTTATTAGACCTGAGGGCCAGGAGGGACTTCAATGATCCTCTTTGCCACTCTTATAGTCCTGGAGATTGAACTCTGATCCAATTCTTCACAGCAAGCATAACACACAGTGATGCAGCTGGCCAGAAGGCTCTCAATAGAGCTCCTGTAGAAGGTTGACAAAAGGTGGCTGGTATCCTTGCCCATTTCAGTCTTCTCAGGAGATGAAGTCATGTTGCACCTTCTGGTGCTGAAAAAGAAATGTGTTAGCCTTGCTTTAATGTCATTGGCCAATAGCACTTGCATCAACAGTGATGAAATGTTTTTGAAAGCCTGGTGTTGAAGCGCATCAGCTCCTGTCTAAGCGGTGACATGGATACATTCCAGGTCATCTATAATAGCAACACATCCATGGCAGATGCCATCTCACTAGCTCTACACAAAACCCTGGTTCACCTGGACACCAAAGATGCTCTTTATTGACTACAGTTCAGCATTTAACACCATCATCCCCTCAAAACTGATCAACAAACTCCAGGGCCTGGGTCCCAACACCCCATTGTGTAATTGGATCATAGATTTCCTTATCTCCAGACTACAATCAGTGAGGATTGGTAAGAACATCTCCTCCACAATCTCCATCAGTACCGGAACACCACAGGGCTGTGTTCTTAGCCCCCTGTTCTACTCACTTTGCACCCACGACTATGTGGTTGGTACAACAATAATACCATCTATAAATTTGCTAACAATATCACAGTAGTGGGTATAAAAAACGGCGATGAGTCAGCATACAAGATGGAGGTTGAAAATTTACCAAACAGCCTTGCACTCTATGTCAGCTAAACTACGGAGCTGATTGTTGACTTCAGAAGGGGAAAAATAGAGGTGTATGATCTAGTGATCATTGCAGGATCAGAGGCGAAGAGGGTGAGCAAATTTAAGTTCTTGGGAGTTACCATCTCAGAAGATCTTTCTTGGACCCAACACACCAATGGCATTTTGAAGAAAGCATGTCTGGGCCTCTACTATCTCAGGAATTTGCAGAGGCCTCCAAAAGGTAATGAACGCAGCCAAGGACATCATAGGCAAAACCCTCCCCACCATTGAGCACATCTATAGGGAATGTTGCCATTGGAGAGCAGCAGCAATCATTAAAGATCCACTGAATTCTCTGTTCTCACTGCTACCTTCAAGGAAAGAGGCATTGGTGCCACAATACTAGCATCGCCAGGTTCAGAAACAACTGCTATCCCTCCATCATCAGACTTCTCAACAACAAACTCAATCAGCAACTCTTTGAAGCACTCTTAGTCTGGCATTTTTAAAAAAATTTTCTCCATTGCATTGTTCTGTTTGGAAGTTATAAAATGGGTTCAGTGGGTTCACAGAGATACAAGTCTGGACACAAGTGTTGCAATCACAGGTAACTTTAATGAAAACACAGGAGACAAACAGGAGAGAACATCAAACAATTACTATTTTACTAAATATTGCTAATAGACATTCACATTTGAACCAGATTGGACTCCGATACCAGTGGCTGCCCATCTTCTACACACTCACAGATAGGGACTTCAACAGACACACCTGATCCCTGTAACCTCGGGGTGTGGCTCAGTGTTGAGTAATATACAGTTACAACACACTCTAACAAGACAGGGGCTTTAGCAGACACACCTGATCCCTGTACCTCAGGGTGCGGCTCAGTGTTGAGTAATATACAGGTACAACACACTCTAACAAGACAGGGGCTTTAGCAGACACACCTGATCCCTGTACCTCAGGGTGCGGCTCAGTGTTGAGTAATATACAGTTACAACACACTCTAACAAGACAGGGGCTTTAGCAGACACACCTGATCCCTGTACCTCAGGGTGCGGCTCAGTGTTGAGTAATATACAGGTACAACACACTCTAACAAGACAGTGGCTTTAGCAGACACACCTGATCCCTGTACCTCAGGGTGCGGCTCAGTGTTGAGTAATATACAGGTACAACACACTCTAACAAGACAGTGGCTTTAGCAGACACACCTGATCCCTGTACCTCAGGGTGCGGATCAGTGTTGAGTAATATACAGTTACAACACACTCTAACAAGACAGAGATTTAAACACACACTTAAATGGGGAGGGGGGAGGGAGTGGTGGGAAGCTCTCTGCAAGCCCTAATCTTTTGCAGTACTATGGCTCAACTTATGTGTAGTGTACATCTTACCTATGACACTTCTAGCAATGTCCACAGTAGTGACCTGGCATGGAGTGATGCATGGGGTTTGGACCACGAGTAGAGAGAAAGCATGTGTTATGCGTTGATGTTTTATACAGTTCAGATCTGTGCACCTAGCCAATAATGACCCTAGGTAATTTAAACAAGGTAACGTCAAGGTGTGCAATAATGGGGGGCAACCTTGATTTACAAGTGACATGACTTCCAAATAAGTTGCAGACAGGAAGTACGCGTGACCACCCTCAATCCACAATATTCCAGACAGGCAGGAAGACCACATGTTTCTCCACAAACCACATATAATAATTGCACAGTTTGTTTACATTTCATTATCTGTTTATAGTTCTCTATTTGTTTACATCATTATGTTGTGCACAGTTTTGTTCTTTGCACTACCAGTAAGTGGTAATTCTGCCTAATTCCAGGAAAAAAAGAATCTCAAGTTTGTATGTGATGTCATGTATGTATTCTTACAATAAATCTGAAATCTGAAAACTGAGGAGAAGTTGTGTATTCATGATAAATCTCTTGTTAAGTGGACTCCAAGGAACTTGGTGTTATGTGCTCTCTTCACCACTGAGTTATTGATGTGTAGTGGAGAGTGGTCACTCCTCATCCTCCTGAAGTCCACAATCATCTCCTATATCTTATCCACATTGAGAATCAGGTTGTTATTCTCACACCATTTTATGAGATTTTCCATCTCTTCTCTGTAGTGCAACTCATCATTGTTGCTGATGAGGCCGACTACTGTTATGTTGTCTGCAAACTTGATTACGCTATTGAATCTGGATCTGGTAATCCAGTTGTGGATCAGAAGCATGAACAGGAGTGGGATGAGCACACAGCCCTGTGGTGCACCTGTGCACGGCATAACAGTGCTCAATGTTCTGCTACTGACCTGGACAGACTGTGATCTTTCCTTTACGAAGTACAGTATTCAGTTACTGAGAGGGGTGTTGAGTTCCAGAGAAGACAGCTTCTTCACGAGCCTCTGGGGAATGATCATACTAAATGCTGAGCTGAAGTCAATGAACAGCAGACTGGTGTATGAGGAGTCATTCTCTAGGTGGGCTAGGACAAGGCTACAGCATCATCAGTGTAACGGTTTCTTCCAGAGGCAAATTGAAATGGACCCAGAGTCTCTGGGACGTGCCCTTTGATGCGTTCCATTACCATATTAAACATTTCATAACGGTAGAGGTCAGTGCCATGAGCTGTAATCATTGAGGTCTGTTATTGTCACCACCTTTGGTACCTGAATAATGGAAGCTGTCTTGAAACCCGCGTGGACTATGGACTGCTGCAGTGAGGTATTGAAGATGTCCCTAAAATTCTTCGTCAATTAGTCTGCGCAGTCCTTCTGTACTTGACCAGGTATGTGGTTTGGTACCGCTGCCATGTGTGAGTTGAGCTTGGATAGGGTTCTCCTCATCTCAGCCGTGGCTATGCAGGAGGCCCAATCATTAGGGGGCACAGAGCTTTCTTCAGTGTCATCCTGTTCTTCTCAACCAACCATGCATAGAAGATGTTGTGTCTGACCAGAAGGGAGATGGCGTCTTTAACTCATAAGGTTAGCTTGTGATCTGTTAAAGTCTTGGTCCCTTGCCACATGCGCCTCATGTTACTGGTGTCGCACGTGGATCCTCTGTGCGTCTCCTTAAGCACCATCTTCCCACACAACCACACAAGCCATTTTTTTTTCGTCACCTCATGACTAAAATATTTCTAGACAAAGCATCTGTACATGCTCGACTTAGTGTACTGATCATTATGTGATCTCCACTTTTAAAAAACAAATGAAATCAAGTGACAACTTTGCAGAACTTGTCGGATTACACTGGCAGGATAGCACTGACCTTCCATTTGCTTATCTTTTTGGTTCTCCAACACATTTTTTATTTGATTTCTCTGTCATTGGCTTCTTACAGCAGTCCAATAAAATATAATGAGAGTTCAAGTAGAATCGCTCATTATTTAATATCGAATTCAACAATGTCTGTTGAATAGCCTTTTCAGCTTGCATCAAACTGGCATTTAATATGATCATTCCCCAGAGGCTGGTGGAAAAGCCAACCTTGCTGGGACTCAACATTCCTCTCTATAATGGAAGGACCACAGTCCGTCAGGTTCAGTAGCAGAACATTGAGTACTGTCACAATGAGCACAGGCGCACAGCAGGGCTGAGGGCTCAGTCTGCCCTTGTTCATGCGACTGACCGACAACTTCATCGCCAGATCCAAAACCAACAGTCATCAAGTTTGCAGATAGCACAACAGTAATTTATGAGAGCTCATCAATTTGCATTGTTTAATACATTTTTCCACTGATGCTGTCTGACCTGCTGTTTGTTTACCCTTCTCTGTTTTGCTTTTGAAATTCTACCACAACTCCATACTCTTCATAGTTCGCTCACCCATTTCCAGCCATTCTCACTCTACATTCTGCTCCTCAGAGCCCCTGGTTTTCTTTCTTTTTAAAATACTGTTAGATATTTAAAGTATATACAACTGAATGGTACAATTATAAAATGTGCCACAAAATTGGAAAAATAGTTACAAATATGATCATATAAAGCATAACATTTTTTTAAAAATGAAAAGAAAAAAAAAGTTTAAAAATTTCAAAACCCCTTCCTCTAAACTAGGCTGAAAATTGATACACATGAATCAAGTAACACTTTCTTGGAGAGGGAAAACAAGGCACCAAGATTCCAGAACAACACTAAACTGCACCTAATAGCCTGAATATGCCTGAGATTGTCTGATTTCAGAAGCTGAGCAGGCTCAGGACTGGTCAGTACTTGGAAGGGAGATCACCTAGTAACACCAGGTGCTGTACGTTCCTGTGAGGGGCACTGGAAAAAGTGCTGGCACATTCTAAGTGTAGTATTATGTGACAATAATGGAACCTTTACCTATAATCTTTAGATTATAACAGTAGTCTATAAATGATCCCCATGTCTTTTGAAATGTTATATTTGAATCCTTGATAGCATATCTAATTTGGTTTCACCAGGTTTTATGATTTCAACACATTGGATTTCTGCTTTTATTGCTACAAAGCAATAATATCCCATCCTCAATATCACAACAGTGTCTGTGGGTTTATTTAGCATTGCTGTGAGTACTAGCATTCAGATTAGACAGAGCCAACAACAGAACAAACAAACAGGCTTTAATATGGCAGTCATCTTGAAACTAAGTGGCAATGTCTGGTAAAACAATTGTACAGTCAATCCTCAAAGCTATTTTTGCAGACATGGATACCACATTAGAGACTTCCGTGTCTAAAATCCTGGAAAATTTCAGCCAATTGAAGATTAATTAAAATTATCTCTGCTCAAGAGACCAGGTCAAGAGCACCACAATGTTTTGTAGGGTGGAGGAAATTACAAAAATGGAAAAGGGCAAAGTCGTGGAGGAAATTAAAACCAGGAATGAAAATTTTACGATTTTTACAAACAAAAAATCAATAACCACAAAGTGATCCTGAAGGGTTCTTGATGCATAATAATAATAATATCAGGTTCTGAATTTTAATTTATTGAGCATTGAGATAACAAAGCATAAATGGACATTTCTGCAGAAGTGGTGAAGCAGAAGCAGAATGACTCAATGGTAGATGAATGGTAATAAGAACTTAACAAACTGGAGCAGGAGCAGGTGCAGGCCAATTTACCCAATCAAGCTCTTGCTGCCATTCAACTGAATTATGAAAAGTCACATCTTGAACTTAACTCTACTGTTCTCCCTTTTCTCATAGCCTTTGAATTCTAAGTAGTACGAAAATCAATCTCGCTTTTGTAAATATTCAGTAATGGAGAATCCACAGTGCTCTGGGTTATAAAATTCCAAAGATTCACAGCATTCTGAGAGGAGAATTTACTCCTCATCTCCAGTTTAACTGGGCAATCCCTACCTTCACAAAGGAATCTCCTCTTCACCTATTAAAAGTCCTTTGATATTTTATTTATTTTTCTTCAAAACTAGTGAAAGCAAAACTAAGCAGCTCAATATTTCCTTTTCAAACAATCCTTTATTCTTGGTGATCTTTATCCTGCATTTGTGTAGAAGGAAGTTGTCTTTTCTTTGGCTTGGCTTCGCGGACGAAGATTTATGGAGGGGGTAAATGTCTACGTCAGCTGCAGGCTCGTTTGTGGCTGACAAGTCCGATGCGGGACAGGCAGACACGGTTGCAGGGGAAAATTGGTTGGTTGGGGTTGGGTGTTGGGTTTTTCTTCCTTTGCCTTTTGTCAGTGAGGTGTGCTCTGTGGTCTTCTTCAAAGGAGGTTGCTGCCCGCCGAAGTGTGAGGCGCCAAGATGCACGGTTTGAGGCGATATCAGCCCACTGGCGGTGGTCAATGTGGCAGGCACCAAGAGATTTCTTTAGGCAGTCCTTGTACCTTTTCTTTGGTGCACCTCTGTCACGGTGGCCAGTGGAGAGCTCGCCATATAACACGATCTTGGGAAGGCGATGGTCCTCCATTCTGGAGACGTGACCCACCCAGCGCAGTTGGATCTTCAGCAGTGTGGACTCGATGCTGTCGACCTCTGCCATCTCGAGTACTTCGATGTTAGGGATGAAGTCGCTCCAATGAATGTTGAGGATGGAGCGGAGACAACGCTGGTGGAAGCGTTCTAGGAGCCGTAGGTGATGCTGGTAGAGGACCCATGATTCGGAGCCGAACAGGAGTGTGGGTATGACAATGGCTCTGTATACGCTTATCTTTGTGAGGTTTTTCAGTTGGTTGTTTTTCCAGGCTCTTTTGTGTAGTCTTCCAAAGGCGCTATTTGCCTTGGCGAGTCTGTTGTCTATCTCGTTGTCAATCCTTGCATCTGATGAAATGGTGCAGCCGAGATAGGTAAACTGGTTGACCGTTTTGAGTTTTGTGTGCCCGATGGAGATGTGGGGGGGGGCTGGTAGTCATGGTGGGGAGCTGGCTGATGGAGGACCTCAGTTTTCTTCAGGCTGACTTCCAGGCCAAACATTTTGGCAGTTTCCGCAAAACAGGACGTCAAGCACTGAAGAGCTGGCTTTGAATGGGCAACTAAAGCGGCATCGTCTGCAAAGAGTAGTTCATGGACAAGTTTCTCTTGTGTCTTGGTGTGAGCTTGCAGGCGCCTCAGATTGAAGAGACTGCCATTCGTGCGGTACCGGATGTAAACAGCGTCTTCATTGTTGAGGTCTTGTATTGGAGGATTTAAATCATGCTTTCGCTCCTGCAAGGCTGAGAATCAGTAACCTGCTTGAGACTCAGCAGACATAAGCTAAATTCCACCATGGGGCCTAGAGATGCAGTTATCTGAGAAAAAGACATCTGTGTAGCAAGAACTTTTAATCTTCCTGCTTGTTTTGGTCACAGTCTTTCAGGCAGAGACCTAACCTTGACGCAAAATAAACCATTGTATTCAAAGTGATAAGCTAGAAAGTTGAATTATTCGATAGAAGCCTAGGCATGCTAGCTTGCTCACTTATCTTTCTTTTTGTGCTGGGAATAGGTGCTCGGGTAAGCAGTTTTTGGGTAATATAAGCCATGGTCCCGCTGCTGAAGTTTGAGACTCTCCGAGAGGTGGCAACATCTCTCAGCAAGAAGAAGAACTTCTAGAGTCCAGACGGTCAGGGGAGGTGGAGAAGCTGCTACCGGTGCACCGACAACCTACTACAAGTGAGCAGTCATTGCCTCGCTTCGGCAGTTGGGACCAGTCTAGGCGTTGATAAGTATAGTTGGGAAGGGTTTGCATATTGTAGTTTGATATCAGCTTTAGAATTTGTAATAAAGATTTGTATAAACTGAAGTGCTCTCGGTGTGTGTGTGTGTCTATTTTCTTTCCGTAGCTCAAACACTGTGACCAATCTAAAACAAACAAAGTGAGAGGTACGTTTACCCACGACAGAAGTCTATATCAGGGTTAATTTACCAAGGGTTTGGATACACCAGTCAAGACTCCGACGAGTTGCAGTGGAGTCTATGTCTAGACAATTGAGTTTTCCTTGGAAATTGAAGACAATAGCTGCTCTCATCCTTAACCTTTAGTGGAGAAAATCTCTATTAATATAGTACTGGATATCAGTCTATCAGTCAAGCAGACAGACAATTTAGAGACATTAAAAGAGTTGAAGGAGACAGTGATGAGATAGAACTGTGTTTCACCATGATACGTGTGAAATTTGATGCTGATTTGAATGACATTACCATGATTTTCATTCGGATGAGAGTTAATGACCTCTTCTATTAACTTGGGTTCTTTTACTATGTATACTGTATGACTGAGGTCCATATTATATGCTCTAGCAGGTCAACTTTTCTATCACACCCATTTCTTTTTTTCTTTTATTAAGGATTTTCAATCAACATTGAATTATGAAACAAAATAACAAAAACTACAGATATATACAATAAAATACCAAAACCAAACAACACATTGATAAACAAAGAAGGAAGAATCAACACAATTATCAAATTCTACACTATTGTTTATGAATGCAAAATTACACACTGTGCTGATCCTTAAAAGAAAAGTAGGAAACCAAAAAAAGAAAAAGAGTAAAACTCCCCTTTCCCAAAGGAAAAGAAAATGGAAAAAGAGATAATTCTCCCAAATAATGTGACAAAATTATCTATTTTCCAAAAACATTAATTACTTACGGATGAAACATTACATGATTCACCCAGAGCTTACTTCCTTCCTTAAGGGATAAATGTCACTCGGGATACTGGAGATAGTGGTTCTGGAGACCTGGGGGTGGGGGGGAGGGTGTAGTGTGGAATCATCAAAGGTTAAACCCCATATATCTAATATACAGATTCCATATTCTTAAAAACATGTTGTATTAATTTCTGAGGTTGTAAGTAGTCTTCTCCAGGGGAATACAACTATGCATTTCTGACTTCCAGCATTTCAGACTCAGTAGGGTATCAGATTTCCAAGTAATGGCAATGCATTTCCTAGCCACTGCTAAAGCAAGTTTAACATATTTCAGTTGATATTGTGACAGTCTCATTTTAGGTTTTATATCTGCTAATTTCCATAATAAAAACAATTCTGGCACCTGAGGGTATTGAATTCTGGCAATCTGTTGCAGGATATTCCCCAAATCTTCCCAGAAGGATCTCACCTTAGCTCATGACCAAGTCGGATGCAAAAAGATCCCTATATCTTGCCTGCATCAAAAACATAAATTGGATAATTCAGATTTCAATGGATTTAATTTTTTGGAGAGTAAGGTGCAGCTGATGCAAAAAATTATATTGCACCAGCCTATACCTTACATCAATTGTATTGCTCATGTTGTCCCGACATAAGTCAGACCAGAAAAAAATTTCTATTCCCAAATCCGATTCCATCTCTCTCTTGACTTATCTAGTCCTTGTTTAGGGGCTTCCACCTGAAGTAAGAAATACATTTTTGAGATAAATTTCTTTGTGATCCCCTTTGAACCAGAGTCTCTATTTCAATACATTGCGGTAAGGAGAGTGCTGGACCTAATCTATCCATTAAATAAGATCTTAACTGAAGAGAGCAGAAAAAGGATGTATTTAAAACTCCAAATTTATTCTTGATTTGTTCAAATATCATAAATTGTCCCTGCTCAAAACAATCTTTGACATATTGATCTCGCTCTGAGACCAAGTTTCTAGAATCTTATTATCAGGAGTCAGGGAATTGGGTGATTGTGAGGAAAGGAGGGAGAGTGCCTGTGCAGAGTACCCCTGTGGAAGTGCCTCTCAGCAACATGTATTCGGCATTGGATACTGCTGGGGGGAGCAGCCTACCAGGGATGAGTCATGGGGGTCAGGTCTCTGGCACAGGGGCTGCCCCTAAGGTTCAGAAGGGAAGGAGGGATAAGAACAGGATACTTGTAGTTGGGGACTCATTAGTCAGAGGGACAGATAGAACGTTTGTGGAAAGAGATCGGGGATCCAGGTTGGTCTGTTGTCTCCCTGGTGCCAGGGTCAGAGGATATCTCTGATCGAGTTCATAGCATTCTGCAAGGGGAAAGAGAACAGTCAGAAGTCGTGGTCCATGTGGGGACCAATAACTTAGTTAGAAGTGGGGATGAGGTCCTGAAACAGGATTATGTGGAATTAGGTAGGAAGTTAAAAAACAGGACCTCCAAGGTAGTAATCTCTGGATTGCTGCCCGTGCCACGCGCTAGTGAGGGTAGAAATAGGAGGATGTGGAGGATGAATGCATGGCTAAAGAGATTGTGCAGGGGCAAGGGATAAGATTTCTGGATCATTGGGATCTCTTCTGGAGAAGGTAGGACCTGTACAAAAGGGACGGACTCCACTTGAACTGGAGGGGGACCAATGTGCTGGCAAGCAGATTTGCTAGAGCTGTGGGGGAAGGTTTAAACTAGTTTGGCAGGGGGGTGGGGAACAGAGTGTGAGTGCAGTGTCATGGGAGCATGGCCACCTAGATAGGAATAATAACGATAACAAAGGTAGGATGAAGATTAGAGTAAAAGGTAGAAAAGAGAATATAGGTGATGGTCATTCTCTGAAATGCATATATTTTAATGCAAGAAGCATAGTGAACAAGGTAGATGAGCTTAGAGCACGGACAGATACTTGGGGTCATGATATTGTGGCAATTAGTGAGACCTGGCTACAGGAGGGGCAGGACTGGCAACTTAATATTCCAGGATACATTTGTTTTAGATGTGATAGAGCAGAGGGTAAAAAAGGGGAAGGAGTTGCTCTGCTTGTTAAGGAGGACATTACTGCCGTGAGGTGGCAGGATGGTCTGGAGGGATCATCCAGTGAGGCTGTTTGGGTGGAATTGAGGGGTGAAGGAGGCATGAGGGTACTAATAGGGGTGTATTACGACCACCAAATGGGCCAAGGGAATTAGAGGAACAAATATGTAGGGAGATAGCGTATATGTGTGAGAATCATAAGGTAGTGATCATGGGCATTTTAACTTCCCTCACATTGATTGGGATACCCATACAGTTAGAGGGCTGGATGGGCTAGAGTTCGTTAAATGTGTTCAAGATTGTTTTCTAAATCAATTAGTAGAAAAACTGACTCGGGATGGTGTAATACTAGATCTCCTGTTAGGGAATGAGCTAGGTCAGGTATCGGACATTAATGTTGGAGAACAAATTGGGTCTTGTGATCATAACTCTGTTAGTTTTCGGGTAGTTTTAGGGAAGAGCAAGGAGGGGCCTAAAGTTGAGGTTCTGGATTGGAGAAGAGCAAATTTCAAAGGAATAAGAAGGGATTTGGGGAGTATTGAGTGGGACAGGATATTTTCAGGTGAGGGTGTAAATGAAAAATGGAGAATATTCAAAAAAGAAATTTTGAGGGTACAGAGTAGATATGTCCCAGTGAGGATCAAAGGAAAGGCTGGAAGTCATAGAGAGGCTTGGTTTTCGAGGAATATTGGAAATTTGCTTAGGAGAAAAAGGGAGGTGTACAAGAGGTATAAAGAGCAGGGAGCTTAGAGTTTGAAGGAGGACTACAAGGAGTGTAGAAGGAATCTTAAGAAAGAAATTAGAAAGGCCAAAAAAAGGCACGAAGAGGCTTTGACAGACAGAGTAAAAATAAATCCAAAGGGTTTCTATAGGTACATTAAAAGTAAAAGATGAGTGAGGGATAAAATTGGACCCCTTGTAGATAGCGAAGGTAGGCTGAGTGAGAAGTCAGAGGAAATGGGGGAAATTTTGAATGATTTCTTTGCCTCGGTATTCACTAGGGAAAAACATATTGAACCAGTTGAAGAAAAATAGTGGGGAGGTCCTGAAGCATATAAGGATAACCGAGAAGGTAGTGATGGCTGTGTTGAAAAAGATAAAGGTGGATAAATCTTTGGGACCGGACAAAATATTCCCAAGGACACTCAGGGAGGCTTATGGACAGATAGTGGGCCCATTAACAGAGATATTTAAAATGTCACTGGTCACGGGGGTAGTGCCAAAGGATTGGAGGGTGGCGCATGTGGTTCCGCTGTTTAAGAAAGGGTCCAAATGTAAACCTGGGAATTATAGGCCCGTGAGTCTGACGTCTGTGGTGGGTAAGTTGATGGAAAGTGTTCTGAAGGATGGTATTTACAAATATTTGGAGGTACAGGGATTGATAGGGAGTAATCAGCATGGTTTTGTCAGGGGTAGATCATGCTTGACAAACCTGACTGAGTTTTTCGAGGGGGTTAAAAAAAAGGTTGATGAAGGGAAAGCTGTGGATGTTGTCTATTTAGACTTTAGTAAAGCTTTTGATAAAGTTCCCCACAGGAGGTTAGGGAAAAAGGTGGAGGCATTAGGTATAAATAAGGAGGTAGTGAAATGGATTCAGCAATGGTTGGATGGGAGGTGTCAGAGAGTAGTGGTAGAAAATTGTTTGTCCAATTGGAGGCCGGTGACTAATGGAGTTCCTCAGGGATCGGTCCTGGGTCCACTATTGTTTGTTATATATATTAACGATCTGGAAGTAGGAGTGGAGAATTGGATAAGCAAGTTTGCGGATGATACAAAGATTGGTGGTGTTGTGGACAGTGAGGAAGATTACCGTAGATTAAAAGGTGATTTAGGAAGGCTGGAGGTGTGGGCTGAGAAATGGCTGATGGAATTTAATACAGATAAGTGTGAGGTGTTACATCTTGGGAAGGCAAATCTAAATAGGTTATATGCATTAAATGGTAGGCTATTGAGATGTGCAGAGCAACAAAGGGATTTAGGAGTGATGGTAAATAGTACCCTCAAGGCTGATACTCAGGTAGATGGTGTGGTGAAGAAGGCATTTGGAATGTTGGCCTTCATAAATCGGAGTATTGAATTCAAGAGTAGGGAGGTTATGATGAAATTGTACAAGGCATTGGTGAGGCCAAATTTGGAGTACTGTGTACAGTTTTGGTCACCAAATTATAGGAAAGATATAAACAAAATAGAGAGAGTACAGAGAAGGTTCACGAGAATGTTGACAGGATTTCAAAGTTTGAGTTACAGGGAAAGGTTGTGCAGACTAGGGCTTTTTTCTCTGGAGCGTAGAAGATTGAGGGGGGACTTGATAGAGGTGTTTAAGATTTTAAAAGGGACAGACAGAGTAAATATGGATAGGCTTTTTCAATTAAGAGTGGGGGAGATTCAAACTAGAGGGCATGGTTTAAAATTGAAGGGGGAAAATTATAAGGGGAACATGAGTGGAAATTTCTTTACGCAAAGGGTGGTAGGGATGTGGAATGAGCTTCCGGCAGACGTGGTTGAGGCGGGATCATTGGTTACATTTAAGTATAGACTGGATAGTTACATGGAGAGGAGGGGTATGGACTGGGTGCTGGTCAGTGGGACTAGGAGGGTGGGGATTTGTTATGGCATGGACTAGTAGGGCCAAACTGGCCTGTTCTGTGCTGTAAGTGGTTATATGGTTATATGGTTAATTGTTAATGGAAATATTTTATTTAGGGCAGGGGTGTTTTGGGTGAGCTCCCCCCAACACCATTTGACCATTGAATTTATTCCAAATTATAATAATATATTTGAGTAAGGGGGCTACCTTTGGACCAGATAGTTATTTAGAATTCCATTTAATGTATAAAATATTCTGCTATCTTCTCACCAACCTTATGCAGTTCTAATTTTACCCAAGAAGACTTGTTTCCTCCATCAAAGAGGGAGGTGGTGAACTTTATTTGGGTTGCCCAATAAATATTTTTTTAAAGTCTGGGAACTTTAAACCTCCTAGTTCATAATTCCAGATTAATTTATTGATAGAGACTCTGGAAAACTTACCCTTCCACAGAAACTTCTTAATATATTTATTTAAATTCTGAAAGAATCGTTGTGGCACTAAAGCAGGAAGCTTATCACACCCATCTTCACTGAATCTAAAGCTAAGCACATTGTCTTTGGATGCCCCCCCCCCCAAATTCTCACCCTTCCATTTCCATTTCTAATGACTTTACTTCTAACAGAATCACAAGATATAGGAACACAAGTTGGCCCATTGGTCCATCAAGTCTGCTCTGTCATTCTAATCTTGAGCTGATCCATCCACCCAATCAGCCCCACTCCCAATCTTTGTCTTCGTAACCCTTGATGCTCTGACTGATCAAATACCTGTCAATGTCTGCCTTAAATATATCCAATAACTTCACTTCCTCAGTCACCTGTGGCAACAAGTTCCACAGAATCCTGACTGAAGACATTTTTCTGCATCTCTGTTTTAAATTGATGAATGTTTATCCTGAAATTATGTCCTGGAATCCCCTACCATGGGAAACAACTTTACCAAATCTACTCTGTCCAGGTCTTTCAACATTCAAAACACCTTTATGAGGTCCCCCTCATCCTTCTGTACTCCAATGAGTACAGTCCAAGAGCCGACAATCATTCCACATATACTAACCCTTCCATTCCTGTATCATTGTAATAAATCTTCTCTGAACCCTCTCCCAACACCAACATGTCTTTTCCCAAACTGTACACAGTACTTCAAGTGGGGTCTTGCCAGTGCTTTATAGAATCTCCACATCCTTGCTCATGTATGTTATCCCCTTAGAAATGAATGCTGTGAGAGCTACTGTGTGGAATAATTCTGATGCAAAGTCCACAGAATGTACAACAGGCTTTAATTAACTTAAACTTGTGCAGACCAGTCTCAGTATCTTGCTGGCTCCACGTGTCTGATTGTTCCCCGATGGGGCCGGCTCATCTTTTTATACAGGCTGGTGATTGACAGCCGGCAGGTGGGGCCAGCCTCCCAGGTTGCCTACCTACAGGTACAACGGTTTCCCCCTGAAGTAGGCTGGTAGGAGAACAGCCAGTGTACCACATTCACCCCCTTCTTAAAATGAGTCCGGTTGCTCGGGGGGGGGGGGGGGGGCGGGGAGGGGGTTCTCGGTACCGAGTAGTATCTACAAGTTCAGGTGGTCCGGTGGTTGTCAGTGCCTCTGTGACATTCATAGGACAAGCTCTGATTTATGATTAGTAGGGACAGGGCCGCCTGAGGCTCGGCTGAGTCTGGGGTGGCCGGGGTGGTGGCGGTGCAGGTGGGATGGTTTCTAGCAGAGTGGGAGTGTAGGTGTGGGCAGATCCATGAGGAGTGGGGCCCCCTGGAGGAGTGGAGAGAGAGTGTCGACTCCTGGGGGTTCCTGGATGGGCCAGGGGTGTCCAGGGTAAGAGGACTGGGCCCTTGCTGGTGTGAGGTCCCTGGTCGAGAGGTGTCCTCACATCCATTAGAATACCTGACATAGGCATAATTTGGGTTTGAATGAAGGAGTTGCACCTGCTCGTTGGATTTGTGGGTCCATATGTGCTTATGGAGGAGTACTGGTCCCAGAGACATCAGCCACACTGGCAGGGAGACACCATTGTGCCACAGGCTTTAATTAGCTTAAACTTGTACACACCAGTCTCAGTATCTTGTTGGCTCCCCTTGCCTGACTGCCCCCCCGAAAGGGCGGGCTCAAGTTTTTATACAGGCCGGCAGGTGGAGCCAAGTACAATGGTTTTCCCCTGGAGTAGGCTGGCAGGATCACCACAAATGCCATCTTCATCTATGCCTTGTTTACCACTGATACAACCTGGAGGTCAACCTTTAGGGTATCCCACACGAGGACTGCCAAGTCCCTTTGCACCTCGGAGTTTTTAATTTTGTCCCCATCTAAATAATATTCTGCCTGTCTATTACTTCTACAACTCTTTCCAACATTGTATTTCACGTACCACCTCTTTGCCCATTCTCCTAATCTATCCAATTATCTTCCCCTACTCCCCTAGGTTAAAAAAACCCTTTCCCCCCTCTCTCCTCTCTGACTTCTTATTTATCCCTGCCATTATTCTTTAAGCTGCCTGAGTCTCAAATGGAATTAAATTCCTCATACCTTTAGTCTCTCCAACTCCGTCTAATATTCTGGAGAGCTGGTTGACATTTTCAAGAGATATAATAAGCATTTTGCAGAGTGGTTCATGACAATTAATATTACACATGATTATATCAGGAAGATTTTTTTCCCTGCACCAGAAATCTCCTTACTTTTTCCTGTACAGCTCTTATATTCTGAAAGCTTCTCTGGCTTTACATTTTGTAATTATATAAAAATGTTGCCAACTTGAAAAAAATGCAAGCAAGTGCTGGAAATACCCAGCAGTTTTGATGCAGGTCACATCCTTTCATTTGTATTGATGTATGATCCTGTATTAATTAGCTATCAGGTTTCCCATAATGCTACTGAGTTACACTTCAATGTCTGTAAAAACATTTTTGAATATTTTAAGGTTACAGCATGTATCATATTCATTAACAGGTTGCACTTCTACATTCTTTCCCTCCGTTATTCAATTCATGCCTGCCCTGCTAGCAATATTCACTGAGTTGTGAGGGCAGCTACTCATTCTTTTATTTATACTTTGATTTTGATTGATTAATGAATTGAATAGGGATTGTGACTCTCTGTGTATGCAATGTAGATTAATGGATACTCCCATTTAGAGTACTTTAGAGTGACTCACAAGGTACTTCAAGGCCAGAAGGAAAATAATTTATACAAGGTTATTTATGAGGAAATTACAACCTAGATTCTGAGTAATAATTTTATGCCAAATTCTGTTCTATATAAATTGTGTGTGTATGGATGTCTATCATATAAATATGCGCACACACACACACACACACACACACACACACACACACACACACACACACACACACACACTCACACACACACACACACACACTCACACACACACTCTCACACACACTCTCACACTCACACACACACTCACACACTCACACACTCACACACGCACACTCACTCACACACACACACTCACACACACACACTCACACACACACACTCACACACACACACTCACACACACACACTCACACACACACACTCACACACACACACACTCACACACTCACACACACACACACTCACACACACACTCACACACACACACTCGCGCACACACACTCGCGCACACACACACTCACACACTCACACACACACACTCACACTCACACACACTCACACACACACACACTCTCACACACACACTCACACACATACACACACTCACACTCACACACACTCACACACACACTCACACACACACACACTCACACACACACACGCACTCACACACACACACACTCACACACGCACTCACACACACACACTCACACACACACACTCACACACACACACTCACACACACACACTCACACACACACACTCACACACACACACTCACACACTCACACACACACACACACACACACACACACACACACACACACACTCACACACACACACAAAGGTGTGCACCACTTAACATCCAATTGGGCAACTTCTGACTGCATATACGGCTGTCATCTGTAGTTTGATAGGGTTATAACTTAATTCAGTCAGAAATCATGATCACAGGACACAGGACATAACCGGAACTGAAGAAGAGGCAAGGGAAAAGGAAATTACGGAAGGAGAGGAAGAACACGTGCAGAAGAGGTCCACTGTTCAGGGGTTAGCCAAGTTCCTTGCAGACCTTAACAGCTTGCTGAAGAGTGTTGAAGAGATGGACAGAACGTTTTCCACTGATAGAGAGGAATACACATGTAGGGTTTGCTGCAAATAAATACATTTATGAAGAAAAGATAAAGCAAACTAGGCACACAACACTGGACATATTCCTGAAGAAGCCAACATTTCCCCAAGAAGAGCCTCAGCCAGGTCCTTCAGGCATCACAGAGTGACAGGTCATCAATGGAGGTTACTCCACCTGAAACTCTTCCAGTGGAACACCATGAGGAAGTTGAGAACAGTGATGTGGACGATCGGGATCTTCTTTGTTAAACTGTGTGTGATATAGGCTAAGAAAAAGTTTACATAAAAGTTTAAAAAGTTTAAAAAAATTAAACAGTTTAATTTTGCGCAAGTTCAGTATCCCATATAGTTTTGCTAAGTATATACAGTAAAATGGTGTTCGCAAAAGGTCCACATCACATAACACCGAGTTACACAGAATGTATTGTGGACATTAAGCGGCGCATACCTGTATATGTGTGTCTATCACACACACACACACACACACACACACACACACACACACACACACACACACACAGACACAGACACACAGACAGTATATGATTAGAAGGGAATTATGATTGAGATGGAAGGGACCTTCTGAAGTCAATAACCACTTATAAACTACATGTTCTTGACAATAATACATGCTTAACGAGTTTATTTTCTGTTTAAAATTAATTGACTCGATTAATTTTCTGAATAGATGCAAAACTCTACACCATTGTTTTTAAATATTCCATACACCATATAAATTGAATAAATTTCACAAAAGTAATTGTTCTAATATTTTACTTCACCAGTCCACAAACCATTACTAATAATGATAATGTTTATTATCATTCAGAATACAATGTAAATATGCATCAGGATTCTCACTTGTTGACCTGTTGTGACAAAAGGAGAATTGAAGTGGGTCTTCTCCCTGGGGTAAATGGTATGATTTTGTTAATTTCCAATGTCATTAGCTGCAGGCTCGTTTGTGGCTGACAAGTCCGATGCGGGACAGGCAGACACGGTTGCAGCGGTTGCAGGGGAAAATTGGTTGGTTCAGGTTGGGTGCTGGGTTTTTTCTCCTTTGCCTTTTGTCAGTGAGGTGGGCTCTGCGGTCTTCTTCAAAGGAGGTTGCTGCCCGCCAAACTGTGAGGCGCCAAGATGCACGGTTTGAGGCGTTATCAGCCCACTGGCGGTGGTCAATGTGGCAGGCACCAAGAGATTTCTTTAGGCAGTCCTTGTACCTTTTCTTTGGTGCACCTCTGTCACGGTGGCCAGTGGAGAGCTCGCCATATAACACGATCTTGGGAAGGCGATGGTCCTCCATTCTGGAGACGTGACCAATCCAGCGCAGCTGGATCTTCAGCAGCGTGGACTCGATGCTGTCGACCTCTGCCATCTCGAGTACTTCGACGTTAGGGATGAAAGTGCTCCAATGGATGTTGAGGATGGAGCGGAGACAACGGTGGTGGAAGCGTTCTAGGAGCCGTAGGTGGTGCCGGTAGAGGACCCATGATTCGGAGCCGAACAGGAGTGTGGGTATGACAACGGCTCTGTATACGCTTATCTTTGTGAGGTTTTTCAGTTGGTTGTTTTTCCAGACACTTTTGTGTAGTCTTCCAAAGGCGCTATTTGCCTTGGCGAGTCTGTTGTCTATCTCATTGTCGATCCTTGCATCTGATGAAATGGTGCAGCCGAGATAGGTAAACTGGTTGACAGTTTTGAGTTTTGTGTGCCCGATGGAGATGTGGGGGGCTGGTAGTCATGGTGGGGAGCTGGCTGATGGAGGATCTCAGTTTTCTTCAGGCTGACTTCCAGGCCAAACATTTTGGCAGTTTCCGCAAAGCAGGACGTCAAGCGCTGAAAGACCCCAACAACGAAGACGCTGTTTACATCCGGTACCGCACGGATGGCAGTCTCTTCAATCTGAGGCGCCTGCAAGCTCACACCAAGACACAAGAGAAACTTGTCCGTGAACTACTCTTTGCAGACGATGCCGCTTTAGTTGCCCATTCAGAGCCAGCTCTTCAGCGCTTGACGTCCTGCTTTGCGGAAACTGCCAAAATGTTTGGCCTGGAAGTCAGCCTGAAGAAAACTGAGGTCCTCCATCAGCCAGCTCCCCACCATGACTACCAGCCCCCCCACATCTCCATCAGGCACACAAAACTCAAAACGGTCAACCAGTTTACCTATCTCGGCTGCACCATTTCATCAGATGCAAGGATCGACAATGAGATAGACAACAGACTCGCCAAGGCAAATAGCGCCTTTGGAAGACTACACAAAAGAGTCTGAAAAAACAACCAACTGAAAAACCTCACAAAGATAAGCGTATACAGAGCCGTTGTCATACCCACACTCCTGTTCGGCTCCGAATCATGGGTCCTCTACCGGCACCACCTACGGCTCCTAGAACGCTTCCACCACCGTTGTCTCCGCTCCATCCTCAACATCCATTGGAGCGCTTTCATCCCTAACGTCGAAGTACTCGAGATGGCAGAGGTCGACAGCATCGAGTCCACGCTGCTGAAGATCCAGCTGCGCTGGATGGGTCACGTCTCCAGAATGGAGGACCATCGCCTTCCCAAGATCGTGTTATATGGCGAGCTCTCCACTGGCCACCATGACAGAGGTGCACCAAAGAAAAGGTACAAGGACTGCCTAAAGAAATCTCTTGGTGCCTGCCACATTGACCACCGCCAGTGGGCTGATAACGCCTCAAACCGTGCATCTTGGCGCCTCACAGTTTGGCGGGCAGCAACCTCCTTTGAAGAAGACCGCAGAGCCCACCTCACAGACAAAAGGCAAAGGAGGAAAAACCCAACACCCAACCCCAACCAACTAATTTTCCCCTGCAACCACTGCAACCGTGTCTGCCTGTCCCGCATCGGACTTGTCAGCCACAAACGAGCCTGCAGCTGACGTGGACTTTTTACCCCCTCCATAAATCTTCGTCCGCGAAGCCAAGCCAAAGTAAAGAAAAAAAAAGTATCTACAATGGTAATAGATAATGAATTTATTTTCATATAAATGGACTAAAATTCTTACTGCTGCAGCTGAACAGGTACTTTGTAAAACAGCTACAAAAATATAAAAAAAACATCTACAATGGTATACAATTGAATTAAAAAGGCATAATAAACAAAAAATAGTTAATAAATATTGAGTTATCCTCGTGCAATAGAGCTAACAGTCACTTTATGGTGTCAGATTGTACAATATTAGCTATAGAATATCTAGTTATGGGAATCATGATGAAGAAACCATCACACAGACTTTGCCAGTAAGCTAGGAGAGAGAGAGAGAGAGTAACCAAGAACATTCCAGACAGGAATTAATTCTCACCTCTTCTACTGAGCCATATCCTAATGCCTGCCTGATCTCTTGAACACAATAGTACTAACTGACTACTTACTCCCTGTTAGATGCGATCTAAAGGCTGCTATAAGTGTCCAGTATCACTCAGTCCCTGAATGGCATTGTTTCAGTGCTGAAGTTTTGGTCACCATTGACAACTTCAAGAATCTAAGATTACTATGAAACTAGCTATTTACATGTGTAAATTGGAAATCAGAAATCAGGCAGGCAGAGAATAGATACTGATGTGTACTGTGAGCAACCCTTCCACACTTCTGTTGATTTTTTGTATACCAGAAGGATGTTCTTAATTATAACTGGTACATGAGATTAAATATCTGGCAAAAAAATCATTTCCCTGTCTTTAGGAAGTGGATATGCAAAATGTAAAACACAAGCTGTAGCAATACCTTTAAAGAAATGTTCTCCAATTTGTATGTAGGAAAATGTCTTAAATATTGTACCCTGTGACTGTGTTCTTTGAATGAGACCAAACAGTCTTAGTGAGGTGAACTTGTCTACCCAGCACTACAGATTGCTTATTCCCGCTAGTGTTTTTCGAATAAAGTTAGTTTGAATAGTACTGTGTGGCTTGGTTGTACTTTTTGCATCTTGACAGGAGCTCGAATTTAACAAGATCTGTGATGGATCCAGCTGATTGTTACCTTTTGTATTCCTGGAAAGTCAAATTTCCAAACCAGGCAGTGATACAACCTGTCAATATACTTTCCTGGAGACTTGTTTAATAGAGTATTCAACAGCATGTCAAATCTACTTAGACCTCTTGGAAAATTGAGGCATTAGTATGCCTTCTTCACCGTTGCCTCAATGTGCTGGCACCACGAGAGGTCTTATGCAATCTAGACTCCCAGGAACTCCCTTTCCTCCTGTGTCCCATCAATGAGGACAGGTGCATAGTCCCTTGGTCTCACCATCCTAAAATCAACAATAAGTTCCTTAGTGTTAAATTTTCATTTTTTTTAATCTAGAGTGGTTAATAAGTGGTAAGAATGGCTTGGCATTTCAATCAAAAAGAAGCAACATCTGTTCAACAAAATATAAATATGAATTATATTCACATTGTCAATATTTGAAATTCCAACACTGAAAATACTGGAAAAAAATTACCACAGAGCAACAACTTTGAATTTTCAGCATTAATCTGCATCTATAAGGATGCCAGAAGTTAGTGCAACTGCTGTCAGACCGATCATAATCACATATGCATTATCAAGGCTTTTATGTCAACAATGTGTATTTCAAAATACATTTTTAATTGTTTTTCAATAAATTCTCTAAAATCCTGCCTTTTAAGTAGCATGGGGTTTAATCTCCATCTATACATTCTTGGAGGGATGTCCTCTAGCTTTACTGTCAATATTAAGGGTGAATGGTCCGATAGTATTCTAGCTTTATATTCTGTTTTTCTTACTCTATCTTGCATACTAGCTGATAACAAAAATAGGTCTATTCTTGAGTATGTTTTATGTCTAGCCGAGTAATATGAATATTCCTTTTCTTTTGGGTTTTGTTTCCTCCATATATCCAAAAGTTGCATTTCTTGCATTGATTTAATTATAAATTTGGTTACTTTGTTCTTTCTGTTAATTTTTTTCCCAGTTTTATCCATATTTGAATCCAAATTCAGGTTGAAATCTCCTCCTATTAATATGTTCCCTTGCGTATTTGCTACCTTCAAAAAGATATCTTGCATAAACTTTTGATCTTCTTCGTTAGGTGAATATACATTGAGTAGATTCCAAAACTCCGAATATATCTGACATTTTATCATTACATATCTCCCTGCTGGATCTATTATTTCCTCTTCTATTTTAAATGGCACATTTTTACTAATTAATATAGCCACTCCTCTTGCTTTTGAATTATACGATGCTGCTGTTACATGTCCTACCCAATCTCTCTTTAATTTCTTGTGCTCCAATTCAGTTAGGTGTGTTTCTTGGACAAATGCTATATCAATTTTTTCTTTTTTCAGTAAATTTAGCAGTTTCTTCCTTTTAATTTGGTTATGTATTCCATTAATATTTAAAGTCATATAGTTCAACGTAGCCATTTTATACTTTGTTTATCTTCCCTTTCCGTTTTTCCATCATTACCTTTCCTCCTTTTCCATTTCTGTTTTCTTATTTTAAACCCTTTATAAGACAACATTCCTAAAACATCAAACATTTTCCTTATTCTCCTATTTATAACTTCTTTAGCCCCAATCTCCCCTTCCCCTCCTGAGTTGTCCTTTATCCCTTGTCGGACAACCACATCTCCCCTCTCCATTTGGGTTTGCGAATTCACTCGCAAGCGTCAACTGATTTTGCAGTGACCGCAACTCCCCCCCACCCAGCCCCCCCAGAAAAGATTTCACTTTTCATATGTAACAAAGGTCACTCTTTTAATTCCCTCCTTATTCTCTCTATTCCATTACCTTCCCTTATTAATTCTTGTCTATACTATCTATATTTTCCTCTAAATACAGATACATTCATGTATGCAAATTATACCTATACACTCTTATACCTCTTTACGCACATACATATCAATCATGATCATTTTTACTCTCATTACACGTCTTCATCCCTCAGTCTATTTTGTAATTGTTCTGCAAATTTTCGTGCTTCTTCTGGATCCGAGAATAGTCTGTTTTGTTGTCCTGGAATAAATATTTTCAATACCGCTGGATGCTTTAGTATAAATTTATACCCTTTCTTCCATAAAATCGCCTTTGCTGTATTGAACTCCTTTCTCTTCTTTAGGAGTTCAAAAGTTATATCTGGATAAATGAAGATTTTTTGCCCTTTATACTCCAGTGGCTTGTTGCCCTCTCTTACTTTTTCCATTGTCTTCTCCAGTACCTTTTCTCTTGTAGTATATCTTAGGAATTTTACTAAAATAGATCTTGGTTTTTGTTGTGGTTGTGGTTTAAAGGCCAATGCTCTATGTGCCCTTTCTATTTCCATTTCTTGCTGTAGTTCTGGACATCCTAGGATCCTAGGGATCCAATCTTTTATAAACTCTCTCATATTTCTTGCCTTCTTCATCTTCCTTAAGGCCACTATCTTTATGTTATTTCTTCTGTTATAATTTTCCATTATATCTATTTTCTGAGCTAACAGTTCTTGTGTCTCTATAGCTTTTTTATTAGATTCCTCTAATTTCTTTTTTAAGTCCTCTACCTCCATTTCTGCTGCTACTGCCCGCTCTTCCATCTTGTCCATTTTCTTTCCCATTTCTATTAAGGTCATATCTATTTTATTCATTTTCTCTTCTGTGTTGTTTATTCTTCTTCTTAAATCATTAAATTCCTGTGTTTGCCATTTTTTAAATGACTCCATGTATCCTTTAATAAGAGAAAGTACCTCCTTTATCTTGCCTTTCTTTTCTTCTTCTATTTCACTGTACTCTTCTTCTTCCTCTGGGTTGGCCATCTGTTGTTTCTTTGTTGCCCTTTTCTTCTCTTCTTTCTTGTTTCCATTGTCTTCTGTGTTCTCTTCTTGCTGCAGGTGTTCTGCAGCTGTCGTTGCCGGCTGTGGAGATCGACTCCCCAGCTGGTCACCCCTCCCGTCGGTGTGTTTTTTTTCATGCGCGGTTGCGCACTTTTATTCGGCTCAGCGAGCCATTTTTGTAGTCCAATTTCTACCGACCTGAGGGAGCGGGTTTCTCTCTCCACCGCGGGCCTCTTCGAACAGGTAAGGCCTTTTCCTTCTTCCTCCGTTGTCTTCTCTTCCTCTCTTCTTACCGTTGATTTCGATTTTTTTTTGTCGCCATCTTCTTTCCACCTTTATACTCACTTTTCTTTAACTTTTATTTCTGTGCCTTTGTGTTTTCCTTTGTTTTTCCCGACTTTTCTGGAGAGGGCTGGAGTTCACCGTCCGGCCACTACTCCATCACGTGACTCCTCCCTCAACAATGTGTATTGATGCAAATATGTAACTGCCGATGGATAGCTGACCCATCCCCCACTGGTGACCCTGGAATAAAGGTCGACCTCCCTCTCCCAGTCCTCAGTCGAGCACTTGGAATCAGGCCAGCTACAAGTCTAAAGTATAATAAAACCTGTCATTCCTCACTCGTTGGGGTTATTAGTAGAGCCTATCACAATGTATGTGTACTTTCAAAACATATAATTGAATAATAATCTGCTTACCATCCCTTGTCCTTTTGGACATACTGCTGCCTTCCTTTCCTAGTTCTTCCATTCTGATGTTTTCTACTTTCTCCCAGTCCTTTTTTTTTGGACCCTTGTACTTTAACTTTATTTCAACTTAGTACAGTTAACAAGAATTTTTCTGCAACTTTGTTATGGTCTTTATGGTGCCCTATATTATAATATTTCCTGCAGTGCTGAAGACTTTATTTTGAGACTTTGTAGCTCAATCTTGATTCTTAGGAGTGCATCTCAAAGGTATTGTTTCTTTTCTAAGCATCTCACAATTTATATTATTATCCACGATATTTCATTGGTAGGTTGTTTGTTTAATTAAAAGTTTATTTAAGTTACTGAAGTTATTACATTTTACATTTGCACATTGCACTGAGAGATCATTTCAATTTCAAAGGTGACACATCAGGAGACAGGATACCTGCTGTTTAATAGTCAGAATACATTATTCTGTTAATGGAAAATAAACTTACATTATTATTAAGTCATCCCACATAATCCCTCAATCAAATATCAGCTCATGATTGAAGTGCTACCAATAGTGTACAGTTTACCAAATCTGGCATGAAGGGATGATTGTTTAAAAAAATGATCACTTTCTAAAAGCTGCCTTGTGAAATCTTCAAATCCCACTCTGAGACAATGATTGTTTTGCAGAGGATTTTCATTGTGTAAGATTTTATACTTCATGTGTAGGAGTTTGCCACTGGAAGTCGCCAAAATTTTGAGTGGGAAGAGTACAAGCTAGCTGAAGAATTTGTCAGTTTCAGCCTCCTGCACACATATACTCTTTATGTAACTGTGTATCTCTGCCTTTGTATAGAGGAGGCTCTCAAGAGAGGCAACCCATGTCAAGGTAACAGTAAATGGATATGTATTGAACCAATTTAAATTAAGTAGGTAAACTAGGCAGGGATGTCCACTATCTCCCTCACTGTTTGCTTTAGCAGTAGAACCATTGGCAGAACTGATAAGAACAGGAAATAAAAGGGATAAAAATAAAGGAGAAGGAGTATATTTGCCGATGACATCATAGTATACTTAACAGAACCAGAAATATCAATAAAAGAACTACATAAGAAATTGAAGCAATATGGAGAAATATCGGGGTACAAGATCAACGCAAATAAAAGTGAAGTGATGCCAATGAATAATGCGGATTATACAGAATTTAAAAAAGAATCACCATTTAAATGGCAAACACAAGCAATCCAATACCTAGGTATTAGATTAGATAATAATTTAAGCCACCTGTACAAATTAAATTATACAGAAATTGCAGGAAGACTTAGAACATTGGAAAGAATTACCGCTAACGTTGATAGGGAGGGTAAATTGCATTAAAATGAATGTCTTCCCAAGGATACAATACTTATTTCAATCATTACCAATTCCCTTAACAGAGAAATTCTTAATGAACTAAAGAGAATAATAAGAATTTTTTTTAACGGAAAGGGGGGAAACTGAGGATAGTGTTAGATAAATTAACAGAGAGGTACAACCAATGTGGTTTGCAGTTACCAAACTTTAAAAATTATTATAGAGCAGCACAATTAAAGTATTTATCAGATTTTTAACAGACAAGGGAAAAATCAGATTGGACTAAGATAGAGCTAGATAAAATAGGGGAGAAGGTACCAGACATATACTTTATGAGTGGGATGAAAAGCTGATACGATATAAAAGCTCATAAATATTGCATCATTTACTCAATATGTGGAAGAAGATTCACTTAGAAAGGAAAAAACAAATTACCAAATACCAAAATTATTATTGACGCAAAATCAGCTAATCCCTTTTACAATAGATAACCTTTCCTTTAGAGAATGGGAGAGAAAAGGAATTAAAAGAATAGAAAATTGTTTTTTGGGAAATAACTTATTAACATTTGAACAAATGAAGTACAAATATGGAATAACTCATGGTATAATGTTTGCATACCATCAACTGAAAACCTTCTTGAAGGACAAATTGGGAAGCAGGCTGAGGTTACCAGAAGGAAGCAGCTTTGAATATGTGATTACAGACACAATGATAATTAAAAGATTTATAACGATCATGTACATCAAGCTGCAAGAGAAGGAAAGTGATGAAATAAGCTATAAACCCAAACAAAAGTGGGAAAAAGATTTAAACATAAATATTAAAAAATGAAACATGGGAAAAGTTATGCTCTGGAACTATGAAGAATATAATGAACACAAGGTTACGTATGATACAGTATAATTGGTTACACAGGTTATATATCACACCCCAAAAGTTAAAAAAAAATTGGATCCAACATTATCAGATAGATGTTTTCACTGTAAGAAGGAAACGGGAACAACAGTATATGCAATTTGGGCATGTGAGAAAGTGGAAAAGTTTTGGGAAGATCTAAATCAGATATTAAATAAAATCACAAAAAGCAACATACCAAAAAATCCAGAGATCTTTCTTCTAAGTAATATAAGAAGTAAAGAATTAGGCCTCAAACTGGATGAAGCGCAAAAAAGATTTATTATGATAGCCTTAGCTGTAGTAAAAAAAATGTATAATGTCAACTTGGAAATCAGAAGAGAGCCTGAGAGTACAGCAATGGTACATAGAAATGAATAAATGTATTCCATTGGAAAAAATAACATATAATTTAAAAAATAAAGTCACATTATTTGAACAAATTTGGGAACCGTACATGGAACACAACAGAGAGGGCTTGCCTCGGACCTCCACATCCTAAAATGATAAAATGATAAGACAAAATGACTTGATCCAGTGTGTAAAAGTAGAGGACACATTTTTCTTGTTTATTTTCCTTGTGCGATGACATTGTTTAATGGTTTTATTGTATTGTATATGTGGAACGTTTAATGGGTTGGGAGGGGGTGGGAAGGGGGGGAGGGAAGGTAGGGGGAAAAGAGCTACTGTGTATATTTAAGAGGGAAATGTTTGTATTTACTTTGATTGATATGGTTCACAGTGTGAAAAATTAAAAAAAAATTTTTTTAAAGACCCTGGAAAATAGGAATTACATTATAAATCACAGAGGCCATTTTTAATGAAAGGCAGGAATTGGTGCTGAAATCTACCACTGCCTCCAGTCAGCATAGCGTTTGGTAGTTTAAGAAAAGGGAAAAGGCGGTTCAAAACTATGAAGCACCAATAATTCCTGCATGCTTCAGAGACATGGACTACAACTGGCATCTCAACAGTCTGGAAAGGTAACAGCAATTCTATCTCTGCTAAATACAATAAGTTCACTGGAAGGATAAAGTGAATCTATTTCAACATCCTCTCTTAGAACAATACCCCCAGCTTTGGGGCTTTAATTAGACACAAACATCTCTGATGGGCAGACTGATAACAGAATCCCGAAACAGACTTTGTGTTCCATTGTGTTCAGACATTCCACTTTGATTTCAATGCAATCACAAAGGAGGCTTGCCAGAGGCTATACTCTGTGAGGTGTCTGAGGATGATTGGTATGTCACTGAAGACTCTCGTAAACTTTTACAAGCGTACCGTGAAGCACATTCTAGTTGGAGGCACCAACTCTCAGGACAAGAATAAACTTCAGAGGGTTTTTAACCTGACCTGCAAAATCACAGGCACCAGACTTCACTCCATCTATCCTCAAAGACCCCTCTTCACTCTACTACCAACGAGGAAAAGATACAGGAGCCTAAAGACGAGCACTCAGCGGCACAAGGACAGCTTCTTCTCCGCTGCCATCGGATTCCTGAATAATCAATGAACAAGACACTGCCTTACTTTTCATGCTCTATTAATGCTGTTATTATTTTATTTTTTATAGTAATGTTGTAAGATGGCTATAATATGTATGTTTGACCAGGATCCTGCTGCAAACACCGAATTTCAAGCCTTGATGATGACAATAAATTCTGAGTATGGAAAAATTCTAAAAGCCTCTTTGATCAAATATTAATGTCTCCACAACTCATAGGAGTTCCTGGATGAAATGTACTCAAAGTGGAGAAGGATCATCTAAGATGGTACTGAAAACCTCAAGTCTCTTCATTAAGACGACGTAGAAGACCTGAATTGATCTGGTGATCAAAGTATCTGTGGAGGAGTTGACGCTTGCATCATGGGCAACTGCCTGGAGGATTAGATCATGGCTAATTGCTACTTAAATTGCTTACTTGTGCTCACTAATAAGGTGCCACAACATTTTGGTTTATAACATTCTCTCTTAATTACACGTCATCAATCAGGAGGAAACAAATTATTGCTGATTACTTGCTGCTGGAGTTTGGAAAGATTTCAGAAGGAATTCGGAAACATTTTATTCTCATGAAAAATTAAAATGAAGATTTCACCAAAGTAGCCTGATACAAATTGCGATGTAAAAATGAGTGCTCAGCTCTGGGAGCAGAGGGGTGGCAAATTGGCACAGCTGCCTCCTGACCTCAAGGGCTGCCTGTGTGGAGTTTGCACTATCTCCCTGTCACCTAGTGCTTTCCCCCCCCCCCCAGTTTTTGAACAGTCCAGATGAAGCTGATTGCCCTGAAATGTAATCCCTCTTTCTCTTTCTATTGATAATTCCCACACTTCTGCATTTTCAGTATTTTCAAATTTAATTCATAAATCTAGCATTTTCAGTTGAAAAAAAAATGTTGAGATGGTTATGTCTTAGTAGTGCTGCCACCATTTAGAACTTACTTTTACCCTTTCATCAAAATGATCTAATGAGAATGTCAATTATTTCTTCATCTATGTGTCTTGGAATCCTTGTATGGCACTTTGATCTTTATTAGTTTAAATATTTTCTCTAGTTGTTTGCTCTTAATTTTCTTAAGGCCTCCCATTTTTCATGGGACCAACTTTTTTCCATTTTGCAGGTCTTTAAGTAAATGACATAAAACCAAATCAATCAAATTGCTTGATAACTTTTTACTAATTTATTATCTTTTATTTTCAGAAATTAACAATTAATGAATTGTAGTGGCAGCTGCACCGCTACTGAAAGAACACACAACCAGACGGGTTGAGTTCAATGAGGAAAAAAAACTGGTTTATTGCTGGCTGCTGGGCTGGACTTAAACTCCCAGCCTGGACCTGGCTGAAAACTGCGCTGGGGGGCGCTGACGTCACTCGGGCGTCACGTGGTCCCCCAGCACGGGCTTCTGAGCCCTGTGCTGAGAAGAAGGGGAAACTCCTGACGGTGCCATTTTGGCCGACTGCCCCGCCACGTAGATTACAACCGGGGCCGGTTTGCCTGCTAGTGGTGTGCCACCACACAGCGCCCCCCCAGAACCAGAGCCAATGTCCTTTTTAGCTGGGTGGCCTCGCTTCTTGGGCTGGGCCACAATCACTGGTTCGGTGGGGTCGAGATGAGCTGGCTTCAGCCTGTCCACAGTAAACGGCTCTCGCCTGCCGCCAATGTCCAGCATGAACATAGACCCTGAATGCTGGACAATCCTGTACGGCCCCTCGTAAGGTCTCTGCAGAGGTGCCGTGGGCGGGCTCTGCTGAATAAAAACATACTCTGTGGAATGCTGCTCTCTGGGGATGTAAGATGGCTGTGTGCCGTGTCTGAGCGGCGGTGGGGGTGCGAAGAAGTCCAAGTGGGCAAGTAGCTTGTGTGGCAACCGCTGGGGGTTCTGAGGCGAGTTGATTAACTTACCGGGCAGTGCCAGCGGTACGCCGTAGATCAGCTCATCTGATGACGCCTGCAGATCCTCCTTGGGCATGGAGCGGATGCCCAGGAGCACCCAAGGCAGTTCGTCCATCCAGTCGGGACCAGTGAGTTGGGCCATAAGTGCCGACTGAAGGCGGTGGTGCAGCCGCTCGACCAGCCGATTGGCCTGCGGGTGATAGGCCGTGGTGCGGTGTAGCTCTATCCCCAACCTGTTGACGAGCTGTGCCCAGAGCGCAGAGGTGATTCAGAACGTCGAAACAGGCGACTCAATCATGCAACAGCGCTTGGGAGCAGGAGTCCGTAGAGACGTCTGGCATTGGGATCGTATCAGGCCAACGAGTAGTGCGGTCTACCACCATGAATAGGTAACTGTTGCCCCGGGAAACTGGTAAGGGCCCGACTATGTCCACGTGAATGTGGCTGAACCATTCCCGGACGTGCTCGAACTCTTGCACACGCCCTTGGACAATTGGTGCATATGGTCCAGCCCGCGATCTGCTTCTGCAGCCCATGCCAGATGAACCGCTCTGCCACCATATGGACCTGATGGACGGGTGAGAAAGGTCGTGGATGTGATGGAAGACTTGCCTGCTGGGGAACAACTGGCTGCAGGGTGCCCATGGAGACATCACAAAGGACGGTGCCTTCGCCACTAGGAGTCAGGAGGTCTCAGAACCGCAGGCCCGTGATGGCAGTCCTGAAGGCTCGTGTCTTTTCCTCAGACTTCTGGTCCCAGGCAAGCTGGTCAAAGTAGAGGCCGGGTGTCAGCACACAGATAGCCAGTCATGAGAGTGCATCGGCGACCACGTTGTCCTTCCCCACCTTGTGCCGAATATAGGTAGTAAACTCCAACACGAAGGAGAGGTAACGCTGCTGGCGGGCCGACCAGGGATCCTTTGCCATTGCGAGCACCTGAGTGAGGGGCTTATGGTCAGTGAAGATGGTAAAAGTCCTCCTCTCCAAGAAATAGCGGAAATGCCTCACCACCAGGTACATGCCCAGTAACTCATGGTCAAAGGCGCTATACTTGTGCTCTGGTGGGTGGAGAAGCTGGCTGAAGAATGCCAGCGGCTTCCATTGTCTATTCACCTGCTGTTCCAGGATGGTGCCGATGGCTATGGCATCGACGGAGAGCGCCATATGCAGATTGGTGTGCGGGTGGGCGAGCATGGTAGCATTCGCGAGTGCATCCTTGGTGGCCTCGAATGCACTACAGGTCTCTGGGATCCAGGTGAGCAATTTGTGCTTGACTGCGATGAGGGTGAATAGTGGCTGCATGATGCGCACAGCTCCCGGGATGAATCGGTTGTAGAAGTTGACCATACCCGCGAACTCCTGCAGCCCCTTGAGATTATCTGGATGTGGGAACTCCTTGATAGCAGCGACCTTCATAGCAGCGGGCATGGCTCCCTCGGCCGTGATGGTATGGCCCAGGAACTGTATGGACTCTTTCCTGAACTGGCACTTGGCTGGGTTGATGGTGAGGCCGAAGTCGGCCAGCCGGGAGAAGAGGGTGCGTAGGTGGCCCTTGTGTGGTGTCCGATCCCTGCTGGCAAAGAGGATGTTGTCCAAGTAAATGAAGACGAAATCCAGTTCCCTGCCTACTAGGTCCATGAGGTGCTGGAAGGTCTGAGTGGCTTTCTTTAGCCCGAACAGCAGGCAAAGGAATTCGAACAAGCCAAAGGGGGTGATGATGGCCGACTTGTGTATGTCCTCAGGGTGCACAGGATTTGGTGATACCCGCACCCCAGGTCAACCTTGGAGAAAACCCTCGCACCATGCAGGTTGGTCGTAAAGTCCTGGATGTGAGGGATGGGGTAACAGTCGGGAACCGTCGCCTCATTAAGCCATCGATATTCTCTGCAGGGGCGCCAGCCACCAAAGGCTTTCAGGACCATGTGGAGCGGCGAGGCAATGGAGAACTGTGGCCTGAGGAGGGCCGGCAACTCATCCAGGATTCACTGGAACTAGTCTCTGGGCGTGCTGATCATGGCCATCTGCGGCTGATGTGAGCAGGAGGCATCGAGGTGAATGGCCTGGAAAGTCCGGGCATCTACCAGGCACCTACTTTGAATGTCCACCAGGAGGCCATGGGCGAGGAGGAAGTCAGCACCCAGGATGGCAGTTGGAAGGGACGAGACTGTGAACCTCCATGAGAACTTTCGCTGGCCGATCTGGCAGTGAACTGTTTTGTTCCCATAAGTCCGGATCTCTGTTGCGTTGGCTGCACGGACGGGAGGTCTGTTCCTGGACTCAATGGCCATAGCCAGGATGAAGCTGATCTGGGCCCCAGTGTCGACAAGGAAGCGCCGGCTGCTGATTGAGTCCCGCAGGTAGAGGAGGCTGTGTCCTTGTCCAGCTGCCCCAGCCATTAACAATGGCCGGCCTGCTTGTTTCCCTGGAACGAGCAGGGCTGATGACACTTCTGAGCTTTGACTCCCCAGCGCTGGTGGTAGAAGCAGAGGCCCAGAGCGGATGCCGTGCCCCTCGTTATGCTCTTGGTGGCCCCTGCAGGGGCTGGGTGTTCTACAGCAGCACTAGGGGCAGGCTTGGCATGGTCATGCCCATGCCTCGTGACCTGCTAGACCGCCGATCCCTCCGGGAATCACTCGAGTCATAGCACTTGGGCCTTCTGAGCAACGTTCCTCTGGTCCGTAAAGCTCTCTTGGGCCAGTAACGGCCGGATGTTGTTGGGCAGATGGCCGAGGAAAATTCACTCAAAGAGTGGGTAGTTGGTGTGATCACCCATGAGCATGAGCATCTTGTCCATCAGCTCCACTGGGGACCTGTCCCCCAAGGTGTTGAAGTGCAGCATCTGAGGGGCACGCTGACACCTGGATAGTCCAAGGGATCTGGTGAGCCCTCGCTTGATGGTCCCGTATTTGTCTTTGGCAGGTGGGTGCTGAATGAGGTGCAGCACATGTTTGGCGATGGCCTGGTCCAGGGCGGCAACCACATGGTAGAATTTGGTCGTGTCAGACGAAATCTGGCGGAAGTGAAACTGGGCCTCCGCATGGCCAAACCAGGTTTCCGGCTCCTGAACCCAGAAGTCAGGCAGCTTGACGGCTATAGCACTGATCCCAGATTCGCTCATATTGGGTTCAAAGATGTTTGAACCAGTTGGGGTCACCAACTGTAGCGACAGCTACACTGCTACTGAAAGAACACACAACCAGATGGGTTGAGCTCAGTGAGTAGAACTGATTTATTGCTGGTTGCCAGGCTGGACTTATACTCCCAGCCCAGACCTGGCTGAGAACCGCGCTGGGGGGGGGGGGGGGGGGGGGGGGGGAACACCGACGTCACTCGAGCATCATGTGGTCCCCCAGCGCGAGCTTCTGAGTCCGGTGCTGAGAAGGGGAAACCCCCGACGGCGCCATTTTGGCTGGCTGCCCCGTCGCGTGGATTACAAGCAGGGCTGGTTTTCCTGCCTAGTGGCATGCTGCTACAGAATCTACATTTATAGAATTTATAGAATATTTTCATGCTAAAAATGTCTTAATTTCCTCTTCAGAATTTCTCTCTCCATATCCCTAACTTACTTCAGTTTAACATGTTTTGAATTTTATTTCCAATCTACCATGCTTATTCCACAGTATTCTGGTTTCCTTTTTTTTCCATATGCATATTGAACATTTTTAGCTTCCTTTTTAGACAGATTTCAATTAATTCTGGTTGCAGATGCTTTTCTCCAATTTCCCATTTTATGTGGAATTTTTGAACTTTAAACCTCATATTACCATTATTATTCCCAGTGTGCCTATTCACATTTATCTCATCCATTTGTTTTATTTTATTGATCTAGACACATCTCACCAATGAGGCTTTTCTTTGGATGATTTGGGAAAGTGTTTTGCACACATGTGATAAATTCCATTTTTCTTAATCATTTTCAGATAAAATACAGGAGGAAGTCAAAGAAACCATAAAGTATTGCACACTTGTAATTTAATTGGCACTGGAGATTGGCCCTAGCATACAGTTTGTAGATGTATGGTAGAATCTATGAGCTGTTGAAGGGAATGTGTGTGGAAAGGATACCGTGGATTAGTGTAGGATCAATGCTGGTGGGCGCTGGTTGATGGGCTTGCCTCTATGCTGAATGGCTTTAATCTTCAGTGATGATACTGTAATTGTGGAAAGCAGGGAGAAGAACCATGATTGGTTGTTTCAGCAAAGAATGGGGAAATCTCAGGGTTTTGTGTGATATAATGTATGTACTCTGACAATCAATTTAAACTTTGAACTTTTGACATGATCAGAATATGCTAAAGGTTCCAAGCCTGAGTGAAATTGCATGATGGGAGAATATAAGTTTGAAAAGTGTCAATCTCTATGTAATTATTCAGACAAATGATCTCCAGTTTATGATGAAACTAGCCTTGCTTGCTTTAGGAAAGCATTGACCACACTGTGTGTGTTTGTGTGGTGCACATACTGAGTATCCAGAGCAATCTGACATCCCATGAGAATTTCTTGTGTAGCAAATAGTTTTTTGATTAAATTGTTTTACATGACAAATTAAAAACTGCTTTTTGGAAGAACTTTCAGGCTGTAGAATGGATTTGTTCAATACCACAAATTAATTACTCATGCTGCTGTTGATTAGAGAAATTAATTCCTATTATAAGCTTCTGTTTCATTTAATGTGAGTATCACTTTAAGGCTGCAATCATTCACAGCTTTGGAGAGACTGAATGGCATCAGCTAATACAGGCTGTTCTAAATTTGCTACTTTGGAGAGGAGAAAGGATATTGGGTACTTTTTCCAGGGATAAAGGTGGTGAGAGAGTCCTCTGTGTGGAACAATGCTGATTGACTAGTGGCCATCTCACCAAACACTGAGCAGGAATGATTGTGTGATAATGGACAATTTGGCGGATTCTCCCTCTCAGGTGAATTATTGAATTCCCACCATGACCAAAGTAATGGTCATTTTGATTGACCCATACCTGGGATTTGGAAGCATCGTGGAAGTCATACGTTTCACAAAGGGGAGCTGTGACAACCATTCATATGGCAGGATATTTTTCTGACCAAAACTCAACAAGGATTTGAGAGTTTTTGGCAATCTGGTCACTCCGCCTCTTCCATCTCCTTCATTATTATTTCCATGCATCAGTTAAAACTTTACATTTTGACAATGGATTTCTAAGACTGAACTTTGGAACAACTTTCCAGAATTGTACCCAAGCTGTAATGGTTTGGGTATCTCCTCCCTCTCCCAAAACACACACATACTTTTGGTAGTTTAAGAAAAGAAAAAAGGTGGTTCAAAACTATGAAGCAGCAATAATACCCGCATCCTGCCTCCTGTTTGCTTCAGAGACATGGACTACAGTACAACTGGCACCTCAACAGTCTGGAAAGGTAACAGCAATTTTGTCTCTGCTAAATACAACAAGTTCACTGGAAGGATAAAGTGAATCAATTTCAGTATTCTCTCTTAGAACAATACCCCCAGCTTTGGAGCTTTAATTAGACACAAACTTCTCCGATGGGCAGACTGATATCAGAATCCAGAAACAGACACTCCACTTTATGTACATTTGCACATAGTTGGTTTTGATTTGATTAAAGTGTAATATTATTAATAGTTACTAATAAATATAGTTTTAAAAGGAAAAATATAACATTGCCTTGATGAATTTCCATTGCTGGTGGTCTGTGTCTTAACAAATTGGGGGATCATTCAGGATCAGACCAAAATTGAAGGTTATTGATAGATTGATTTTAAATTTGATTGATTAAATTACTTTTTTAAAAACCAATTAAAAGGCTTGTGAGTATATGGGGTAAACAGCAGCAATGGATATTGATGTGTTTGTGAAATCTGTGGGTTTGCAGAGAGTGAAAAAGGAGTAGCTGGTGGTTACTGCCCAAAAAGTTGGGATTTGTTGCGATAAAACCATCTATAAAAAAGGGAGAGATCAAGAGATTTATAGTTAAAAACTATATAGCAGTGGGGAATTGTGGAGAGGAAGGATAGAATAGTTTCCTTGAGAGTAAATCCCTTGAGCAGCAGTGTACGTTTGAACAGTAAAACAAAATGCTGGAGAAGTTCAGCAGGTCAAACAATGTCCTAAATGTAGCAAAGGTTAAAAATACATAACTGACACGTCAGCCTCGAGCCCTTCAAAGCATGAGAAAATGCCAGCAGGTGTCGAAACAAAAGAGTGGGGGAGATGGTAGGTGGGGGGACAGCAACAAAGAGGGGTAGGAGGGATAGCTGGATGGGTAAGGGGGAATGGAGGGGAAAGCTGTAAAGACAGGAAATGAGGAGGGGAGCTGGTTTAATAGAAAGCAGAAAAGTCAAAGCTAATGCCATCTGGCTGGAGAATGTCCAGACGGAAAATAAGATGTGGTTCCTCTAACCTGTGGGTGGTCTGGTGGGTTAGTGCACTAGGCCATGCATAGACACAAGTCTGGGAGTGTGATTCAAATTTGAAATGGTTGGCTACTGGGAGGTCGTTGTTGTGGATGGAGAGGAGGTGCTAAGTGAAGCGATCTCTCAATCTGTGACTGGTCTCTCTGATGTAGAGAAGGCCACAAAGGGAGCACTGGATGCAGTAAATAAGTCCTGCAGATCTACAAGTGAAGTGTTTCCACAGTGGAAGGTAGTGGGATGAATTGAAATATTTTGTGTCGGAGGGTTTGGTTTCCGTAGAGGAAGGGTCACCACAAGTGCCAATGAAAATCCTTCAAGATACTGGAGTCGAGCAGTCGCTCATGTTGGACAGTGATTTGGAGTTTGGCGATAAGATTGCCATGGGTGAGATCAATTTGATTCAAGGTCTGGGGTTGTGATCAGAGTAGATTCCTCTGCATATGATGGTGTTGAAATTAGCATTAGATGATGGACCTATTAGGATAGGGATCCAATCAGGAGAGAGTTTCATTGTGCAGTGAACTGAGATTCACTGGTGGTGTGTTCTGCTGATGGCTGCCTCCACCCCATCTACCCTGGTTTCCCGCCTAAACCCTGAGCCCTTCTGAAGACCACTGGAAGACCCTACACTGTTATAAGCTAACAAAAGCACATATTCTCCTTCTAGTTGTGAGAGCTTTTATTCAGACTAGACATTGTTATTAAGAAATAACTTTGCAGAGGGTAAAATTGTCCCTGCAATATGGTTGACAGTAAAGCCAATCACTGACAAAACAAAGATCTTTGCAGTGACTTGGACTATAGCCAAAAAGGTTGTAATGAGTTGCTGAAGACTTTACCTTCTCATTTATTGGACCAGAGTTCTGGTGTTAAACCTGACTGTAAAGATCGGTCATTATTCCAAAAAGAGATTCTAGCAGGGCAGAACAAAGATCCCATTCTTACTGAAATGAGAGACAAGTCTTTCACTGATGATGAAATTAAGAAAGTGCCAGTTGGTTATTATTTCAAGGATGGTGTGTTGTTGAGTAAGTGGAGACCACCCGATATCCCTGCAATTGAAGAATGGGCAGTTGTTCACCAGGCTGTATTTCCTAAAGCCTATAGGGATAAAATTTTAACCTTGGCCCATAGTTTTCCTTACACCAAGCTGACTTCCTGAGGGCAGGCTATGTACAAGATTATAAAACAATTCTATTGGTCTAGTTTACGAAAAGATGTGACATTTTGCCACAAATGTCACATTTGTCGGGTTGTGCATAAACCTAATCAGTTTCCCCCAGTGTCTCCATTACAACTCACTCCTGTTTTGAATAAACCCTTTTCTAAAGTTATTGTGGATTGTGTTGGCCCATTGCCAAGACAAAAGCTGGGAATCAGTATTTGTTAGCCGTCATGTGCACAGCCTTCAGGTTTCCAGAAGCAATATCACTTAGACATATTAAAACTCTGCCGAAAGTTCTTATAAAATGCTTCACTTTAGTCAGTTTGCCTAAAGAGATTCAATCAGACCAGGGAAGCAATTTCATGTCAAGGCTGTTTCAGAAGATAGTTTATAAATTAGGAGCTAACCAAATCATGTCATCTGCATATCATCCAGAATCTCAATGGGCCTTGGAGAGGTTCTATTTGACTCTCAAAACATGATGAGGAGCTATTGTTTTGAGAAAGAGAAGGACTGGGATAGGGTGCTCATTTGCTTTTGTTTGCAGTGAGAGTCTGTACAAGAATCATTAGGCTTTAGTTCTTTTGAGCTGGTGTTTGGACTCCAAGTGAGAAAATCTTTAGTGTTGGAGGAACAATGGGTTAATGAGGATGAGAAGTTGAATTTGTTAGATTATGTTTTAAAGTTTAAATATCACTTGTAAAAGGACAGACATGCCATCACATCTGACAACCACTGAGTTTGTGTGGGAGGAACAGTATCTTTCCACCTCAGCAAAATGGCCCTTCTAGCGATGAGAGATGCAAAAGCCACTACAAGGGATTGTGAAAAAGTCAATAGTAAGTCAAATGGCCCACTCACTCCAAAAATAGCAATGAAAGGACAAGGAGTCAAGTTAATATTAAGAACTAACAATAAAGGAGCAAAATAAAAATGCCAGAAATTAAAAACCGAGCCAAAACCTTTCTCGGTTATGCAGTTATCACATTTAGAGGAGATGTTAGGTTAAATTTTAGCTAAATGAACCTTGGAAAAGTGGGCCTGATGGACTACTTTAAATTGAATTAATGAATGCCTAGCACAGAGAAGATGAGTGAACATTTTTCAAAATTGAATCGAATGTAGTTTGGGGAAATGGTTGTTGAAAGTCTGGTTCCTACATTTTCTTAATACTACCCAGGTCTTAACAGTAATTCATAAAGGGCAGTAAGCAATCTTTTATGATTAGGTTTAAATGTATACTTCCCAAATAAGGTTAAGATTAAAGTCCTGGGGAAGCTTCAACATTAAAGAATTTAAGAAGATCCTAATCAGTAAATAATGAAAAATGTGATATTTAGGTAATTTAAATTTAATAGATAATTGTCCAAAATAAGCAAAATTTTGATCAATATATAGATCTAGTAAAGATTGGATACCCAAGCTTAGCTACTGAGTATAATCGATATCTTGGACATGTTAAAAATAATGATTTACATAGAATAGGGCTAATCAATAAAAATCTATGGTAACCAAAAGGTTTTCCAAATTGAAACCAAATTCTCAAAGTGTGTCCAACTTCCAAATTATCAGTCAACTTGGAAGTAAAAAAAAGGCAAGAATGCTCCATTTATTGAAAGGAGAGAATATCTTTTAGTAGACAATCCATCTTGAAGCACCTTGGTTTTCATTATGATGAATCTAAATAAATAATATCAAATATCCATTGCCCAGTAATAAAATCTAAAATTAGGTAATACCAAACCTCCATTTTTTTAGTATTTTGAAGGAATTTTTTTTGAGGTGGGGGAACTTCTTTTCCCTCTCTTTTCTTTTTAAAATATTTTTATTAATATTTAAAATAAACAATTGAGTTATACAATGAACAACATAATTAAAATAAAAGGAAAAACCTTTTTCCATGTATAAACAAATCAAAAATCCAAAGCACATTGGTAATAGTATATCAAAGCAAAACATCAAAAAATCTAACCCAAAAGAGAAAAAAGGAAAGAAATGAAATTATAAATCTTTTCAAGTTATAACATTTATTTTTGTAAAAGGTTTACAATTCTCTTTCCTTCTCCTATAATAATTTTATCAATGTTTACATTATTCACAATTGAAGAAAACAAATTCAAAAGAAAAAAGAAATCCCAAATAAAAAGGGGAAAACCTTATAAATCAAACCCTGACCACTAAGCAAAGTTAAAAAAAGATACATGGGAATCAAGTGACGCCAACCTGAAACTAGACAGGACAACGCCAGAGCATCTAAACAACCCTAATTCTTCAGGTTATGATAATGGGCCCCACGTCTTTTGGAAGTTAATATTTGAATCTTTAATAGCATATCTAATTTTTTTTTTATATAGAGTTAGATAAGACATGATATCACTTAACCAGTGTGCATGTGTGTATGGAGCATTGTCTTTCCATTTAATCAGAATTGCACGTCTGGGTATCATTGAGGAAAAAGGTAATACAAGATTCAGAGTTGAAGTCAGTAAAACAATTTTCTTGAAATGATCCAAATAAATCAATTAAAGGACAAGGTTCTAATCTGACCTTGAGAATTACTGATAGTTTGATAGATGTCTTTCCAAAAATTTTCTAGACTAGAGCAAGTCCAAATCATGTGAATCAATGAAGCATCAAAATTTTGCATTTGTCACAGAGGATTTATATCTGAATAAAAACAAGATAATTTAACTTTTTACAATTGTTGCACTTTAAACTACAACAACAAAAAAATGTAATGAACAAAAGGTCTTATTAATCAGATTACAAATAGAATCCCAAACCTCATTCAAAACTGATAAATTCAAATCCTGTTCCCAATTGTTCTTGATCTTAACTAGTGAGCTTATTCTTAAGTCCAGCCAATTATTATAAATAATTGATATTTAAACTTCACGAGAAAGCTGTAAATCAAAAAGTAAAACTAGAATATTTGCCTCGGGAATTCATGGAAAGTCAGGGATCTTTGATAAAAAGGGCAAAATATCTAACTTGTAAAAATAATTTTAAAAGTGTTTGGTAAGTTAAATTTTACCACCAGTTGCTCTAAAGCAAAATTGTTTCAAGTGAAAAAAAAAGTCTAAAACATTTAATACCTAATCTATGCCAGTTTCAACATGGTATCTGGTAAAGAAGGTTGAAAAAGATGGTTAGATGTAATAGAACTGGCAAGAGAAAAACTCCAAAATCCAAAAAACTTTCTAAATTGTGCCTATATTCTCAAAGTATGTCTCATTACCAGATTATTAGTCAGTTTATTTAAAGAACAGGATTAAAAAAGACCCTAGGATTGCCAACGTAGAGGTGCTTTTAGTAAAATTCAGTTCCATTTCTACCCATAAAGGGCAGTCAACTAATTTACTGAAATGTAACAAAAGGAGCAAATTATGTATATTGACCACCCAATAATAAAATCTAGAATTAGGAAATGCCAATCCACCATCCCTTTAGTTTTTTTTTTTCCCCAAGATGAGCTTTATTTAAGTGAGGTTGCTTTCCTTGCCATATGTAGAAGATAAGCCAATCAAGTAAATCAAAAAAAGGATTTTGGGATAAAAAATTGGTATTGATTGGAAGAGATACAAAAATTTAAGTATAATGTTAATTTTAATAGAATTAAAATGTACAATCATGGGAATAGATAAAGATGACCATCTCAATAACAATAATTTAGCCTGATTAAATAAAAAAAGAAAAAAGTTGTTAAACAGGTGTTTATACCAAGATAAGAAAATTGATCCTTCACAATCTTAAAACAGAAATTAGAATGTTTTGATTTAGTTCGCTTTTATGCAGATTCAATTTATACCCAGAGAACTAATTAACATGAGAAAATAAAGCTAATTTGCTTGGTAAAGAAACATCTAGATTGGATACAAAAAGCAAAAGATCACCTGCAAATAAGGAAACCTTGTGTTCAAAGCCACTCTGATGTATCCCTATGAAATCTCCATATTCATGAGGAGCAATTGCTAGAGGTTCTAATACCAAGTCAAAAAGCAAAGGACTTAAGGACAACCTTGACAAGTATCCCACTGAAAATTAAAAAGTTTTGATTGCTGTGAATTAGTAAGAATTGAGGCAGTAGGATACAAATATAATAATTTAATCCATTTAATAAACTATGGACCAAAATTATCTTTTTACAAAGTGTTGAATAAATAACCCATTCCACCTGATCAAAAGCCTTCTCTGCATCTAAAGTAAGAAAACATTCAGGGGCAGAAGAAGGTAAATATAAAATATTAAGTAAGTGGTGCATATTGAAATAAGAATAATGATTCTTAATAAAACCAGTTTTAGCTTCAGAAATAATTAATGGTAAAATCTTTTCCAATCTATGGACCAATATTTTGGATAAAATCTTCATATCTATATTAAATAATGAAGTAATCTTATAAGAAGCTCATTTAGGAGGGTCCCTCCTTTTTTTCCCTCAAGAGAGATACAAGGTTCATTAAAATATAAATGAGTCATTAAACACAGAACTTAAATGAGACAAGGTATTTGGGGGAAAAAAAAATAACATTCATTGGTGTAGCCATAAGGTCCTGGAAATTTACCAGATTGTAAAGAGGAAATTGCAATAAGTAATTCCTCTTGAGAAATAGGTGCCTCCAGACTCGTACATTTATTCTGAGAATAAAGGCAGTACATAAAATCCATTACTGAAATACAATCTTTATTAGATTCAGAAGTATACAATCTGGAATAGAATTCTCTAAAGGTATCATTTATTTTTAAAATAGTCAATAGTCTCTGTACCATCTCCCATCTGAATCTTATTCATTTGTCTTTTAGAACCCATTCCTTTCAGTTTGCTAGCCAAAAGCATTCTAAACATCTCACCATGAATGTAGAACTGACTCTTACTCCTGAAAAGTTGCTGTTCAATGGGATAAGTAGAAAGAAGATCAAATTTAGTTTTACGTTCAACTCTTTTATATAAAATCAGGATTTTTAAAATTTTTTTAAATTTTTTATTTTTCACACCATAAATCACATTAGCCATGATATACACTATTTCTTTTTTACACATATACAGTGACTTTTTCTCCCCCCCACCTCCTCCCAAGCCACCCCCCCACCCCCCCCCCCCCATCCATTTTAGGTATACAATCTAGGTTGCATTAAGCCAGTCAGACAATGTTGTCATTCAACAAAAATACACCAGAAATTCTACTGAGTCCATTCTTTTCTTTCCTTCTCCTTCCATCAACTTAGGTAACGTTTGTCCCTGGTAAGTTTTCGCTATTGTATTTAATGTAAGGCTCCTATACTTGTTCGAATATTTCAATATTATTTCTTAACCTATATGTTATTTTTTCTAATGGAATACATTTATTCATTTAAATTTAGTAGTTTCTTCCTTTTAATTTGGTTATGTATTCCATTAATATTTAAAGTCATATAGTTCAGCGTAGCCCTTTTATATTTTGTTTTTCTTCTCTTTCCGTGTTTCCATCATTACCTTTCCTCCTTTTCCATTTCTGTTTTCTTATTTTCAACTCTTTACAAGACAACATTCCTACAACATCCAACATTTTCCTTATTCTCCTATTTCTATCTTATTTATCCCCAATCTCCCCTTCCCCTCCTGAGTTGTCCTTTATCCCTTGTCGGACAACCACATCTCCCCTCTCCATTTGGATTTGCGAATCCACTCGCAAGCGTCAACTGATTTTGCAGTGACCGCTATTTCCCCTCACCCCGCCCCCCCCAGAAAAGATTTCACTTTTCATATGTCACAAAGGTCACTCTTTTAATTCCCTCCTTATTCTCTCTATTCCATTACCTTCCCTTATTAATTCTTGTCTATACTATCTATATTTTCCTCTAAGTACAGATACATTCACGTATGCACATTGTCTCTATTCACTCTTATACCTCTTTACCCGCATACATATCAATCGTGATCATTTTTACTCTCATTACCCGTCTTCATCCCTCAGTCTATTTTTGTAATTGTTCTGCAAATTTTCGTGCTTCTTCTGGATCCTAGAATAGTCTGTTTTGTTGTCCTGGAATAAATATTTTCAATACCGCTGGATGCTTTAGTATAAATTTATACCCTTTCTTCCATAAAATCGCCTTTGCTGTATTGAACTCTTTTCTCTTCTTTAGGAGTTCAAAACTTATATCTGGATAAATGAAGATTTTTTGCCCTTTATACTCCAGTGGTTTGTTGCCCTCTCTTACTTTTTCCATTGTCTTCTCCAGTACCTTTTCTCTTGTAGTATATCTTAGGAATTTTACTAAAATAGATCTTGGTTTTTGTTGTGGTTGTGGTTTAGAGGCCAATACTCTATGTGCCCTTTCTATTTCCATTTCTGCTGTAGTTCTGGACATCCTAGGGTCTTAGGGATCCACTCTTTTATAAACTCCCTCATATTCTTGCCTTCTTCATCTTCCTTAAGGCCCACTATCTTTATGTTATTTCTTCTGTTATAATTTTCCATTGTATCTATTTTTTGAGCTAGTAGTTCTTGTGTCTCTTTAGTTTTTTTATTAGATTCCTCCAATTTCTTTTTTAAGTCTTCTACCTCCAGTTCTGCTGCTACTGCCCGCTCTTCCATCTTGTCCATTTTCTTTCCCATTTCTGTTAAGGTCATCTCTATTTTATTCATTTTCTCTTCTGTGTTGTTTATTCTTTTTCTTAAATCCTTAAATTCCTGTGTTTGCCATTCTTTAAATTACTCCATGTATCCTTTAATAAGAGAAAGTATATCCTTTATCTTGCCTTTCTTTTCTTCTTCTATTTCACTGTACTCTTGCTCTTCCTCTGGGTTGGCCATCTGTTGTTTCTTTGGTGCCCTTTCCTTCTCTTCTTTCTTGTTTCTATTGTCTTCTGTGGTCTCTTCTTGCTGCAGGTGTTCTGCAGCTGTCGTTGCCGGCTATGGAGATCGACTCCCCAGCTGGTCCCCCCTCCCGTCGGTGTGTTTTTTTTCATTCGCATCGCGCATGCGCGAGGAATCGCACTTTTACTCGGCTCAGATAGCCATTTTTGTAGTCCATTATTTACCGACCTGAGGGAGCGGGTTTCTCTCTCCGCAGCGGGCCTCTTCGGACAGGTAAGGCCTTCACCTTTTTCCTCCTTTGTCTTCTCTTCCTCTCTTCTTACCGTTGCTTTCGATTTTTCTTTTTTTGTCGCCATCTTCTTTCCACCTTTATACTCACTTTTCTGTAACTTTTATTTCTGTGCCTTTGTATTTTCCTTTGTTTTTCCCGACTTTTCTGGAGAGGGCTGGAGTTCACCGTCCGGCCACTACTACATCACGTCGACATCCTCTTAAATCAGGATTTTTAATGTGGATTGTAAATCAATTTGTTTAATCCTATTAATTAATTCCAAACTTTCCTTGTTAGTTTCTTCTTTATATTAGCTGTACAATAAATAATTTTCCCTCTCAGATACACTTTCATAATATCTCATACAATCAGATTAGAAATAGTTGGAGAAGACTTTGTAGTGAAGAAAAATAATTTTTCCATAAAATTCAAAAAACAATTTATTTGAGAATAAGGTGGAATTAAAACGCCAACGTCTTTTTGCAAAAGAATGTTGGAATAATTCAAAGACAAGATAACATGAGCATGACAAGAAATTACTATTCCTTGACATTCACATGATTTGGGTCGATGAAATCAATTAATTATTAGAAAATAATCAATCCTGGAATAAGAATGATGCACATTTGAAAAAAAAATCCTGTTATTAGGATATTAAAAAAAAAGGAAAATATCTGAAATACCAAAAATTGTTTAAAAAAAATAATGGATTGCTGCAGCAGATTTAGCCAGTCGAGATGAAGAATGATTTAGAACAGTATTTAGCCAACAATGAAAGTCCACTCCCAAAAATCTTTCAAAAAATTCCAGCTCATCAGTGTTTGGCACGCATACATTAGCAAACACCACCACTTAATTATATAATTTACCTGCAAGAATAATAGAACGACCTTATTTGATATAGTGCTATAAAGTAAAAATTAAATATTTTGATCAATTAATATGGAAATTCACCTGATTTTAGCTTCAGAAGAATGAAAGTTTTGTCCCTTCCATTTGGCCATGAGCCTATCTTTGTCAGAATTCTCAATACGAGTTTCTTGAAGAAAACAATATTAGCCTTTAAATGCTTAACATTGGCAAATACCCGATGACATTTAATTGTCCCTTTCATACCTTTAATATTCCATGATATAAACCTAATAGGGTTACTCATGAGTCTTAATCAATATTAATGAATGTTGTGAAAAGGGCTCCAGCTGCATTTGTCACCTTTCCAAAATCTGTCACCTTCAAATCACACTGAAACAAAATATGTCAAACATCAAATACAAATAACCTTGCAAATCCTATAAAAACTCAAACAAAAACCCTTTCTTCTCAAACTGAAACTTTTTATCTTTAATACTATACCTAATTTTCTCTAAACTTAAATATAACATTACATTGTGTAGCCACTATGCACAAGTCGGTGGGAATTCATCTTTCCATTTCATTAAATCTGCCCATCTGGTTATCAACTGCTAAAAAGCTAAAACTGTCTCTTGAGATGCCAATAAAAATATACGTGGCTCATGTGAAAAACCAAACAGTGCAGTTACAGGACAAGAATCTAATTTAATCTTAAAAACCATTGACAAAGAATTAAAAATATTCTGCCAATAACTTTGTGAATTAGGACATTCCCAAAACATACAAACGTGAGGTTTCATAAATTTTACACTTTTCACAAAATGGATCAACATCCACATAGAAACTGGATAATTCAAGTCAGACATGCGTGTTCTGTGTTTGACTTTAAATTGTAATAAACAGTGCCTTATATGGCGAGCTCTCCACTGGCCACCGTGACAGAGGTGCACCAAAGAAAAGGTACAAGGACTGCCTAAAGAAATCTCTTGGTGCCTGCCACATTGACCACCGCCAGTGGGCTGATAACGCCTCAAACCGTGCATCTTGGCGCCTCACAGTTTGGCGGGCAGCAGCCTCCTTTGAAGAAGATCGCAGAGCCCACCTCACTGACAAAAGGCAAAGGAGGAAAAACCCAACACCCAACCCCAACCAACCAATTTTCCCTTGCAACCGCTGCAATCGTGTCTGCCTGTCCCGCATCGGACTGGTCAGCCACAAACGAGCCTGCAGCTGACGTGGACTTTTTACCCCCTCCATAAATCTTCGTCCGCGAAGCCAAGCCAAAGAAAAGAAAAGAATAAAATGAAGATTTAATGATCAAACTAAGAGAGGAATACCAATCTTAATCTGAAAAAGTGCATAAATGGAGCCCATTTATTGAAAATTATCATAATTGCCAGTTTTAGAGGATTTGGGTGCTCTTGGGCTGATTCGTCTGTCTTCTAGGGGTCATAACCTGATACATATAACCACTTACAGCACAGAAAAGGCCAGTTTGGCCCTACTAGCCCATGCCGTAACAAATCCCCACCTTCTTAGTCCCACTGACCAGCACCCGGTCCATACCCCTCCAGTCCTCTCCTCTCCATGCAACTATCCAGTCTTTCCTTAAGTGTAACCAATGATCCCGATCCTGCCTCAACTATGTCTGCCGGAAGCTCATTCCACATCCCTACCACCCTTTACGTAAAGAAATTTCCCCTCATGTTCCCTTTAAAATTTTCCCCCTTCAATTTTAAACCATGCCCTCTAGTTTGAATCTCCCCCACTCTTAATTGAAAAAGCCTATCCACATTTACTCTGTCTGTCCCTTTTAAAATCTTAAACACCTCTATCAAGTCCCCCCTTAATCTTCTATGCTCCAGAGAAAAAAGCCCTAGTCTGCACAACCTTTCCCTGTAACTCAAACCTTGAAATCCTGTCAACATTCTCGTGAACCTTCTCTGCACTCTCTATTTTGTTTATCTTTCCTATAATTTGGTGACCAAAACTGTACACAGTACTCCAAATTTACTATACCTAATTTTCTCTAAACTTAAATATAACATTACATTGTGTAGCCACTATGCACAAGTCAGTGGGAATTCATCTTTCCATTTCATTAAAACTCCCCAACTGGTTATCAACTGCTAAAACTGTCTCTTGAGATGCCAATAAAAATATATATGGCTCATGTGAAAAACCAAACAGTGCAGTTACAGGGCAAGAATCTAATTTAATCTTAAAAACCATTGACAAAGAATTAAAAATATTCTGCCAATAACTTTGTGAATTAGGATATTCCCAAAACATACAAATGTGAGGTTTCATAAATTTTACACTTTTCACAAAATGGATCAACATCCACATAGAAATTGGATAATTTAAGTCAGACATGCGTGTTCTGTGGATGACCTTAAATTGTAATAAACAGTGCCTTGCATAAAATGAAGATTTAATGATCAAACTAAGAGAGGAATATCAATCCTAATCTGAAAAAGTGCATAAATGGAGCCCATTTATTGAATATTATCATAATTGCCATTTTTAGAGGATTTGGGTGCTCTAGGGCTGATCCGTCTGTCTTCTAGGGGTTGTAACCTGATACATATAACCATATAACCACTTACAGCACAGAACAGGCCAGTTCGGCCCTACTAGTCCATGCTGTAACAAATCTCCACCCTCCTAGACCCACTGACCAGCACCCAGTCCATACCCCTCCAGTCCTCTCCTCTCCATGTAACTATCCAGTCTATACTTAAATGTAACCAATGATCCCGCCTCAACCACGTCTGCCGGAAGCTCATTCCACATCCCTCCCACCCTTTGCGTAAAGAAATTTCCCCTCATGTTCCCCTTATAATTTTCCCCCTTCAATCTTAAACCATGCCCTCTAGTTTGAATCTCCCCCACATTGAAATAGTCTATCCACCTTTACTCTGTCTGTCCCTTTTAAAATCTTAAACACCTCTATCAAGTCCCCCCTCAATCTTCTATGCTCCAGAGAAAAAAGCCCTAGTCTGCACAACCTTTTCCTGTAACTCAAACCTTGAAATCCTGTCAACATTCTCGTGAACCTTCTCTGCACTCTCTCTATTTTGTTTATATCTTTCCTACAATTTTGTGACCAAAATTGTACACAGTACTCCAAATTTGGCCTCACCAATGCCTGATTCAATATGTATTTTTCTTGTAACCTTGATTAGAGGGTGGGGGTAGATTTGTTTTAGAATTTTTATTTTCTTTCAGATAAGTGAAATTGTTGGTTTAATTATAATTATCCTGCATAATATTCCTTTTTTAGATCTTAAGATATATTGTGATTTGTTGTAATTATAAATATAAATCAATTAATTAATATTAACAAAAAATGAAAATTAATATTAAGGGATGAAATTTAAAATGACACTGTGTATTTAATTTTGTTATGTATACATTATTGTTCTTTGCTTTTTAATATTTTGTATATGGATGGTTATGTAAAACTCAAAAATATTTTAAAAGGAAAAACCCTCCCTTCCCAACCTCCAAGCTCTGAATATTCAAAACAAAGTTGCAACCAGCTCAAAAATACATTGTAACCCCACTCACTTCTGCTGAAGATTTTATTATTGCGCCTTGTATTAAAAAAAACCAAAATAATTAATTTTTCCAAAACAAAGACAAATTTTATTAAGAAGAAATTTAACCAAAGTGAAAACTCCAAGCTTGCTGCAAGGATAACAATACAAGCACACGCACAGGTGAACTGTCTCTTTTACACTATCAGCCAAGATAAAACATATGCAGATGCATTAACATCAACAAAGTATTAAACCTTAAACTTTCATAATAATATCTACTCATTAAAAATTTAAGACTCTAAACTATAAAAATCCACATTTAATTTTTCAAACTGAGTAACTTAAATACTATTGCTTATATTTGAATATTATAACGTTTTTCCAGACTTATTAAACATGTATACGTTTTTTCAATGCTGACCGCATTTTCCCATGATCCTATAATAAACTAACTGCGCAAGCCAACATTTTTATGATCAAACAATAAACTTCTAGTCCATGCCAAGCATCTTCTCCCACTAGCCCACTGACCCTCCTTACCTCTCCCATCCATATACCCATCTAACCTTTCCTTCAATATTAACATCAATCTCACTTCTACCACCACTGCTGGAAGTTCATTCCACACCCCCACCAATAAATAATCAATATTTCTTTCCTTAGTGAATTTCTACATGAAGAAATTCCCCCTAATGTTTCCCCTTTTTCTCTCAATCCATACCCTCTTTTGAATCTCCCCCACTCTCAATGGAAAAAGCCTATCGACATTGATTCCATTTGTCTCCCTTATAATTTTGAATACCTCTATCAAATCACCCTTCAAACTCTACGCTTCAGGGGATAAAGTCCCAGCCTGCTCAACCTTTCCCTGTAACTCAAACCTTGAAACCCCAGCAACATTCTCTTAATCCTCCTCTGCACTCTCTCTATACTGTTTATATCCTTCCTTTGGTGACCAAAGCTGCACACAATATTCCAAATTTGGCTTCACCAATGCCTTATACATTTTTAAAATAATATCCCAACTCCTGTGATCTACAATCTGATTTATGAAAGCCAACAAGCCAAATGCCTTCTTCACCACCCTATCCACGTGATTCAATTTTTAAAAATTAATTTAAAAAAAAGAATTATGTACCATGACTCCTAAATCCCTTTGTTCCACTTCATTCAATTGTCTACCATTTAACATGCATGTTCTATTTTGATTAATCTTACCAAAATGTAGCACCTCACATTTATCAGTATTAAACTCCATCTGCCATCTTTCCACCCACTCTTCTAACTGTCCTATGTCACCCTGTAAGGTTTGATAATCTTCCTCACTGTCCACCACCCCACCAACCTTTGCATCATCTGCAAATTTACTAATCCAATTTGCCACCCTATCATCTATATATATGACAAACAGCAGTGGACCCCGTACCGACCCCTGAGACCCTCCACTCGTCACGGGCCTCCAATTCGACAAACAATTTTCCACCACTACTCTCTGGCATCTCCCATTCAATCATTGTTGAATCAATTTCACTTCATCATTAATATCTAATGCTTCCTCCTTCCTTATTACCTCTTATGGACAACCTTATCAAAAGCCATACTAAAGTCCAAATAGATAACATCCACTGCTTTCCCCTCAAACTTTTTAGTAACCTCCTCAAAAAACTCTACAAGATTTATTAGACATGATCTATCCTGTTTAAAACCATGCAGACTACTCAGAATCAAACCCTGTCTTTCAAAATAGTTGTATATACCATCTCTAAGAACACTTTCCATTAATTTACCCACCACCAATGTCAGACTTACAGAAAATTACCAGGTTTACTTTTGGATCCTTTTTTTGAACAGTGGAACAGCATGAGCCATCCTCCAGTCCTTTTGGCACTTCCCCCGTGGCCAGTGACATTTATATTTCTGTCAATGCCCCCAATATTTGTTCACTAACCTCCCTCAGGGTCCTAGGGAAGATTTTGTCAGGACCTGGAGATTTATCCACCTTGATCTTTTTTAATATATCCAATACTATCTCATTAATTCTTATATTATCCATGAGCTCCCTACCATATTTCTTCACTTCATCTAGTCAATACTGAAGAAAGAAAATTGTTTAAAATTTCATTCATCGCCTCTGGCTTCTCAGAGCCTAGCCCCCCCCCCATCTTCAAGGGGTCCAATTTTATCCCTCACTACTCTTTTAATGTACTTATAGAAAGCCTTTAGATATATTTTTACTTTTCCTACCAAAGCAACTTCATGTCTCCTTTTAGGCATTCTAATTTCCTTCTTAAGATTTTTAAAATATATAATAATTCCTTATATTCCACAAGCAATTTATCCATTCCCCGCTGTTTATATCTGTTGTATACATCCCTCTTCCTCTAATTTATGTTCCCAATATCCTTTGGAAACCAAGGCTCCCTACATTTTCTATCCTTTCCTTTCATCCTCATAGAGACATACCCACTCTGCACTCTCAGAACCTCTCTTTTGAATATCCTCCATTTATCTGCCTACCCTGAAAATATCTTAACCCAATCCACACCCTCCAACTCTTTTCTCATCCCCTCAAAATTTTCTTTCTTCTAATCAAGAATCTCAACCATTGGCCCACCTCTATTTTTTTTCCCATTACTAGCCTAAAACTAAGTATTGTGATTACTAGACCCAAAGTGTTCCCCAACACAATCCTTTGTCACCTGACCTATCTCATTCCCTAATAGGAGATCCAATACTGCGCCCTCTTGAGTCAGTTCTATTTATTAAGAAAACTTTGCTGAACACACAAACTCTAACCGATGCAGTCCTCTTACTGTATGGGTGTCCCAGTTAATGTTCAGAAAGTTGAAATCTCCCACAACCATATACCCAATCTCCTTACAAATTTTCTCCTCTAATTCCCTCAGCCTATTTGATGGTCTATAATACACTCCCATTAATGTATTCATTCCTCTGCCATTCCTCAATTCTAACCAAATAGTCTTGCTGGATGATGATCCCTCCAAACCATCCTGCCACAGCACTGCTGTAATGTTCTCTCTAATAAGCAATGCAACTCCCCCACCTTTTATTTCCCCCATTCTATCATGCCTAAAACAACAGAATCCTGGAATATTTAACTTCCAAACATGCCCTTCCTGCAACCAAGTTTCTCTGATGAGCACAATATCATATTTCCATGTGTCTATCCATGGCTTAAGATCATCCTCCTTATTTACAATGTTCCTTGCATTAAAATATATCCACTGGAGAGACTGTCCTCTAGATATACTCCTTTTGTTACCAACTATCTTTACCTTCACTCCTTCATTTATATTTTCATTCTGTTCCCTCCATTCCTTCCAATCTACGTGTCCTTCCTCCTTACTCTCCGTACTCTCATTCTGATTCCCAACCCCCCCCCCCCCCCACCCCGCCAAAATAGTTTAAACCCTTCTCAACAGCTCTCACAAACCTGCCCACCAGGATATTGGTCCCCCTCCAGTTTCAACTGCAGCCAATCTCTTTTGTACAGGTCAGCAAGCCCCAAACGAGATCCCAATGATCCAGAAATCTAAACTCCTACCCCAGCTCCTGAGCTGCACATTCATTCTCCGCAACTTCCAATTCCTATCATCACTAGCTCATGACAAGCAACAATCCTGAGATTGCCACCTTTGATGTCCTGCTTTTCAACTTCTTCCCCAATTCTATATAATCCCCTTTTCAGGACCTCATCCCCACTTCTAACTAAGTTATTGATCCCCACATGGACCATGACTTCTAGCTGCTTTCCCTCCCCCTCCAAAATGCTGTGAACTTGATCAGAGACATCCCTGACACTTGGGAGGAAACATACCAACCGTGATCCCCAATCTCATCCAGCAAACCTCCTACCTGCTCCACTAACCAGTGAGTCCCCAACTACAAGAGCCCTACTCTTTTCCCCCCTTCCCTTCGGAGCTAAGGGTCCAGCCCCTGTGCCAGAGACCTGACCTCCATGACTTGTTGATCACATTCCCCAACAGTATCCAAAGCAGTATACTTGCTGTTGAGGGGAACAGCCACAAGGGGCACTCTGCACTCTGACTCCTCCCCTTTCCTCACAGTCACCCATTTCCCTAACTCCTGACTGTTAGGGGTGACTCCCTCCCTATAACTCCTATCTCTCACTACCTCTGCCTCCCTTATGATCCACAGTTCTTCCAGCTGCAATTCCAGTTCTCCAACCCAGTCTTCCATGAGTTGCAACTGGATGGACCTTTTGCAGGTGTAGTCATCAGGAACATCTGTGGTGTCCCTCACCTCCCACATCCTGCAATCAGAACTCTCAACTGCCCTAACTGCCTCCATCACCTACTCTTCAATTTAGATTAGAGCAATTTATATAAACTTAAAGAAAAGACTTAACAAACCTTACTTCTACTAACCAAAGCCTTGAAGTCTCACTCCTTCACTAGGCCACTCACTTCCTAGGTTGCTCCTTCAGCAAGTCCTCCTTTTAATAGTTCCTGCTAACTTTCTTAATTACCCAATTAAACCCTCCCACAATAATCAATTAACAGCAGTCACTAGACTCTCCAGGCTGAAGGCTCCTTGCCAACTGGACAGCAAGGTCAGCTGACCTTTGCAAATTCTAACGACCGACCACCAATGCTTAAGCACTAGGCCCCCAGCCGACTTTCAAAATCAACTGGGAAAATTAATTAAACAAACAAATACATAAATAGAAATAAATAATTAAATTGACCTTTATAATTAAATAAATAAGTAAATGCCAATAAATATCAATAAGCACTAATAGCTACTCACAGATAACCAGTGACTCTTGTGGCTGAAGACTCCTCACCTGTAGGATAAAGAAAACTTCAGGCACAAAGTATTAACTCATATTGGACAAAATTAAAACCAGTCAGCCAGAACTTTGGGAGCATCCTCCAATGAGTCTAAGAATTTCTTGTAGCCATCTTCCTTTGTGATTATAAGATGAGCTGGGTACAGCAAACCAGGTTTAAGTCCTTTGTTGTATGGTGTAGCCACAACAACACCGTACTTTTCCCACATCTCCATGACTTCAAGGCAGAAATCATCAACTAATCTAATTTGTTGACTCAGATAATTCAGATTTCTGTTGCGACAGGCTTCAGGGATAGCACACTCCTTTTCTTGGAAATAATGAAAATGAAGAATTACTGAACATGGATGATTTTCTGAGGAAGGCTTTGGCGTGCTCTATCAAGCACGGGCTCTGTAATGAAAAAATAATTTTCCAGACACCTCCGTAAGTAATTTAGAGAAAAAGCCAGTTAACTGGCCTTTCTCTGAATCTTCCTTTAAACCCCAAATTTGAATGTTTTGATGTCTGCTCCTGCTCTCCAAGTCGACCACACTCAAGTTTAACTTGAAATTGCTCGCAGCTATTTCTTCATAATGAGTTTCTAAATTCTGAATTCAGTTATTAACAGATACCAAACCAAGCTCCACAGCATCCAAATGATGTTCATTTGCTGAAATTGTAGAACCTTTTCAAGCTTGGAATCAATCTCTTGATAGTGTTCTTTCATAGCCGCAGTTATTTCTATTGTTATCTCCCGTGATCATTTATTCATCATGTCTGTGATGAGGTCTGAAGTCTTTACCATGTTTCGCTGCCTTGGCACCTCTAGTCATCATCATTTTCAGAAACAATGATATTCAATATTGAAGGAACAAATATTAAGCCACTTTGGTTAAAAAAAATTAGGTTGAATGAGTGTGAAATGTTTGAAAGCTGACAGGAGTTCTCGACTACTGCCCCAAAACAAAAGAAGAGATGAGAGAATCTAATGAATCAAACAAGGATTTAAGAACATAAACTGGTACAGCTTAAAAAAATATATGAGGATTTAGGCAAAATATTCATTTTGATAATATTAACACATCCAATTAAAGCCATTGAAAGGGGAGAGCATTGAGATAAGGACTTCTTAACATGATTCAGTAGGATAAGGAAGTTTTCCTGAAACAAATTATTTATTGTTTAATAATAATAATGCCCAGATTAGTTACATTGATTTTTAATAATTTTTAAAGGGACAGAGGAATCTAAGGAGCAGGAAGAGTTCCAAACTCTTCTGCAGGTTTAATTTATAGCCTGAAAACTGACAAAATTGACAGAGAAGTAGCAAAATATGTGTGTGGTAGACTACTGTTATACTGCTCTCCTGCTGCTGCCGGATGGACACACCTTCCTAGACCCATCCTACCCATAGCCCCTTTCATGTTCCCCATTCCACTCTGCCTCAATCAGTCAATGAAGTTGATGGCTGTTCCAGTCTATAGTTAATAAAAGCCTGATAGTTTCACAACTCCAGTCTTTTGTGATTATTGATGGTGAATCAATTTTACTTACTATATTTTTTCAAAAAGAATCATGGATCATTACCTGAAACCTGAGAAGCTCAACATCGACCCTCGATCGCCAGACACCATGAACATGTTCGAACACTGGCTTCATTGTTTTGAAGAATTCCTGGTGGCGGCCACGGACGTTATCACCACAGATGCTAACTAATTGAGATTACTCTTCTCGCGAGTTGGCCCCCATGCATTCCCGATGATCAGCAACGCCAGCTCGTACCCGGTGGCTATGGAGATCCTGAAAGCCCAGTATTGTAAGAAGGTAAATGAGGACTAAACCAGGCACCTCCTGGCCACCAGAAAGCAGTGACGTGGGGAATCAAGCGCTGAGTACCGGTGGGCCCTCCGGAGCCTATGCAGAGTGTGCAACTGTAAGGTGGCCCTCCAAAATTTGGATGATTACTCGGCCGCCATTTGGTCACCATGATTACCACTAAACTGGGACTGGGGATCATCCTACGCATTGAGCGACTGGTCTCCCCATTCCTCTAGTGACCTGACTTCGGTTGCCATTGCAGGTGATCTCCCCAGTTGCTACTTCTGCAGGTAGGGTAAGCACCCGAGAAAACATTGCCCTGACAAGGATGTGGTAAATGCTAGGTGCAGGAAAAAGGGACATTATGCCAAAGTTTGCTAGTCCAAATCATCTGCAAAACCTAGTAGCACCAGTGTGGACTGTCGTCACCTCCGACAGCGTGATTGGTGCCATCTCCTCCACAAACCAGCGACGTCATGTGCAACTCATGGAGACCCCCATTTTTGACTGCATGGCAAAAGCCATCTTCCCAGGCATAAACAGCATGAGGGAACAGCAAGGATAGCCACCTTGGGAGTGAGGTCAGCCATTTCGGGATTGTGAGCACCCACCGGACTCAAACAGCCTGAACCAAAAGGCACCACGTGAGCTTGCCTCGTCCATGATGAACATCCAGTAAACAGCTGCTTATTTGATAGTAGGAGTACAGAAAGTTTTATCTACACAAATACTGCTAAATACCTATTCCTTAAAGTATGGCCCGCCAAACACAAGATATCATTCACGTATAAATCACACATGGCAGGCATCCGTTGGGTCCTGCGTAATGACCTTGACTGTTGGAGGCATAGTTTACAAACATTTCAGACTAATCATCATGTCACAACTCTGCACCCCCTTGCTACCAGGGCTGGACTTCCAGTGCCAACTGCAGAAAGTGACATTCCAATTTGATGGGCCGCATCCCCCCGTGGCCTCTCAACTCTCAAGGTTGACCCCCAAACCTCACCCCAAGGTCACCAACCTCACCCCTAACTGCAAGCAAGTGGCCTCCAGGAGTACATGGTACGTGCAGCAGACAAGTAGGAGATTCAGTGCTTGTTGGGCATCATTGAGGCGAGCAATAGTCCTTGGAAGGCCCAGGTTATCTGAAGTCAGCGTATCACCAGCTCCCGATCCACACAATGGACTGCCAGTACATCACATTCGAGGCGGAAACTGCCTCTATTACTTCATCTGGGCCCCTTTCGGCATCACAAACAGGGTCTCTGTTTTCGAGAGGGAGATGGACCGCATGGTGTACTACTTTAATCTGCAGACCACCTTTCTATATCTAGTTAATATAACCATCTGCGGTCACAACCTGCAAGATCACGATGTAAATCTCTGTAAGTTCCTCCGGGCAGCAAAATGCCTGAATCTTACTTATAGTGATCATAAGTGTGTGTTCGGACAGCACGACTAGCCATCTTTGGCTGTGTGGTCGAGAATGACATAATTGGCCCTGACCCTGACCACATGCATCAGTTGCTGGACTACCCCTCTCACATACCATCAAAGCCTTGGGTTATTCTCATATTAGGCTCAATGGGTCTGTGGTGATATGTAATTACATCACTAGGTCACCAGGGGTCATCCCAGTGACCTTGTATATAAAGCAGTCCAGAGCTACAGTCTAGTCTTCCAGGTTAATCTTGCAGAGAGACAAGACCTCTTAGTGTACATATTAGTTTATTAAATTGTAGCTGACATACTTGCACTGCTGGTGTGGTTATTGCTAGTACGGGGTCCTCAACCACGTGGACAAGATTCGTCCATTAATCAAAGCCACCATGTTTCCTCTGCTGGCAGAGGCCCAAGCTGCATTCATCTGTATCAAAGATGACATCACCAAACAACCATGCATGCCATAGCTGAGTCCATACCTTTCCAATTGGAGAGCAATGTGTCCAACTTTGACCTGGCTGTCACACTCAACCAAGTAGGCAGACCCATTGCCTTCTTCTCATGCACCCTCCAGGGCCATGAAATTCACCACTCCACCATCGAGAAGGAGGCCCAGGCCATTGTGGAAGCAGTATGTCACAGGAGGTACTACTTCACTGGAAAACTATTCACTCTCTTCACAGATCACTGAGCCCCTGGATGTTCTAATCTGTGGGATCTGTGCCAGTGTTCAAATGGACAGACTACAAACTTTCCATAATAACTTTTGTCACCCCAGAGTAACAAGGTTTTTCTATTTTATTAAAGCCTAAAACCTACCATACTCTGTTGAGGAAGTCCAAACAATGACTAAAATCTGTTAGGTCTGTGATCAATGCAAATTGCAATTCTAGCGGCTGGACAAGGTGTACCTGACCAAAGCTACCTGCCCCTTCAAGTGCATAAACATTGATTTTAAGGGGCCCTTCCCCTCCTCTAACCAGAATGCCTACTTCCTTACAATCATCGAAGAATAGTCCTGTTTCCCTTTTACCATCCCATGCCCGGACAGAACCATGGCCACAGTTACCAAGGCCCTCTGCAATATCTTCATACTCTTTGGGTACCCCCAGCTTCATCTACAGTGACTGAGTTATTGAGACTGAGTCCTCACGCCTGTTATGGAAAACAATGTAGGCATACTGTGGGTTAGCGTGGAGGAGGCAGATCCTTTCGACCAGTGAGTCAGTCTTAGATTGCCTGATCATTGGATATGTATAGCAGAAGATCATTCATGAGTGATGAGCTGTGACAGTACCTGCTGGCCATGGGCATCACCACGAGCAGGACCACCAGCTACAATCCTAGGGGAAGTGGGCATATAGAAAGGGAGAATGCCACAGTCTGGAAAACCATCCTTCTGGTACTGTGGTCATGGGGCCTCCCCATCTCCCAATGGCAAGAATTCCTCCCTGACACACTCCACTCCATCTGGTCACTTTTTTGTAACGCCACCAACAACATGCCTCATGAACAGATGTTTGCTTTCCCAAGGAAGTCTGTGTCATAGACTATGCTGCCCACCTGGCTTATCTCCCAAGGACCGGTCCTGTTTTGGAAGCACGCCAGGCAATCTAAGACTGACTCACTGGTCGAAAGGATCTGCCTCCTCCACGCTAACCCACAGTATGCCTACATTGTTTTCCATAACAGATTTTTACTTCAATCAGGGATCTGGCACCATCAGGCGCCCCTCCGATCATCACTGACCACCAACAAACACTTTCCCCCACTTCTATCTTAGGGGTCTCTAAGCTTACAGCTGACCACTCTCCACCCATGGCCACTGTTTTCACCAATGATGCATCAGCACCACACTCCCTTATCCACTCAACTGCACCCCCCCCCCCGACAAACTTTAACTGGTGACAATAGGCTAATCCCACAAGCTGGTCAGGACACTATGGCAGTGCCCCAACCATTCCTATATCATTTGCTGAGGCAGAGGGGACCCCCTGACAGACTTAATCTGTAAAATATGTGTATGTATATTTTCTTCTTTTCCTCATACCGCTGGACTATTCTTAAAAGGAGGGGTGAATGATTGGCTGCTGCTGGCCTCCTGAGACCGATCCTACCCATAGCCCTTTGTATGCTCCCCATTCCGCTCTGCCTTGATCAGTCAATGAGATTGATGGCTGTTCCAGTCTATAGTTAATAAAGGCCTGATAGTTTCACAACTCAAGTATGTTGTGATTATTGTTGTTGCATCATTGTGGAATCAAACGGTCAGGATTGGATATGTATAGCAGAAGATCGTCATCATATTGAGACCCCTTATGAGTATTTCCTGATCTAGAGATTCCAGCAATATCTGTTGATTGCTGACAAGTGACTGCTAAATTAAATAGAAGAGGGCTTAAGGGTTCTAAAATGCAGTTTAAAGGGTTTGGATTTAATTGAATTAGAGAAAATTGCAGCTATAGGGGATAGATATATCAGTTTAATCCAATTAATGAATCAAGAACCTTGGTTAAATTTCTCTAGTACACAGTGTGAGAACTTTTAAACCGGGGAATTAAGTGTTAATCCTTTTCCCAACAAATTCCAATCCTCTTAGGGCCACATTTTCAGGCCCGTATGAGGTAGAGTCAAATGTGAATGAAGTTAGCTACGTAGTTAGAACACCTGATTGGAGATATAAAATGCAGAGTTGCCATGTCATCGTATTAAAACCTTACCTGAGAATTTGGTTTTTAGCAAGGAGCAGCCTTCACCAGCAGTATTGGTTGTAGATATAACTAAGGAGTCTTCAGGCCATGAAATGGGATACTTCAAACAAAACTTTGACACAGTTCATCTGTCCAATTTGATTGTTTTGCAGAATTTGGATGCTAAGTTGGCTCATCTTCAGCCCCAGGAAAAGGAGCAAATAAAACAGCTACTTTTAAAATCTACAAACTTGTTTCCAGATGTGCCTAAGAGAACCCTAATAACTTGTCATGATGTTGATGCCAAACCTATCAAACAACATTCCTATCAAATGAATGTTGAAAAGTACAGATTGGTAGATCAAGAGATGGAATATATGCTAAAGAATGATATTATTAGACGTTTGCCTCAGATTCAAGCTCAACTTGTGCCTAAATCAGATGGGACGGTTAGATTTTGCACTGATTATAGAAAAGTTAATGTGGTAAAAGCACAGATGCTTATCCTATCCCTAGAGTGGATGATTGGGCAGACAAGGTTGGAAAGACTAAGTTTCTTATGAAGATGGACTAATGTGTTCCCTTAACAGACAGGGGTAGGGAAATTTCTACATTTGTAACCTCGTCAGGGTTATGTGAATACAATGTTTTACTATTTGGAATGAAAAATGCTCCAGGGACATTCCAAAGAATAATTAACTCTGTGATCCAAGGTTTAGAGCAATTGGATGCTTATATTGATGATTTGGTTATGGGGAATGACACCTGGTAAGATCATATCTCGGAGTTAGAGAATAAGTTTGATAAACTTTCAAAAGCAAACCTTACTGTTAATTTAGCTAAAAGTGAATTTGGCCATGATTCTGTGTTGTTGGTCAAGGCAAGTTGGCATCTGTCCAGGCAAAAGTTCAAATGATTTGTGAGTTTCCCATTCCCATGGGTAAGAAAGCCGTTAGGAGGTTTTTGGGAATGAAAGGGTATTATATAAAGTTCTGTAAAAAATTTCCTGATATCGCCCTTCCTTGGGGTAACCTTCTGAAGAAGGGTGAAAAGTTTGTTTGGACAGAACTGTCTCAGATAGAATTTGAGAAACTGAAAGCCATTTTATGTCACCAGCCTGTGCTTAAGTCACCTGACTTTGAGAAGCCATTTTCATGAGCAATAGATGCTGGTGATGAAACTGCGAGACCAGTGTTGGTACAAAAGAACAGTTGTGATTATATTGACCATCATTGACTTACTTATCTAAGAAATTCAATGAACATCAAAAGAATTATTTTACCATAGAGAAAGAATTATTGTCAGCATTTTGATGTTTACATCTACACAGCTCAGGGACTTCTTGTGTATGCTGGCTATAATCCCTTAGTGTTTTTGATTAAAATGAAAAGCAAAAATTGACGGTTGTTAAACTGGAGTCTAATTCGGCAGGAATATGATTTAATAATAACTCATATTAGAGGCAAGGATAATGTAATTGCTGATTGCCTTTCAATATGTGAAGCCTGCAATGTTTAGCAGCAAATTGAAGCATATTATTTATATCAGCTGCTGAAAAATGTTATATTTGTCTGCATTATATCATGTAACTATAGAAAATGTATTATTTCAAACATTGTAGTTTGCAGTTAAAATTTTGCTCTTATAGAGCAAAATTGTATTTGTTGGCGCAATGTATTATGAGCACCCATTTAATTTAGTGTGAGTATCATTTTAAGGGCTAGTATAAGCTGCAACTATTCACAGCTTTGGAGAGACTGGGTGGCAACAGCTTGTACAGGCTGTACCAAATTCTCTGCTTTGGAGAGGGGAAAGGACATTGGGTGTTTATTCCAGGACACAGGTGATGAGGGAGTTCTGTGTGTGTGTGGAACAGTAAAGGAACAGCACTTGATTGATGAGTTGCCATCTCGTTGAACACAGAGCAGTAATGACTCGATGTGATAATGGACAATTCAGCTGATTTTCCTTGTCAGGGGAATTATTGAATCCCCAATGTGACCAAAGGAAAGGTCACCTTGATTGACCTATAGCTGGGTTTTCAAAGTAGGAGAATTGCTGCATCAGATCTTGTCCAAAGTAATGATCATTTCGATTGACCCATACCTGGGTTTTGAAAGCATCATGGAAGTCATGCATTTTGTTTCCCCTATGCAAGGAAAAGGGGAGTTGTGACAACCATTCATATGAAAGGGTATTTCTATGGAAGAGACTCAATGAGGATTTGTGAGTTTTCTGCAGTCCGGTCATTCAGTCTTTCTCATCTCCTTCAAGATTACTTCTGTGCAAAAGTTTAAAAGTCTGCATTTTGGCAATGGATTCTAAGACTGAACTTAGGAATGACTTTCCAGAATTGTGCCTAATCTGAAATGGTTCGGGTTATCTTCTCCCTCCCCCTCCCCCCCCCACCCCCAAACACACACACACACTTGCACACAGTCAGTTTTCAACTGGTATAATTATATAAAAATAATTTTTCAAAAATCGTCATCAATTCTGTGAAATTTTATGATGATAAGATTGTTTCACTCTAACCCATTATGGTAATGAGAATTTAATTGTAAGATACTTAAATATCTAGATAAAATTAAAAAAAATAAATTCTATTAGCCAGATGTAATGAGAAAATTGCTCAGTGATTATTTGAAAATTATTGACTTTCAAGGGTGTTAAAATTATTTCCAGATCACTTTCCAGGATAAAATCATAATAAAAATCAGGTTTGGCTTGATCTTGTTCTTTTATTTGCTCGTTAAGACAATTGCTTCTTACAAAATAAACTAGAACATCAGAAAATTAAAGGGCTTGTACCATATAATTAAATATCTGACACAAAAAGCAAAAGCTGAAGCAAACCATCTGTTCAAATTGATTTTATGCTGCACAATTGCCTTCCTCCATCTTATCAATAATCTTAAAGTAAAATCAGAATGCTGGAGAAACAGCAAGTCAAATAGTGTATAGGGTTACTGTATCTTTTCTTCTTTTTTCTTCTTTGGCTTGGCTTCGCGGACGAAGATTTATGGAGGGGGTAAAAGTCCACGTCAGCTGCAGGCTCGTTTGTGGCTGACAAGTCCGATGCGGGACAGGCAGACATGGTTGCAGCGGCTTGTATACAGCAAAGATAAAGATACATAACCAATGTTTCATCTTCTTTGCTATATAGAGTGCATTGTTTGACCTGCTGTGTTTCTCGAGTATTCTATTTTTACTTCAATCACCACATCTGTAGACTTTCACGTTTCACTCTTATCTATGATCTTCTTGTCTTCTCCCCACAATATTAAAGTCATCAAGTTGTACAGAAACAGATCCTTAGTCCCACCATCCCTGTGCTGGCCATCTGAAGCCTATTCATATTATTTCAATTGACCACCATTTGGCCTGTAACTTTTGAGCTATGATGTTAGAAGTTAATGCAACACTATTACAGCCTCAGCAACCTGGATTTGAATCCACCGCTGTAGGTACGTTCTCCCTGTGCAGTGAACTGAGATTCACTGGTGATGGGTTGTGCAGATGGCTGGCTCCTCCCCCAGGCTCCATCGCCATCTACCCATATATAACCCAGGTTTTCTGCCTAAACCCAGAGCCCTATTGAAGACACTTGTAAGACCCTACCCTTTGTTATAAGCTAACAAAAGTGCATGTTCTCCCTCCAGTTGTGAGAGCTTTTATTCGCACTACAATTTTATTAGCTTATTAACAAAAAGATGGAAGCACTGCTCAAACCGAGTATGTTCCGATCGACTCTCTGTCCCCAGATGCTGCTGCTGCTTCCAGGCCTACCTGAACGTGACCAGGGATGTGTTCAACACTGACAAACTCAAGAAGTCAGCCCTCATTTCCAGGGTATGCAGTCATTCAGGACTGTGCAACCTATGATGCCACTATCGAGACTTTGAAGGCTCAGTACCTGGTCTCAAAACAAGGACCTAGCGAGGCATCAACTCACTCTATGTTAGCAGTGGCCTGGAGAGCCCATCAACGACTATCTGCTTGACCTGTGGACTCTTGCCAAGAAGTGCCAATATGAAATGGCTACCAGCTGTTTTTGTGAGTAAGAGCAGATCCGGGACGCACTAGTTGCAGGGGTCCACTCGAGATACATGAGGCAGCGACTACTTGAGTTGGGTAAGAAAGACTTGGCCAGCCACATTAAACTGGCCAAATCCCATGAACAAGACCAGCTCAAGCCCCCACTACCCCTGCCCTAACGGCTGCTGCCTCTAATGTTAGAGTGCACTCCCGTGCTGGGGAGCGCTTCTTCTGTGGTAGAAGCCAGCATCCTCATGCTCGAAGCCCAGCTAAGGACTCTGTCTGCTCCAGCAGTGGAAAGAGGGTGGTTCTGCTCTGTGAAGGGAACCCTAGGGAAATCCACAGCCTCCACAGCTCCCAACTCTGACTCCAGCCCCAAGCCATCCCCCTCAGCTCTGAACTTGCCAGAGCCTACCTGCTGTGCTACTCGCCAAAGGAGGATGGCAGTTGGAAAATGGCACGAGAAGTCTCAGTGGCCATCTTGCCACGATACAAATTCGAATTTAGTGCGATCATCTTCATTAGAAGAAGAAGAGCGGCCATCTTGCTGCGTCAAGAGGTCGAAGTCATCTTGCCTGCTGGCGCATCAGGAAGGAGGGGGTTACTCAAGTGAGGAGGACTGCAGAGTCTCGAGGATCCTAGCATCGATGGTTCTGGGCCAAGACAGACCACATCAACTCAGCAACTCTTTAGTGACTGTCAAGGTAAATGGACACTCAACTAGATGCTTAATTGACACTGAACCAGAGACCCTACCACCCATCTTGCCTCCCTTACAAGGGGACCAGGAGACGCAAGGAACCCAAGGCCCACTGGTGCTGAGGTGCTCCTCCAGAATTTCCTGACCTCCAGATCGTTTAAAACTGTAAATAATTGTATATTTTTTTGTGTTGAGTCTCTGTTATCTGTCTTCATCCACAGACTCTAATTCTGCTGGAAGGGGTGAATGCAGTGAACTGAGATTCATTGGTGATGGGTTGTGTAGATGGCTGGCTCCTCCCCCAGGGTCCACCCCAATCTACCTATATATAACCCAGGTTTTCCGCATAAACCCAGAGTCCTACTGAAGACCCTTGAAAGATCCTACCCTTTGTTATAAGTTAATAAAGGCATGTGTTCTCCTTCCAGTCATGAGAGCTTTTTTTCTCGCTACATCCGTGACCTGTATGGGTTTTGTTGGGGCTCTCTGGTGTCCTCTCACCCTTAAAACACATATGGGATTTGGGTAAAATTGGCCTGCATGGGTTTCATGGTCCAGAAGGGCCTTCACCATGCATGTTTGTAAAAAACAGATTTCACCTCTGATTCCTGCTAAACCTCTTGCTCCTTAACTTTAACCTATGCCTTTTTGTTATGGACAGATCTGCTGAATGGAAATGTGTCACACTATCTGCCCCATCTACACCCTTCATTATTTTGTGTATTTCAATTAAGTAAGCCTTTTCAAATCCAAGGAAAACAAGCCTATTCTAATCAGGATTGATTTCCATTGTCAGGATTCAAATCCAAATTCAGTATTCCAATAAAGGGAGTAGAGATTGAAGGTGCTGGGATGTGGACAAAAATAAACAACTGGAGGGACTCAGGAGGTCAGACAGTTTGTGAGTTAAAGGACATGTGTTGACATTTCAGGTCAAGACACCATTGGGATAAGGGGGACTGGAAAGATGGACAGCGTAGCAGAGTGAAAGGGGCTGGAAAGTGAGGTGAAACTCAGTTGATGGTGGATAATAATTAAATTGAGCCAGGAAGAGTGGGGGGGGGGGGGTGAAGGATTGAAAAGATGAACAAAGGAAGAAAGAACCTAGGTGGACTTGAGGGAGTAGGAAAATAATACACATGGAAGTAAAATATGAAAATCTGTCGATGCCGTGTTTGAAGTAAAAGTTCAATGCTGGAGAAACTCAACAGGACAGTGATCTTTATATAGCAAAGGGTAAAAATATATAACTGATGTTTCAGGCTTGAGCCGTTTATCAAGATATAGAAAAATGTCAGCACTTTTTCATACCTTGATTAAGGGCTCAAACCCGAAACATCAGTGATGAATGATCAGTTACACAAAGACTGAAAGAAGGCTTTTATTTGGAAGAGATGGACAGCATCCCTGTGTTGGCCACTCACACTGACCCGGATTCGAACTGGACTCGGGCTTGTGGCATGATAGCCTTTATGGGAAAGAAAAGGGAGGAGTCGTGAGCTGGCCAGTGAGAGCAGGGTCAACTAGGAAAGGTCATGTAATTTACATATAGTGAATATGTACAATAGTGGTTTCTCCAGTCAGTTATGTATTTTTAACCTTTGCTATAACTAAGGAGTATGGGTTACCTGCAACTGGAAAATTCCTTGTTCCTGCCATCAGTTTGAAAACTACTCAAGTGGAATACGAGGAGTTATTTTGCTAGTTTGCTTTTGGTCTCACAATAGCAGTGGAGAAGTCTGAGGTCAGACAGGTTGGTGTGAGAATGTGAAGGCGATTGTGTGACATGCAACCTGATGCTTTTGAAAACTGTTGCTGACAGAGCACAAGTACTGTGCAGAAAGGTCACCTCATCTACACCTGATCTTGCCAATATTAGAAGAGTTCACAGTGTGAGCATTAGTCAAGGAGATTGGAGGAGGTGCACATGAATCTCCAGTTAAGGTGCCCAGATGCCACTGAGGTTTAGATCACCTTGTAGAACAGGCCTTGCAGCAGACTTTTTAATATCGATGTCCATGGACATCCCTCCCCTCCGTGTACTCCAACTACATCTCCTGCTGCCTAGAAAATGCAACCAACATTCTGAAAGGCCCATTACGCCCTGGAAGGAATCACTTTTTCTTCTCCCATTGGTGAGAAGGCTTAAGACTATGAAAGCATGCATCATCAAGCTTGTGAGAGATGAGTAAAACTAATATGAAAATATGAGAGATGAAGAAAGCTAGTATGGATATATGTGTAATGAATAAAGCCAGTATGAATAGGATAAGGGATAATAGAATGTAGGAAGTAAAGTTAGTCTGAATAAGATAAGGGTCTTCTAGCCTTAGAGACAGTCAGCAAGTTCCGCATATGTAATTAGTAAGCCTTAGACAGAATTAGCAAGTTCTGCATATAAGAGTTAGTAAGCCCTGAGGGTTGGGAAAGTGTGAATAAGGAAAGGCAGGTGAATAAGGACAATGACATGATGGGACACAGACAGGATACCCCCTGGCCCTCCAAGTTCACAGAAACAGCACGTAGGCAGACAGGATTGCCTAATGTCAAACTTATCCAGGAGGCAGAAGAATGTTAGGGGGGGGGGTTATCTCTACACTGAAATGAACTGTATAAAAGTTGGGTGAGCCCCAGTATGTGTGTGTATTCCCAGGGTAAGGGGAAGCACCCAACTTTGCACTGTTGTATAATAAATGTTCTTTGTTCTCAATTTTTGTCTCGAGCAAATTCTGTGAAGGTACTTCTGTTTCTCACAAGCTTAAAGACAGTTTCTTCCCTGCATCCATCAGGCTCCTGAATTTTCCCCATGGTTGTTGTCAGAAATAAAACTTCTCACACATGAGTCTCTTTAAAACTGATGACACGACAAGCTTTATTTACAAGTCTGCAGAGTTGGACTCAACTGGTTTCTCACCAGTTAAGCCCCGATACATACAGTGCATTGATTTTTATACCCTTATTGTTTGCCCTTCCCCTTCTTATTAATACTGTTTTAATTGGTTAGTATTGCAAAAGCATTCTGTACAACTGCATTTTTAATTATCACGTTCTTTACTTACGCTGCGAACTCTACATACACTAAATTCTGTTTCTCACCCTTTTTATCAATCTTTTGTCTCCTGCATGTCTCTCACTATGACCATGAAAAGATATGTTTAAAAAAACATATCCAGCTGAACTTTTTGCCCTTGGCTGCTAGTAAGCTCCCTGTCCGTTCTGGCTTCCCTTTTTATGATTAATCATCACATTTTAACTTAAGCCATTTTAACCTAAATTCTCTATCTCTAACAGTTGTGCTCTCATACTGCCCTTGTTTGTGCTAATTGATTTTCATTTAGCCTACATTCTTTAATTTCTACTCTATACATAGCTGTTTGTCATGCTGGAGATAAACTGTTGGTCTTTCACTTAAATCCACTTCAATTTGTTTATTAGCCAAACAGATCCATCTCAAATGCATCTCCCTAGCTTTCAACAGGCCCCAGAACACCTGGATGCCATTAGATTCCTGTTCATAGTCTGCAGCTCTGCCTCCAATTCCATACTCCACAGCAAAGCCATTCCAAACTTTCAGGATTGTTAGAAATAGAAGAACCTTTAAAGAAATTGCTCGAGACAAATATTGAGAACAAAGAACATTTATTACAACAACAATGCAAAGTTGGGTGCTTCCCCTTACCCTGGGAATACACACATACACTGGGGCTCACCCAACTTTTATACAGTAAATTTCAGTATCAGAATACCCTCCCCCTTACATTCTTCTGCCCCCTGGATGGGTTTGGCAGAGGCAATCCTTCCTGCCTACGTGCAGTTTCAGTATACTTGGAGGACCAGGGGGTATCCTGTCGGTGTCTTCTTATGCCATTATTCCCATTGTCCTTATTCACATCCTAGCCCTTGTCCCCATTCACACCTTCCCGACTCTCAAGGCTACAGTCCCTTCATCTGCAGGGTTCATTAATCTTGTCTAGGGTTTACTAGTTAAATATGCATACTTGAAAAATCTGTGTATGGCTTACTAATTATATATGTATAACTTGCTAATACTGTCTAAGGTCTTCTAATTATTTATGCAAGCCTTGCTAATTCTATCTGGGGCTTGGCTACCCTTATCTCGTTCAGACTAACTCTACTTCTATTCTCAATTGTCTGTCCTTCTCTCCTTCAATCAGTGAACTTGCTGCTGTAGGAGATTCTTATCTTACTCAGACAGTGTCAGCTTCCTGCCTTCTAATATCCATGTCTCATGTTGTTTGCACTGGCTTCATTCATTTACTTATGTATCAATTTTATTTTCTTCATTTCTTCATGTTCATATTGCAATGTCAGTTTTTCTCATCTCTCACAGGATCTTAGCCTCAATGCTCCACTCTGCAAATGGATTCCTGACTTTCCGTCTAACAGATGCCAGTCAGTGAAGAAGAGTGATAACATCTCCTCCATGACCATACTCAACATTGACACTCTTAAAGGACATGTACTCATTTTGTTACGAGCCCAAAGGACCCCAAAATCCAGCTGCAATAGATATTCACCACGACAAATGGTTATTTAAACAAAAGTTATTTTTAATTAACTTTAGACATGAAAATAGAATCAAACTTTAACTTATCTCTATACTTAACTAACCCAAATTTAACCCCCTTCTAATTCTAAGCACACGTGTATGTAATGTGTGTAAATAAGTTCTTTGGTTCACAGTTCAATCTCACTTCTCCTTCTTTCAAGTTCACTGGTTGTAGGCAATTTTTATATTGTGCACAGAATTTAACACGTATAAAGTCCACCAGGCTTTGGTGCTCAGGAAGGTTCTTGTAGGGTTTGCAGAAAGAGACATTTGTTGCTCCAGGATTTCCACAACTGAGGTACCACCACTAGTGACATCAGGGTCTTGCTGATGAAACTTTCCCCATCAGGATCTTCTAGATGGTAACCTCTTTCTTCAAGCTACCACAGAGTTCCATCCCATCCTCTATTCCAAGAGTAACATCAGACAGATAGCACTTCTAGCCATCCACTGCTCTGGAGCTTTCTGTTTCAACAAGCTTCCTGGCTTGCACTGTCAGCTGCTTTCAGTATCACACACACTGGCTGAGAGAGCTTGTCTCCTCTCCCTCTCTCTCTCCAACTGCCAACTGCCAGGAAGCCTATGTGACTCTCTCACTTGCAAAAAACCCCACCTTTTTCAGCAAACAACATGAGTTATCCTTCTGCTCCCATCTGTTGTCTTAAATAAATTCTCATTGCAGTTATTCAACCAGTCAGCCTGGCTCCAGTCCACACAATGGTCTATTTATTTCATGATGTCATTTCAATTAGCACCTACTTGTGAAATGTGCTTAACATTCTCCATAGTTTTTGCAATGTTCCTGAATATGAATTCTTCAGCATTTCAAATTAGATCTATTTTAAAATGTGTGTATGTATGTAACCCACTAATCTTACCAAATTCCTCCCAATATTTATCCATTACAATTTCCCTCTACATCCACAACTGTACAGATAATCACCATTCCAACTCAATTTTGCCAAAAACACCACAGTAGTGTGTCTGGTATCAAATAACGATGAGATGGAATACAGAAAAGAAACTGAAGGTCTTAGTGGCATGGTGTCAAGATACTAATCTTTTTCTCAACATCATTAAGACAAAGGAGATGATCTTTGACTCGAGGAGAGGGGGCAGAATACAAGTTCCTGTGACTAGTTTTCAGCCCAACAGTGAGCCAGGACGTGTTCCAACAGAAGATCAATGAGACAGGTTTTTGGCAGAGATGGAAAAGCTCATGATCTTCATCTACATGAGGCCATGGAGAGAGCAAGAGAGCTGGTATTAAACTTAATGCAGACAAATGCATAATAAAAGAGAAGGAATACCAATTCTTTGGAATGGTGTACACTCCTGATGGGGTAAACCAAACCCAGAGAAGGTTAAAGCCTTTGCCGAGATGGCCACCTAAAGGACTAAAAGCAACTCAGACATTTCCTTGGCTTGGTCCATTACATGAGTTTCTTCATACCATATATGTCATACTACACAGAAAACATCAGAGAGTTGCTGAAGGAAGATGTGGAATTTCAGTGGTCACCATCACATCAGAGAAGTTTTGACCAGCTCAAAGAAATAATATGCAGAGAAGTGGAGTTGAGATACTATGATAGAGAAAAAGCCCTCACTCTGCAAGTAGATGCATCTATCAGAGACAAATGGTTGCAGCCAAATCCACAAGATGGTGAAGGAACATACTGCCACTAGTCCGATATCGATAAGAACTATTTGAAAATAATTATGTAAATAAACTAGTGTACAAGTTCAGTTACTTAAGTTGCACTGGAAAGAAAGTAAGAAAGAACACAATTATTTTTACCCTGAGAAGGAGGGATGTTATATAGTCAGGATAATGTAAAATATTTTGTAATCATGAATACACCCTTCTCATTGTAGTAACTGTAGTGCACCACTGTGGGGCGTATGTATACATATATATGTGTGTGAACAGTTCTCTGTGATGGGGGAAGGTATCAGTAAGTAAAGTCTCTTCTGTTATTTGAATCTTGCATCTTTAACTTATTTTAGAAGCGTCCCAAGTAACACAGAGACATAACAATACCTATGTCTATATTAATGGTGTTGATGTTGAAAGGGTAGATAGCTTCAAACACTTAGACAACAGACTCACCAAGGCAAATAGCGCCTTTGGAAGACTACACAAAAGAGTCTGGAAAAACAACCAACTGAAAAACCTCACAAAGATAAGCGTATACAGAGCCGTTGTCATACCCACACTCCTGTTCGGCTCCGAATCATGGGTCCTCTACCGGCATCACCTACGGCTCCTAGAACGCTTCCACCAGCGTTGTCTCCGCTCCATCCTCAACATTCATTGGAGCGCTTTCATCCCTAACGTCGAAGTACTTGAGATGGCAGAGGTCGACAGCATCGAGTCCATGCTGCTGAAGATCCAGCTGCGCTGGGTGGGTCACGTCTCCAGAATGGAGGACCATCGCCTTCCCAAGATCGTGTTATATGGCGAGCTCTCCACTGGCCACCGTGACAGAGGTGCACCAAAGAAAAGGTACAAGGACTGCCTAAAGAAATCTCTTGGTGCCTGCCACATTGACCACCGCCAGTGGGCTGATATCGCCTCAAATTGTGCATCTTGGCGCCTCACAGTTCGGCGGGCAGCAACCTCCTTTGAAGAAGACTGCAGAGCCCACCTCACTGACAAAAGGCAAAGGAGGAAAAACCCAACACCCAACCCCAACCAACCAATTTTCCCCTGCAACCGCTGCAACCGTGTCTGCCTGTCCTGCATCGGACTTGTCAGCCACAAACGAGCCTGCAGCTGACGTGGACAATTACCCCCTCCATAAATCTTCGTCCATGAAGCCAAGCCAAAGAGATAGCTTCAAACACTTAGGAATAAATATCTCCCACGACCTGATCTTGGACAAGTACATTGATGTGATGGTGTTAAAAGTGGCATCAATGCCTCTACTTTCTTTGAAGGAAATTTGGCATATCCCTTTTGTTTATCAACAAGCTCCACAGGTGCACTATTGAAACATAGCTACTTTGTACATCACATTGTGGTATGGAGCTGCTCTGCTCAAGATTGGAAGTTACAGAGGGTAGTGAATTTCCTTCCAGAGCATGGGCTCCATGTACATATCCCACTGGCTTGTAAATGCAGGCATTATACTGATGGACCCATCACACCCCAGGCACCCTCTCTTTTCCTCACTATGGAGAAGAGTGGCTTAAAGAGAGTCACCAACAGGCTTAAAGACAATATCTTTCCTGCAGCCATCAGGCTCCTAATAATCCCATAACAGTGCTCTCATGCTGCTCTTGCTTGGTGCTAATTGATCTTCCTTTTCATTGTAATCCTATCCTCTGTAAATAGTGCTCTTTACATGGCTATATGTCATGGTCTCAGGTATCAGACTCTTGAACCTCCCCTTGGTACACCATTCCTGGACCTCTCCGATACCACTAAAGAACTCTCTGCACTATTGCACTAGGATTACCATGAATATTTATTATCTCTATCTTATGTGCTCATTATATTTTTTAATTCAATTAAGTTACTATTATAGTTTTTTAAATGAATATCTGTTTGGCTGCAGCAAGTAAGAATTTTGTTGTATATGTACATTGTACATTGTATATGACAATAAACTCAATATCTTTTTTTTAAAACATACAGAACAGTAACAGGCCATTTCAACCTGATAGTCCGTGCTGCCCAATTTACACCCAATTAACCTACACCCATGGTATGTCTTGAAGGGTGGGAGGAAACTGGATCCCCCAGGAAAACCCACACAGATATGGGGGAATGTACAAATTCGTTATAGACAGCGTGGGATTTGAACCCCAGTCCCGATCACTGGTGCTGTAAAGTCGTTGCGTTAATTGCTATGCCAACATGCCGCTCCTTCCTATTAAAAATAACCTGTTGGTCTGTTTGCAGAACTCTTCTCCCTTTGCCAGGCACTTTGTGATAAATAGATTTCAGATTTATTGTCAGAGTGCATACATATCATGTATGTACTCTGTGGGCACTACCTCACCCACAGACTCTTTTTCCTGTGGGTGAGACAGAATTTCAACTTATTGGTAGTGCAATAAAACTGTACACAGCATAAAAATGTAACCAAATAAAGAATTGTAGAAAGATAATGAATGTCAACAAATGGACTGTACAATACAGAAAGAATTTTAAAAATCAATAAAACACACAAGTAAGAGTCCCTGATTGAGTTTATTATTAAGGAGTCTGATGGTGGAGGGGGAGCAGCTGTTCCTGAACCTGGTGGTGCCAGTCTTGTGGTACCAAAACTTCTTTCCTGATGGCAGCATCGAGAACAGAGCATGTGCTGGGTGGTGTGGATCCTTGATGATTGTTGCTGCTCTCCGATGGGACCATTCCCTGTGGATGTTCTTGATAGTGGGGAGGGTTTTGCCTGTGATGTTCTGGGCTGTGTCCACTATCATTTACAGGGCTTTACATTCAGTTGTATTGGTGTCCCCATATCAGACCATGATTCAAGTGGTCAGCACATTTTCCACCATACGTGTAGAAATTTGCCAGGGTTTCTGGTGTCATACCAAGCTCCAGAGGAAGAAGAGGTGCTAACATGTTTTCTTCATGATGCCATTCGTGTGTTGGGTCCATGAAAAGTCTTCTGAGATAGAGACTCCCAAGAACCTAAATGAGTTCAGCTCTCCACCTCTGATCCCCCAGTGAGCACTGGATCATATACCTCTGTTTTTCCCATCCTGAAGTTAACAATCCGCTCCTTAGTTTTGGTGATATTGAGTGCAATGTTGTGTTGCAACATTTAGCTGTTTTCAATCTCCATCCTGTATGCTGACTCATCACCTTTCTTTAATATACTCTCTACTGTGCTATTGTCAGCAAATTTGTAGATGGTGCTATTGTCATTCAGAGCCACACAGTCAATGGTGAAAAGTGACTAGAGGAGGAGGCTAAGAGCACAGCCCTATGGTACATTGATACTGATGAAAATTGTGGATGAGAATGATCAATCCTCACTGATTGTAGTCTGAAGATAAGGAAATCTGTGATGCAATTACACAGTAGGGTCATGTCATTTTTCTCAGAGAGAGAGAGAGAGAGAGAGAGAGAGGGATAGAGAGAGAGAGAGAGAGAGAGAGAGAGGGAGAGGGATAGAGAGAGAGAGAGAGAGAGAGAGAGAGAGAGAGAGAGTTCAGCAGCAGCTGGGACTGGAAGAGAACAAGCCGGCGAGCTTGTGTAATATCTCCAAATTTGCAGAAGACACTAAGCTAGGAGGGGTTGTGTGCGCGGAAGAGGGGGTCAGGAAGCTCCAGTGTGATTTGGATAAATTGAGGGACTGGGCAGATACATGGCAAATGCACTACAATGTGGATAAATGTGAGGTTATCCACTTTGGTAATACAAACCGGAGGGCAGATTATTTGAATGGCAATAGATTAAGAGATGGGGAAGTGCAGAGAGACCTAGGGGTACTTGTACATCAGTCTCTGAAGGCGTGCATGCAGGTACAGCAGGCGGTTAAAAAGGCAAATGGTATGTTGGCCTTCATATCAAGAGGGTTTGAGTATAGGAACAAGGATACCTTACTGCAGCTGTACAGGGCCTTGGTGAGACCACACCTGGAGTATTGTGTGCAGTTTTGGTCACCTTATCTAAGGATGTTCTTGCAATGGAGGGAGTGCAGAGGCGATTCACCAAGCTGATACCTGGAATGGCAGGAATGACTTATGAGGAAAGATTGCACAAATTGGGATTGTACTCGCTGGAGTTTAGAAGATTGAGAGGGGATCTCATAGAGACATATAAAATTCTGGCAGGACTGGACAGAATGGATGCAGATGGGACGTTTCCAATGATAGGAAAATCCAGAACCCGGAGCCATGGTTTGAGGATAATAGACAAACCATTTAGGACCGAGATGAGGAGGAATTTCTTTACCCTGAGGGTGGTGAATCCGTGGAATTCATTGCCACAGAGGGCAGTAGAGGCAGGTTCATTAAATCTATTTAAGAGGAAATTAGATCTATTTCTTCAATATAAGGGTATTAAAGGTTACGGAGAGAAGGCGGGGACGGGGTACTGAACTTTAAGATCAGCCATGATCTCGTTGAATGGCGGAGCAGGCTCGAAGGGTCGAATAACCTACTCCTGCTCCTATCTTCTATGTTTCTATGTTTAAAAACCCCATTTTGAAGATGGATTGTGAGTTCTTAGTTCAGCCTCATCAAAGCCCTTGTGGTCCATTCAAGAGGAGATGGCTGGCTGTATAACGTTTCACCTGAGATAAGGGAAACAGAAAAGGAACTCTGTGATGACCTGAAAGAAAGAGATTATCATCTAGAAAACCGTGCTGGGGAAAGTTTCTTTGGCATGACACTGAAGTGGCTGATCAGAAGGAATCAGCAACAAATCTCTCTCTGAAAACTTACAAGAACCTTCCTGAGCAGTAACCATTTACCTTTCAAGCCCCAAAGCCTGGTGAACTTCATAAATGTTCAATTCTGTGCACAGTATAAGAATTCACTGCAACCAGTGAACTTGGAGGAGTGAGAAATGAGATTGGACTGTGAATCAAATAATTTTTCTGAACTTACAAACACATTACATACATGTGCGCTTAGAATTAGAAGGGGGGTTAAGTTAGGTTAAGTTAAAGTTTGATCCTGTTCTCATGTTTAAAGATAATTAAAGTCAACTTTTATTTAAGTAACCATTTGTCTTGGTGAATTTCTATTGCTGCTGGGTTTTGGGGTCCTCTGGGCCCATCACATTGTGAATTGGAATGGATCCATGTCACTGCTCAGTCATGAGCTGAAATTCTTCATCACCAGCCTTTCAAAACATTTCATCACTGCTGATGTAAGTGTAAGTGTAAGTGCTACTGGTCAATAGTCATTAAGGCGGGTTACTGCACCCTTCTTGGGCACCTATATGATTGATGCCTGTTTGAAATAGGTGGGTACAACACACTGCTGGAGTGAGATATTGAAGATGTCTGTGAATACATTGGTAAGTTGTTCATATATTTAAATATATTTAAACTTTAAGGAAAAGAGTTTACTTGTGCTGAGTTGAAGGAAAGATCACTTTGATAATGAAGGATCATTTGTGACGCTGGAAGAAAAGCTTAAATGCTCTGTCCTGTTCCTATTGAATGATGGACTGGCCAAGGATGAACAAAGAATCCTTTCCAAATGAGTCCATCACAAATGTGCTTTCCTTGACTTGTGTTTCCTATAATATTGATTTATATTACTCTGGTCCAATGAAAATTATTGACAAATGCACTATCGTCTTTGATCATCATTCTTTCAAAATATTTACACAAGAAATAAAATGCTGATGTGAAAGTTATTAATGAGGTACCCCTGATATGAATATCTGTAACAAAGTGCTGAAAAAAATCACTTGCACTCTGTGTATTTAGTCAGGTCATATCATGCCAGCAAATTGGGCTTTAAAACTGAGAAAAATCATCAAACTCTCATGAGGTGCAGTCCTGATATTCATTCTACTGTGATCACAATTTGCAGCTACTTGCTCCAACTTATTTCCTTCAAATTTGTTAGAGGATACTGTATGTTGTGTTGAACATTAGAGCATTTAGTGTGCACCTTATGCCAGGAAGCATCAGACACAGAATCACCTCTGGTGCAATTGCATTCAGAAATAGAGTCCAGCATGAACTACAAGATGAAATCAAAACTGGACTTGTAGCTCTTGAATATCAGCACAATGTGATCCAGTATCTAAACTTTGGTGTCATAAAATAAATCTAATGTAAGTTGGCAAGTACGTGCAACCAATTTAAGTAGTGAGGTAAAGAAAATCTTGCCGCATGATACCAGTAAAAGGTCGACTAAAAGCAAAATGTCTCTGAGAATTAGAGACAAAAAAGAAAGCAAATGCTGGAATCCGGAGCAAAAAGCGATCTGCTGGAGGAATTCAATGGGTCCAGCAGCATCAGTGTGAGAAAAAGAATTGATGAGGCTTCGAATAGAAGCCTTCACCGAGCCTCTGAGATTTAGACCATCATCTCACTTAAAGTCAGGAGTATATCGATGATGAGTATCAGGTCATTCCTGTAACTCCTAAGGAAGATTTGGAACCCATTACCTTAAAGATGATTTTTAAAATATATGTTATGATTGTGAAATATATTAATTATTTTACATATTTTCAAAATAGTATACAATTATAACACTGTAAATTAGAAAAGGCTGAAACTATACATTAAAATACATTTGAAGCAAGCTGTATGTTTTAAGTTCTAAGTTAGAATTATTTTAAAAATGATGAAATATCTCTTGCTAGTTTTAAGCAAAAGAGGGAAAGAACAGATGTAAAGGAGTACAAAGCCCTAACCAGATTCCTCAAGACCCAGGATTGCAGGGGTAACTTTTGTTCCATGTCCAGTAAATTAGATGTCCAATTTGGGAAGAGAGTTCAAATTTGAATTCAAGAATGTCTTCCCAAAAGTAGAAAAGTTCATTGCATTTGTGTTCATTCCCTACATTTTACACCTGCTATCATCTTCCCATCAGCTCACAATGCAAAATAATGAAACTCGCAAAAAGGCACAAGAGAAAAAGATATTCAGCCCAAGCCTATTCCATTTTAAGATTAACTGCAACAATGGCACTTCACTGGATCTAATTTGAATGGTTTACCTCATTCATAGCTATTTCACTGCCAAATAGCCAACGATTCTTTGACTATAAATATGGTGGAAGGCAATGAAATTCCTTTATTATGTAAATGAGAATACTTACTTATCCATTAATTTATGCTGCAGAAAATCTGATGAACAGAACTCAATTTTTAGAAGTCACCAACGAACTGAGAAGAGAGAATGAATCAACTGGAACAGGATAATTCTAAATTATTCCTAAGGCCTCCCTTTTTCTTAATCTTAAATCATGCACTTTTACATTCTCATTATGCCTCCTGCTAAAGAGCCAATCCTGAGTGAAGATCTTATGAGCTAGCAAATCATATTCAAATTATAGGAATAATCCATTTCTTGCAAAAACTTTACTGAATACTTCAGTCATAAAATGAATGACAATGACATGACTTCCTTGAGATGGTTGCTATAATCTTTTGAATGGATTTTCTCAGAAATCAGCCAGAGCAACTGAAAGCTTTAATCACCTTTATTCTTCACCATTTCAGCAAACCCATCACTTTTTGCCTTCAGACATTTTTCCTTAATTTTTATAAAATTTTACAGTACGGAGAAGCCTTATGACAATTTAAACGCATGCCATCCAATTGCCCCGCACGTTTTGAAGGGTGGGAGAAAACTGGAGCACCTGGATAAAACCCACACAGAGGTGGGGTGAATTTCCAAACTCCTTACAGACAGAGCTGGATTTGAACCCAGGTCGCTGGAGCTGTAACAGAGTTGTGCTAACCGCTACGCTAACTATGCCTGGAGGTGGCTTTGAATTTTTGTTGCCTATTATATATAAGTGTAATCTTACAGATTACATGACTAGGATTTTGCTGATTCACATATAATCAAATAAGCTTATGCAAATCTACAAACACAAAAGATTGAAGGTGCTGGAATCTTGAGATAAGCTGCAGAACAGTCTCATAAAAAGGGACCCGACCCAAAGTGAGGACTGTCTATTTCTCTCTATGTTTGTTACCTGACTGACTTAGTCCCTCCAGCATTTCTTTTTTTGACTAATGCTATGATGAGCTACATTATTTATCAAATTTTAAAAAAAATAACATGTAAGAACTCAGTGAGGCCTTTTCTGAGGGTGGGGGCAGGGGTAGGGGTTGAGATGGGAGCAAAAGGAATTGATGTTTCTCTTGCCAGTGTTTAATTTTGTATAATTGTTCAGCCACTGATATTTTCTCCTATATGCAGTAAGTGATTATAGTATATTGGATTTCCCAGCAATGTATTCAGTATCTTGGAAAAATAAGAGACAGATTACTGAAGGGGTTTCACATGATTCATATTACTTTAGAGCTACCCTGTACCCACCCGATGTAATCTCACCAATTTGTTAGAGTTTTCCATCGCTGCATACATCCTGCTTGAAAATATAGGCTGTGATAAAGTTTTACTGCAAATTCCATCCAAAGGTTCTTCACAGGGCCAATACATCTAAGTGGCTGACAAGTTGACAAACAACCTTAACTTATATTCTTTCAATATATTCTATGCCATTGTTCACCAATGGCCCAAGCCATCCCTTTTCTTCACAGGAGTAAGAGCCAAATAATTAATGTGTTTGCAAGAAAACAGTTTAATAATTAATCATCCTATTGTTCTTTACAAAGTAATTTTGTTCCTAAGGAATGTGCTTTTTTTTCCCCTTTTCAACCAAGTTTTTTTTAATCTATAGAACTTGTTTCAAATGTAATTTTCCCTTGTATTTTGTTCTCATTCATAATACAGTGATTAAAACTTCATATAGAAGAATTGACCTTTTGGAAAAATAGATTCATTTATAGATTTTATTAATTATAGAATATAAAAAGTAACCTTAAAGCTATCTTAAGAGTCACAAGAAGCTTTATTACTTGGAAGGTGCAAAAATAACCCTTATATTTATTGTCCTTATAGCCTTAATTTTATGATAATCCATCCATTATCAGAACAAATTTGCTCTCAAGTCAGTCAGATTACATTATTAATGCAACTTAATAGTTTTCTGGTGTAATTTTGTACTGACTGTAGCCTGGGGATATTTTTATATAGAAAATATGCTTTTGTCAGTGAGAGTTATTAAAGTGGTTATTCTACAATATAATTAAATAATTTCTTGCCTTCAATAATTCATAAAATGGTTCTTCAACCTGTGACAGATTGAGGATCTGTTCAGTGAAAGGATTTGTAGAAGGCAACTAAAGGAAGGTACACACAGTGACATGATCCTAAGAACTGTGAAAGAACTGAGAAATAGGTGATGTTGAAAAGGTGTCAGTAAAGGATTGAGTCTAATTTTGGGGCTATACACTGAATTGCCATAATTATATGCCTATTCTCCTTACTTCCAGTAGTTGATGTTGTCACACGCTCTGAAGCCCTGACTATTAAGGTGGCCTGTGTGACATGTGTCCAAGGTGTTGCATACCATAGAAACATCCTACCATGGGAAAATGAATCTGACTACCTATACTTTCTATGATTCTTATAACTTTCTGTACTTATATCAACCTTCTTTGTTCCAAGAAAAATAAGCACGACATATCCAATCTTTCGTCACCACAGCGACTGCACTTCCTGAGAAGACTGAAGTGGGAAAGGCTACCGGCCTCCATCATATCAACCTCCTATGGGAGCTCTATTGAGAACATCCTGGCCGGCTACATTGCAGTGTGGTAAGGTTGCTGTAGAAAATTGGATCGTAAATCAATCCATAGGAACGTAGGAGTGGCAGAAAGGATAACTGGAATCTCCCTCCACCCCCACAATCGACGGGATCTACTGGGATTATTATCTGAAGAGGGCAGACAAAATCATTGAGGAAGCCTACTATCCTACACACAGCATCCTCCAGCTACTCCCATCAGGAAAGAGATACAGGAGTATCAGAGCCAGTACCATCAGGCTGAGGAACAGCTTCTTCCAATGGGCAGTGAGAATGCTAAAAGGCTAAAGGAACTGCTCACACTAACCATCTACTATTTACTAAAAATGTTTATTTAGTTATTTATATATATATATATATGTATATTTGTCTTGCATATGAATTGTTTGTTTGTATGTGTGTTACATCTCGTGTGTGTCTGCATGTTTTACACTGAGGACTGGAGAACACTGTTTCATCGGGTGGTATAGATGATAATAAACTTGAACCGGAACTTGAACTTGAATAATAATTTCCAATGATGTTATTGTGATCTACAATTTCCTAGATTATATTGATTTCCCTTTCTGAGCAAAGGAGCAACATTGGCTACTCACCAGTCCTTTGAGAACTCGCCTCTTGCTACTGGGCATATAAAGATCTTCATAAAGCCCCAATAATTTAATTACTTGTCTCTATTAATAACCTGAGATATATCCTGTCAGCCATTATCCACCTGAGTGCTTTTAATATCCACCCTGTCATGCCTACTCAGGATTTTAGAACCATAGAACATTACAGCACAGCCCTTCTAGACTGTGCCGAACCATTTTTTTTTGCCTAGTCTTACTGGCCTGCATATCTCTTCCATCCATATACCTATCCAAATTCTTCTTAAATGTTAAAATTGAGTCTACGTTCATCACTTCAGCTGGAAGCTCATTCCTGCACTTTTCCCCTTTCACTCTTAACCCATCTCCTCTGGTTTGTATCTCACCCACCCTCAGTGGAAAAAAAAACTATCTACATTTACTCTGTTTATATTCCCCTCATAATTTTAAATACCTCTATCAAATCTCCAGGGAATATGCTCCAAGTTTCTGGCTCTGATAGCTCAGTTGTTAGAGCACTGGTTTTGTAAACTAGGGGTCACGAGTTTGATCCTGTAAGGAGCACTAGATAAAGTGACAACTCTCTGTCTTCCTTATGGGAGACAAAGTTAAAGAATTCCATGTATGTTATATTCTAAATGCTGTATTACATGACAATAATGGAACTTTACCTTTACCTTTCACCTGTGTCGCCACTTTCAGGGAATCATGTATCTGTAATGCCAGATCCCTCTGTTCTACTACACTCCTCAGTGACCTACCATTTACCATTGGTTTGTCCTTCAAAAATACAACACCTCACACTTGACTGCATTAAATTCCATCTGTCATTTTTCAGCCCATTTTTCCAGCTGGTCCAAATCCCTCTGCAAGCTTTGAAAACCTTATTTGCTGTCCACAACACCTCCAATCTTAGTGTCGTCAGAAAACTTGCTGATCCAATTTACCACTTTATCATCTAGATCACTGATATAGATGACAAACAACAATGATCCCAGCACCGATTCCTGAGGCATACCACTAGCCACAGGCCTGCAGTCTGAGAAGCATTCATCCACCATTACTCTCTGGCTTCTCCCATCCAGCCAACGTCGCATCCAGTTCACTACTTCATCACGAATACCTAGCATCTGAAACTTCCTGACTCACCTTCTATGCAGGACCTTGTCAAAGGCTTTACTAAAGTCCATGTAGACAACGTGCACAGCCTTTTCTTCACCAACATTCCTGGTAACCTCCTTGAAAAACTCTATAAGATTGGTTAAACACAACCTACCACACGCAAAGTCATGTTGACTATCTAAATAATTGTATAGAACACCTTCCAATAATTTACCTACTACTGACATCAGGCTCACAGGCTTATAATTTCCAGGTAACTTTGAAGCCTTTTTTAAACAATCCTCTGGCTCCACACCCGTGGCTAAGGATATTTTAAATATTTCTGCCAGAGTCCCTGGAATTTCTGCACTAGGCCTCTCTCAAGGTCCAAAGGAATATCTTGTTAGACCCTGGGGATTTAAGACAGCTTTAAGACAGCAAGCACTTCCTCCTCTTTAATCTGTATAGGTTCCATGACCTCGCTGCTTGTTTTCCTTACTTCCCACAGCTCTGTGCCCTTTTCCTGAGTGAATACTGATGAAAAAAAGACATTTAAGATCTCCCCCATCTCTTTTGGTTCCATACTAAGCTGACCACTCTCATCTTCAAGACGACCAATTTTGTTCCTTTCTATTCTTTTTGTCCTTTAATATCCTTTAAATATCTTTCAATAAGTATCTCTCAATAATATTATTCCTCATTTTATTGAATATAGGTCTAATTCCCTAATTGGAACAATTGTTTCATATCAGGAAGCTGACAGATGAATCTCTTTTTTATATTGTGTCTCAAATAGGAAGAACAAACAAGTGCACGTTATTCCACTCATTTTGTCCATGTGACCTTGCAATGCTCTGGTTTCCTCTCTTCCTTTGGTTGTTAAAATAGTTGGGCACTTAAAATTACCTGTGTTGTAGGTGGATTGCAGGAGAATTGGGAGCCATTGAATGACTTGTGAGAGAGAATAGAATTAAATGAAGGAATAAGATCGATCTGAGAGTTCAAAGCCAAAATAAAATATAAAAAATAATCTGAGAAAAAATATGGGTCCAGCTATTATGAAGCTTCAACTTTTTTCAGCACAAAGCAACATGTTCCACAGAACTTTTACTGCGCTTACCCATGCCTCGATCCATATTCTACTTTTCCTCAAGGCTTCATCTCTGGCAGATGAAAATGTTTGCTCACTATGACTTAGAAGGGGAAAGACAGCAATGGTCACATATCATAATAAAATGGATCTAAGTATTTCTGTTCTTCTGTACATGCTCATTCATGCTGTTGAACTGCCCACATTTGTGGTGGTACTTCACCAGATTCACTTCACGAGGTCAGCAGACCATTTCCTCACTGATAATTTTACAATGTTGGCCATTTCTCATGTGGAATTAGGACGAAAGGTAACTCGACTCCCCATAATGACACTGTAACCATTCCTCTTCTGTTGATAACCTCTCCGCCCATTGAGCACAATCCATGAAGTTGTGTACATTGATTTTATAAGTAATCACATATATCCAGTCAAAAACAAGTGTTGCAGAATCACCCTGCATTTTCCTCAATGTCTCTGCTTACTTTGATTCTTCTAAGCTCAGTAGTTGTTCACATGCTGCAGAACAATAAAAATTATTTTAAAATGAAGTTGATATGGAACTATGGAATCTAGATGTCCTGGTCTTGGAATGTGCCTTCTTTCCATGACTGGCAGCATTCTTGACCAGTTGGCTACATACAGGTAACAATGAGGGCAATGAGAGAAGCATAAATACTGTAATTCTGAGAGGGAGCAGACCATCCATTCTCCTCAGAGCTGCTATTACTGCCTGGGGCAGGGCATCATTAATCATTGTAATTGACTGGAGTCCAAATTGTTGTCAAAATACTCCCAAGAACACTTCGAAACCAAGCACTTGATGGCTGTTACCTGAGATTGCAGAGCAGGAATTCCACTTTGATGACAGAAGTTAGAGTGTGCACATGTGAGAATCGTTCAAATTAGTGCTATTTCAATCCAAAATCATTCCATGAGATGTTGGGATGTATTTTATAGATCAGCAACAATCCATGAAGTTACCAGCTAACGTTTTGGATCATGGGATAATGAGAAGTAAGCTATTCTTCACTCTAAAGGACTTCCCTTTCTGAATTAAGCTATTCTTCACTCTAAAGGACTTCCCTTTCTGAATTAAGCTATTCTTCACTCTAAAGGACTTCCCTTTCTGAATTAAGCTATTCTTCACTCTAAAGGACTTCCCTTGCTGAATTAAGCTATTCTTCACTCTAAAGGACTTCCCTTTCTGAATTAAGCTATTCTTCACTCTAAAGGACTTCCCTTTCTGAATTAAGCTATTCTTCACTCTAAAGGACTTCCCTTTCTGAATTAAGCTATTCTTCACTCTAAAGGACTTCCCTTTCTGAATTAAGCTATTCTTCACTCTAAAGGACTTCCCTTTCTGAATTAAGCTATTTTTCCCTCTAAAGGACTTCCCTTTCTAAACAACGTTGTTTCCTCACAGGTGCCACCTCTGCTTTCCCACTGGATTTCTTAGGAGCCAACAACCTCCACCCTCAAAAAGTCAACCAATCAATTACTTTCTTTGCTCCTTATTTTTATTTACACCTGCTGTCATTTCACATGAATTTAATTTTGGACATTTAATCATCTCGTTTTCCACCTAAGAGTAGATAACTAAATTCTTTGAAATAAATATCCCAACAATCTAACCTGGGACAAACATGTTAACATAATGATTAAGGAAATGCAGCAAAGCCTCTACTTACTTGGAAGACCAAGGAAATTTGACATATCCCCCTTGTGGCTCAAAAACTTCGACAGGTTCATCGTAAAAGGATTTTTGCTAGATGCATCAAACTGGGGCATGGGAGATGCTGGGCTCAAGATTAGAAGTTATAGAAGGCAATCAGTTCAAGAACATGAGGAAAACTTCCCTCCCCTTCATGAACTTCATTTACTCCTGCTGTCTGGGAAAAGCAGCCCAAGATGTGCAAGTTAGCCCGTACCTCTGAAATGAAATCAGACTGCTAAAGAAGGCACAGCAAAAATATCTCTTCAAAGCATGCAGGTTTTATTATAAATGATCAATTCGTATATAGGAAGTGAGGATGATTAGTCAGGAGATGCTTCAAGCAGTCATCTTTCTGAAGTTTCAGCTCTCACTTCAAAGATACAGATGGTTGCTTCTATATTTATACAATTTCAAATGAGTAAGGGGCTGAACGACCCTTACTCTCAATGTTACATCATTCTATATATGATAAAATGGTTTCCCAGCCCTGACACCTGGCTTTTTGGTGTTTAGTTTTCATAAGACAAAATAGAATATATTATGGTCTGAGACTGCCCTGAAAAATACATAATTAATGATATTTATGCTAACTTTAGCTTTGCTTTTCATTGTATCTGTCCTTGTAGAGTCTGCACAATCAGTGCCTATTCTAAAGCATGTTTGCAAGATCTGTTTTCAGCCATCTTATGTCACACTAAAGGTTTGTCAGCCATCTTGTGTGAAAAGCAAAAGCTTTAGCATTGAGATATGTTAAAAGCATTAAAATGTAAGTGAGATATAAATCATTCTCTACAAAGATAGTAGAGAACCCATAACACTCCTGATACACTACCTTCTCGTCCTCGCACCGAGGAGAAGATTTAACACTGTGAAAACATGTACTAATAGTCAAAAGACCATTTGTTTCCTATAGCCATCAGGTTCCTGAATCCTAACAGTACTATCATATTGTCCTTGCTTGGTTCTAATTGATATTTATATTCATTGTAATCCTATGCCCTATGAAATGTGCTCTTTGCATGGCTGAATGAATGTGAGAGATAACCTGCAAAAGTCACCTTCTCACTGCACAAAGTATATTATAATTAATAAATTTAAACTTAAACTTAAGAATGTTACAGCTACTCTCGTTTAATTAATGCCTGTGTGTATCTTTTTTGCTTTTGTTCCATTCGTCTATAACATCACTAATTCTGATAGACCATCCGTACCTAGAATCTTGATTCACCCATTGAAATGTTTCACTAATTTTTATTCTAGCTATCTAGCTTGTTATTCTAGCAGTGAGAATGGTGAACGACCAAAGGAACTGTTCACACTAACCATCCGAGTCTCTCATATTCATGAAACGGTGTTTATTTATTTGTATAGAGGAAATACGTGTCCTGTATATGCATTGAATATCTGTATGTATGCGTGTCTGCATGTTTTACACTGAAAACCAGGGATTGCTGTGTTGTCAGGTTGTACCTGTATAATCTGATGATAATAAACTTGACATATTGCAGTAAAATGTAATTGGAATGTAATACAGTACCTGCACATTTCAAAAATTAATTTTTATAAAAACTTGAGTTCTAAGTTAATTGAGTTTTCATTCAAACGTTCAGCTCATAGAGATTACACATGACTGAGATTTTCTTCACAATAATACCTTAAAAATAAATTCCTTGCCATTTTACTTATTGACACTCCACACGGCTTTAGCATTGAGCAGTATTATCCTACAAGATTGAGAACATAGGTGATTGAAGTTCCTAACATCATAAGGTTTAGGCCATAATACTTTCAAGCAGAATCAGGCCATACAGCCCATTGAGTCTGCTCATCAGAATAGTATGCGGGAAGCCAATTCATTGCCATTGGTTTTGCATGTTTGAAAAAAAAGAGTTTTATTCTAAATCATAATGTCCCCAAAATTTGAGATTTTGCATGCTCTAATTTCTTATTAAAATGGAAGAGAATGTGTAATGTTGCTTTTGATTTGGAACTGAAATGTGCTTATCTGCTCTGGATTCTGTGAAGTGTACAGTATGAAGCTCAGAGTGCAATTTAAGTAATTAAATTGGTGGCCTCTGCATTGTATTATGGGGGTGTAATCAATGAATCTCATAATAAATGAATATTGATTTCAGACTGCTGTTTTGTGATTGGATCATGTGATTGGTTCAACATTCTGCATTATTTCCTTGTGGCTTCTCCTTTCTAAATTTCTATTATAAGTCATCAATGCTTTTGTGGTCTCTCTCTCTCTAGCTCCACACAAAATCCATTTGCATTTTCCTGCTGACAAGGACATGGAGTCGTAAAGGGAATCACAATGGAAACAGACCTTATGGGCCATTGCATCCACACTGACCATCGACCACCTCTTTTTTTTCACACAAATCCTATCCTAAACGATTTTATTCTCCAAACATTCCCATCAATTCCACCACCCCTGTCTCACAGATTCTACCATTTATTTCCACATCTGGGGCACTTACAGTAGATAACTTATCAACTTTTTTGTGGGGATGTATGTGGAAATTGGAGCAGCCTGAGGGAAGCCATAAAGTCACAGCTAGGACATGCAGACTCCACACAGACATGCTGGAGATTAGGGATGAGCCCAGCCTGCTGGAGCTGTGAGGCAGCAGTTCTTCCAGCTGTACAACTGTGCCTCCCCTCTTAACATTGAGCAAGTGTTACATTTTGTCATTTGTGTTATCCACTGAAGACATCTACATGAGGTGTTGAGTCAGGAAAGCAGCCAACATCCCAAAGGAACTAACTCCATCTCCCTAGACATAACCTGTAAGTATTAAAATATTAACTAATGATTAAACAATTCAGAAATTGTTAGTGAAGTATTTGCTATTTCACTGGAAACCCAGCAGAAATACTTAGCAAGATCAATTTACACAGACATAACCTACATGTTACGACATTAGGCGCTTTCAAGCTGCCTTGTAAAATGGTGTTAACTGGGCAATTTGCCTGGTTAATATCCCACTCACAAGGCAGCTTGAAAGGATCTGACCCTGTAAGCGGGCTCCAAAATCAATGGGGTCCCTGCCCTACTTCGGAGTTGTCAGGGAACCCAGATAAATTTACCTAGGTCAAGGCCACCGGCAGCTTGAAAACAAAAATGGCCGTCCCAGTTACCCTTGTGTCGTCAGTGCTTGCGCGCTGGTGTCCCAGGGAAATCCTGGCTGCAGTGTCTGCCATGATCAGGGGGAGAGAGGGGTTGCTGCCATGAGGGGTTGCCACAATTGAGGGGAGTGAGGTCGCTGACATGGGGGGTGAAGTCACTGCCATGGGGTGGGGGTTGATGCCACAATCGGCAGGGTGGGGGGCAGAAGAGTCAGCTGCTGCGGAGGCAGAGGGGTCGGCTGCTGTGGGGGTGAGAGGATCAGGGTTGCTGCCGCAGGGGGAGAGGAGGGGGTCGCTGCCATGGGGGGGGGAGAGGAGAGGGGTGGGGGGGGCGACTGATGGCCAGTGGGGGTGCGGGGGAGACTTACTGATAGTTCCCCTGAGTGCGTGCCGTGTCACTTACCACATCATTATGGGGGTGGGATCCCCCTTAAATCGCTGGGTGGCGATTTAATGGGTCCATCCCCCGCAGCTTAGAAGCTGCTGGAAGCACCTTTGCCCCACTAATCGCACTTGGGTCCCAGGAGGGCTACTCAGGTGCTGCAGCTTAAAAACACCTTTTTCCATTCATGCATGCACCACAGAATAAACACAAAATAAAAAATGCAATGCATTTTTTGATTATTTTTGTGAGCTCCATTTCTGAAATAGATGTAGAAAACCATTTGTCCACCTAAGGGTTTCTTATCTCAAGAAACCATGCAGAATCTCTTTAATTACTGAATAGGGAGAATTGAAATTAATTTACATTAAGATAAGTTCCATTCTATGTTGATAAAATAAAGGCATTAACCTATTTGTTTTAAGTGGTTAGTGTCTTAATGTGATTAAACATTTGTAGCAAACATTTTGGCAAAACATTGGGCATAATAATGTTTATTCAAGTTCAAATTTATTTCTCATATGATCGTACCAAAACAACCCAATGAAGCAGTGTTCTCTGGCCAATGGGGCAGACCAGAGCAAAACATGCGTACCATATACACTGTACATATGTACATCTAGTAAAATAAATATTCTTCATAAATAGAAGAGACACAGAGAGTTGTTCTAGCAGTTGGTCAGCAATCTCACTGCCCATAAGAAGAAGCTGTTCCTCAAACTCGTTATTCTGGCTCTGAAACGTCAGTATCTTTTTTCCCGATAGGAGTAGCTGGAAGATGCTGCTTGTGGGGTGGTAGGGATTGTACTGACAATAACTACACCAGCAATGCGAGTATAAGACAGCTTTAATAAACTAATATGTACACTAAGAAGTCTTGTCTCTCTGCAAGACGAACCTGGAAACCGAGATTTTAGCTCTGGACTGCTTTATATACAAGGTCACCGAGATGACCCCTGATCACCCCCCCTTAAAAAAATTATTATTCCCCCTGCCCCCGCCCTCCTTCCCTTGTTTGTAAGTTTATGTCCAAAATTTTTCGTGGCTTCTGTTGCCTTCTAGACCTCCTCAGTAGTGGTAGAGGGGTGGGGAGTGTGGTCTGCCTTTCGGCCTTTCTTGGTGGATGTGTGGGAGTGGGAAGTACTAGATGGCCATGTGGCCGTGTGGGCTGGGGATCCTCTTGTATGGGATTAGGTCCTGCCATCATCAAGGGTGGTGATATTTTGTAGGGCGGGAGTACCCAGGGTCCTGATTTCCAGGGTGGGTGGTATAGACCTCTGGGGTGACTCGATGGACGACTGTTCTAGTGACTGCTGCTGCGCTCCTTGTTGATCCGTAGATAGCTGCGTTTCCTCCGCGTTGTTCACACATCTGGCCGGTACGAGATCCCTGGTGGCCACTGAGTCTTCTCTTCCATCTGGGAATGTGACAAAGGCGTACTGAGGGTTCGCGTGCCTCAATTCCACTTGATCCAGCAGCAGGTCTGCTTTGTGGGGTCTGCAGTGCTTCTGGAGGAGAACAGGTCCCAGTGTCATCATCCATTTAGGCAGCACTGTGCCCGTCGTGGCTTTCCTTGTGAAAGAAAAGAGTGGTCATGTGGGGTCACATTAGTGGCAGCACACAACAAAGAACATATGGAGTGTAGGGCTTCTGGCAACACTTCTTGCCATCTAGTAACAGGCAGCTGGCCAGGTATTGTCCTGTCCCCTTACACTCCTGCAGGTATAGAGGTTACCCCCTGCAGTAGGCCGGTGGTGTACCACCACAAATAGTTGGTAGGAGAGAAGTATGGAAGAAGCCAAAACTTGATTGCCACACAGGGAACAGGGGCCCATAAACTTTGAGCAGAGTCCTTGGGGATCCAGAGCCTGAAAAGAATAGCTCAGGCTGCTCATATAACCATATAACCATATACAGCACAGAACAGTCCAGTATGGCCCTACTAGTCCATGCCGGAACAAATCCCCACCCTCCTAGTCCTACTGACCAGCACCTGGTCCATACCCCTCCAATCCTCTCCCCTCCATGTAATTATCCAGTCTTTCCTTAAATGTAAATAACATCCTTGCTTCAACCACCTCTGCTGGAAGCTTATTCCACATCCCAACCACCCTTTGCGTGAAGAAATTTTCCCTCATGTTCCCCTTATAATTTTCCCCCTTCAATCTCAAACCATGGCCTCTGGTTTGAATATCCCCCACTCTTAATTGAAAACAGTCTATCCATGTTGACTCTCTCTGTCCCTTTTAAAATCTTGAACACCTCCATCAAATCCCCCCTCAATATTCTAAGCTCCAGAGAAAAAAGCCCCAGGCTGCTCAACCTTTCTCTGTAATTCAAACCCTGACATCCTGTCAACATTCTCGTGAACCTTCTCTGCACTCTCTCTATTTTGTTTCAATCCTTGCTATAATTGGGTGACCAAAACTGCACACAGTATTCCAAACTTGGCCTCACCAATGCTTTGTACAATTTCATCATAACATCCCAACTCTTGAAATCAATTCTCCGATATATGAAGGCCAACATTCCAAATGCCTTCTTCACCACTCTATCTACCTGAGTATCAATTTTGAGGGTACTATTTACCATAACTCCTAAATCCCTTTGTTGCTCTGCACTCCTCAATTGTCTACCATTCAATGTATATGACCTATTTAGATTTGCCTTTCCAAAATGCATCACTTCACACTTATCTGTATTAAATTCCATCAGCCATTTCTCAGCCCAGTCCTCTAGCTTTCCTATATCTCTTTTTAAGCTACGGTAATCTTCCTCACTGTCCACAATACCACAAATCTTTTGATCTAGACAAATGTGTGCTTGTTTCATTTGGATCACTGCATTATTCAGGGAGAGTACAAATACACATCAATGTACAGATTTCCATGTAACTTTCAATTTGACAGCATGGGTTTCAAAATCAAATTGTTTGTCCAAATAGAAAATTGCAAGCATACACATTAAAAATATCAATCAATTCAAGCTAGAATTGATTGCTAAACTTAATTAAACTTCCAATGTCCAATTGCAAATTTGATGAACGTGATCTCTCTGAATCCAGATGAACTTGCTTTATTGATTAAAGGAAACCATTGCTGGCAGCTATTTCCTTCAATTAAACCCTTAATTTAAACCTCGAACCTAACCCTCTGGTGGCCCTCTTTGGTATCACTGGAGAGGATGACATCCCTTTGACCCCAATTAAATGTTGGGTTCTGTCTTTTGGCTAGACATGTGATATACTAAGAAGGAGGGATGTTGCCCCACCCACTCACGTTCAGTGGTTGAGGAACATTATGTCCTCTTTAAATCTAGTCGACTCCTAATAAACCAGATGCACAGATGTACCCGGAACTGGATTTCTCTCATTTGGGTTTCAATCCAGACCATGTGCAAGAGATACCTGATGGACTACTTTGCTTAGGGCTTTGGGAATTTAATGTTTGAAGTAAACATTCTGTTAAATCAATTATTTGCAGTGTAATGTGTCACAATTAAATCCTTATGAAAAATTGGACTGTAAAAGCATTCACCACAGTTGCAAAAAAGGATAGTTTGCAGTCATAAGAAAATACAGTTAATATATTTTGAGTTATATCTCTCCACCTATTCAGTCAATCAACACAGCAAGATTGGTGATAATGCCATTAACAAATTACAATTACCCTTCCAACTGCACTTTGCTTATTGGCATTCTATTCAGGCATGACTTTTCCATTTTGAAATTACAGAATAGAAATGTGTACTTTAACTGAATGGAAAAGGTTCTGTTTCATGCCAAAAACTAAATTAATTTTAAGATTCACAATTATTCTTGTTCATTGGGACACCACTTATTGGAATCTTGTTATTACCAAGAGATTAAATGTAATATCTGTGTTGTTTGCTAACAAATATGGTGGCACCCAACTATATAAATCCTATTAAATTATGAAGTAAAACAAATAATTAATACAGTACTTCCACATTTAATTTTTCTCTATGCAAATTATTAAATGCCCAAACTGCAAATTCTTCAATCTCTGGTCCTAAGTGAACCCTTTGTCTCTTTCTTTTAGTAAACTCTGTGCTGTTATCAGAAACATTTCATATCAGATGGCATCTCACAAATCCCACTGGAAACATTGAATTTCCTGTCTTAACCAATTTCCAGTGTTTTTAACAATATAATTTTCAAAAGTCCCTGAGGCACTCAATTCGATCAGATCCCTTCTACGTACTGCCACCAATGCCGCACCGCTAAACGTATGTTTCTTTTCCTAGGAAACCTGCAACAGGCACCCCGCTGCCGGCATGGCTGATGTCCCTCGGGCTGGTCCTACCCTGGATGCATGTGAGGAGCCATAAGTCTGACCCACTGGTTGAAAGGGTCCGTCTCCTCCACACCAACCCCCAATTCGCCTATGTGGTGTACCCTGATGGCCAAGAGGACACTGTCCCTGTTAGGGACCTGACACCCTCAGGGGATCACCTCTCACTACCCATGATGCATGAGAGCCAAAGCATGTTACCCCAGCTCTAACAGTTGACACACCAGTTTCGTCACCGCGCACGCATCAACCCAATGCTGACTGCACACAGGCACCCCAGACTCTCCAGGACCCCATCACTGCACCAAAGTCACAGCTGGTACTATGACGGTCACAGCAGCAATTCAGACTGCCTGAAAAATTTATTTTGTAATTATGTCATCAGCATTTCACCCCGGCAGATTCTTTTTAAAAACAAAAGGTGAATGTGGTAAACCACTGTATGTATGTTTAGCTGTCTGGACATGTCCTGTTCAGCATAGATGTGCCTTCATCCTATTGCAAATAAAAGCCTATCAGTTATTCATAATTTCCAGTCTTTTGGAGTTATTGATGGTGCATCAATAACAATGCTGTTAAGTTAGTTCCTATTTATGTAGAACATAGGACATCAAACATTACAGCACAGTACAGGCCCTTTCGCACATGACCCACCCTATCTAAACCCCTCATATAATAAGTCACGTCTCATCCTTTATTGCTCCAAAGAGAAAAGGCCGAGCTCTGTCAACATTTTTGTCGATCTCTGTCAAACTTCTAAGTTTCTACTTTCTCCTTAAGATGCCAGATTGGATTCAAGTTTGACCTGGTGGAAGGAATCAGAAGATGATAGGAGGATTTTCATCCAACAAGGATGGCAAAATGTGTGCTTTCTGATTGAAAGCTTGGTGTGCCCCAGCGTTGGGTCCACCACTTGTCAGCCATGTTAAAGATTTAGATTTCAATGTCGTTTTTGTGACAGACAACAGAATTACTGGGATAGTGGACGAGAAGAAATTTGTTTAAGTTTACAACAGGATCGTGGTCAACTGGGGAAATGGGCCAAAGAATAGCAGATGGAATTTAACTTGTTCAAGTGTGAGGTGATACATTTTGGCAATTCACAATAAATGAAATGGACCTGGCAAGTGTGGCAGAAGAGAGAGAATCAATACATAGTTTTATAAAGGTTGTGATGTGGCAGATAGGTTGTTTAGCATTGAGTACAGGAGTTGGGCTATATAAGATGATGGAGAGAATACTCTTGGAGAATGTGGGTAGTTCTACTTGTCCATTTATTTGAAGGATGTTATTAAAAATGATAGGGTTCAGAAAATATTAATATTAACATGTATATTAACAGGATTGAAGGATGTGAGTTGGAAAGGCTGGATAGACGGAAACTTTTCTACTAGAAGTGTAGGAAGTTGAGAGATCACCTTATTGAAGTTAATTAAATTACGAGGGGCATAAATCAGGTGAATAATCATAGCCTTTTCCACAGGAGAATGGAATCTAAAACTAAAGGGCATAAATTTAAGGGGAAATGGGAAAGATTTAAAAGGAACTCGAGGGGTACCTTTTTCACATAGTGGGTGGTGGGTATTTGGAGCAACTGCCAGATAAAGTGGTAGAGAAGGATACAGTTGTAATATTCAAAAGACATTTGAACAAGTGCATGGAAAGATTTAGAGGGATTTGGACCAAGATAACTGGGACTAGCTTTGGTGGACAACTTGATCAGAAAGGTCAGATCAGGCCAAAGGGCCCATGTAATGTTCATTTTATTGTGTGGGACTGTCTTTTTAAGAGAACAGAGTTAACAAATTCTGCCTGCAGAATTTGAAGTGACTGAAACTAGCAGCAAGCTTGGAACATCATGTTCCTTTTACTGGATACATTTGCGAGTCAATACTGAAACCCCAGAGAAGCTAGTTACAAAGACCATGTGATCAGCTTCTTTAAAAAAATAGTGCACCATTTGTTCAAGAGGTCATTTTAATTGTTAAGAAGTTTGTTTCATTAGTATATACGGAATTATAGGAGAAAATGTCTAACTTAGGTACATCAAAGGAAAGATGGGGAAAAGATTTAAATATATCAATAGATCAACAAGGATGGCAAAATGTGTGTAAAGACATTGTGATTAATATAATTAATGTAAGATATAGATTGCTTCAATATAACTTTTTACATCAACTATATTTGATGCCTCAAAAATTGAATAAATGGAAATCAGATATTTCAGATTGGTATTTTAGATGTGGTGATGAGATTGGAACATTTTTACATTCAACTTGGTCTTGTTCAAAAGTTAAACTATTTTGGACTTCTATTAGTAACTTTCAACAAGCAACTGGTGTTGTTTTTCCATTAAATCCTCAATTATTTTTGATGGAAAATTTCAGAAATATAATTCCTAAATTAGATTTAAAATTTGCTAAATTAGCTCTGGTAATGGTTAGAAAATATATTGCTGTAACTTGGAAATCTGATGTCTCTTTAACATTAGGAAGATGGCAAACAGAAATTCAAAGTAGTATTCTGTTAGAAAAAAAATTACGTACAATTTAAGAGGAAAATATTCTATTTTTTTTTACAGATTTGGAACCCGTATTCTCAAATAGTAGGTTTAAATTTATAAATAATTCCTTTGATTCCTCTGGCTTCATGAAGTCTTTTTGTTGAATTATCTTTTTGTTGAAATATTTTCATCTGAGATCTTCAAGTATTTCCAAGAGCAATCCGAATCAATATGTATTCTTATTCTTTTAGTATATTCGTGTTTTATATATACATATCCGGTACTGCACGGATGGCAGTCTCTTCAATCTGAGGCGCCTGCAAGCTCACAACAAGACACAAGAGAAACTTGTCCGTGAACTACTCTTTGCAGACGATGCCGCTTTAGTTGCCCATTCAGAGCCAGCTCTTCAGCGCTTGACGTCCTGCTTTGCGGAAACTGCCAAAATGTTTGGCCTGGAAGTCAGCCTGAAGAAAACTGAGGTCCTCCATCAGCCAGCTCCCCACCATGACTACCAGCCCCCCCACATCTCCATCGGGCACACAAAACTCAAAACGGTCAACCAGTTTACCTATCTCGGCTGCACCATATCATCAGATGCAAGAATCGACAATGAGATAGACAACAGACTCGCCAAGGCAAATAGCGCCTTTGGAAGACTACACAAAAGAGTCTGGAAAAACAACCAACTGAAAAACCTCACAAAGATAAGCGTACACAGAGCCGTTGTCATACCCACATCCCTGTTCGGCTCCGAATCATGGGTCCTCTACCGGCATCACCTACAGCTCCTAGAACGCTTCCACCAGCGTTGTCTCCGCTCCATCCTCAACATCCATTGGAGCGCTTTCATCCCTAACGTCGAAGTACTTGAGATGGCAGAGGTCGACAGCATCGAGTCCACGCTGCTGAAGATCCAGCTGCGCTGGGTGGGTCACGTCTCCAGAATGGAGGACCATCGCCTTCCCAAGATCGTGTTATATGGCGAGCTCTCCACTGGCCACCATGACAGAGGTGCACCAAAGAAAAGGTACAAGGACAGCCTAAAGAAATCTTTTGGTGCCTGCCACATTGACCACCGCCAGTGGGCTGATATCACCTCAAACCGTGCATCTTGGCGCCTCACAGTTTGGCGGGCAGCAACCTCCTTTGAAGAAGACCGCAGAGCCCACCTCACTGACAAAAGGCAAAGGAGGAAAAACCCAACACCCAACCCCAACCAACCAATTTTCCCCTGCAGCCGCTGCAACCGTGTCTGCCTGTCCCGCATCGGACTTGTCAGCCACAAACGAGCCTGCAGCTGACGTGGACTTTTACCCCCTCCATAAATCTTCGTCCGCGAAGCCAAGCCAAAGAAGATAATATATATATATATATATATATATATATATATATGTATATATTTATACCTTTTGTAGTTTCAATTTTTGGGGGTAGATAGGAAGGTTTGGGGTGGGAGGGTGTTTTAGTTTTTTTTTCACTTTTTTCATTATTTTGATATATATTAATTTAACCTGTATTAATCATTATCTTTGTAGACTATTTTGATATTTGAAAACTGTATCTATAAAATATTCAAATAAAAAGAGTAAAGAGGTCTTCAACCTCCTTTGTGAGACTGAGAAACCCACTTTGCCTCATAGACAACTTATCATAGTTCCTTCTATTAGTATAGAGGGATGAGAGACCACTTTGACTGACCCATGAAAAGGGTTTTTTTAAGTTGCAGAAGAAATACTGCACTCTACTGATTGATGAAAAGCATTCTAATTGTAGAAGAAAGCACTCTTCTAAAAAGGACATTTCTCTGAAGCACCACAACAAGGGTGTCATGAGTAATTAACGTTCTGTCACCCTGGGTCTCTGTCACCCACTTCAGGAATTGCTAACTTCATCCTAAAGCCTACTTGTCTCACCCATCTTAAAGCCTGCATATCTCACCATTCTAAGACCTGTGTGTCTCAACCATCTTAAAGCCTGCATGTCACATCATTTTCAAACCCACGTGTCATCACTGAATTTCTGAAACTGAACTTTGAACTGCCTTCCGAGAATTGAGTCTTGAGCTGTAGTGCTGTAGTGGCTTTTGGGGTATTTCAGACACTGATATATCTGCATATAGTTAGAGTTTAACTTAGATAATTGTATATAAATTTAGTTAAGTTTAGATTAGTTAGTTAAATTAGAATAGGTGTTTTATAATTGTTGATTAATAATTAACAATATTAGTTTAAATATAACACCATTTGGGATAATTTTTATTGCTGCTGTCGGGAACGTAACAGTCCATTTCTGTGCTGACAAACTCTACGACCATGAGATAAATCCTGTAACAGCGCTGAAATGGAATGCTTTCTCATTATAGTACTGTATTTAAGAGGACAACCATCTCCTGAGGATGGCAGCTCATCTATTGACTCAGTTTGATTAAACATGGGCATGTACAGTTTGAAGGAGGTTTGAGATTTTAAAAAAAAAAGTCTCACTTGATAACACCTCACCTACCTTTGAAGATTAAAGCTACTCCTATTAACTGTTTCTTCAGAAATGATGCATGACCTATTTAGAATTTCTAGGATTTCCCTTTATATTTCAATTGCCCAACTTTTATTTTAATGAGTCCAACCATACCAACAGGGCTTCCATTAACTAAATGATGAAAAGCTCTTATATCTGGACAAGACCAAGGAAGTCATCCTACAACCTACAGAGTTATCCAAAGTAATATAGTTGTGTGCTGTGCACCTCACAATGTAATGGAACCTCAGACTGCATTGTTATGGAAGGTAGGCATGAGCTGGCAGCCCAGTTAACATAATAGTTATTGCAACTCTATTACGCCGCTACAATCTGGGATCGAATCCAATGTTGACAGTAAGGTTTTTGTATGTTCTTCCTGTGACCTATGTGGGATTTCCCTGAGTGCTGTTGTTTTCTCCCACCCTCAAAAATATACAGAGTTGGTGGGTTAATTGGGTATAATTTGGTGGCACGGGTTTCAATGGGTGGAATCGGCTTCTACCATGTTGTTAAAAAATAAATTTAATTTAAGCTTGATGACTACATAATCAGCTCCACGTTAATTTGTTTCTATCATTGTAGATTTGTAAATACTTCGTTTGAAGACTGCCAGAAATGTAATCCTTCATGAATAATGGATTAGTTTCTCTATTTTGCTTACTCTAACCTAAAAAAAAACACTTCCTTTTATTGGGACATTCACATCAGGTCATACAGGAAATGTACTTCAACTGCAGTCTGAAGTCTGATAATCTGATTTAAAGGCAATACATCTACCACAGGTAGTTCAGAAAGTTAATGTATATACTTGTGGAATTGAATTGTTCAGGTCAAATTTGGGAGGGGGGGTGGTCAACTTTTACACAGATCAAATTTTAACCGTGGTAAGTACCCTCGTCGTTCAAGGTGTCAGGAGCTCAGATGGCTGGGACCACTGGGCAGAAAGTCTATGCTTGGGGTATCAGGAGCTCCGGTGGCCAGGTGGTCAGGGCCAAAAATGGTGGGGGGGGTCAACTTTTACATGGGTTATATATGAAAACACGTGATTTTTCAGGCCAAAAAAGGGGGTTGTCATTCACTGGTATTGACAATTATGCAAGTATATACCGTAATTGTTCCGTCTTCCCCCAAATTTGTGTCATTTATCTTGCCATTCTGAAAATATTTTGGAATTATATAATTGAAATCAATGTGTTATTCCATTTTACCACTGTATTGAGTCTAGTTGGGAATACCAGTAACTAGGGGAAAAGAATGATAGTCTGCCTAATTTTTACTTCAAAATAGAGGACATGGTGGAAGCAAGACGGCAGCTGATTTTCTTAGCAATTGTGCAGGTTAGTTTTGCAGGCTCTAATTCCATTTGCTTGGAGTAAGTAACTGTATATTTTTCATTCAGGTTTTTAATGTTCATATAATTAGGAAAAAAAACTGGTCAGTAATAACACGATTTGGAAAATGATTAAGAAAAGCTATTAATGCAGTCAGATGTAAAATAGGTTAGGAGCAAAACAGATTCCTATCTGGAATGATTTCTATGAATGGATTATTCACCCAATTTAAAGATTATAATTGGCCAAAAGCTGCTGGAGTGTTTCATCTTGTGATGAACATTGTAAAATGATAGTTTTTCCCTTATCTTTCAGATCAATCTGCTTTCAAACTGAAAATAAAGCTTGAGGCCATTGGAGTTCTAGGATGTGCAGGATGTTGGGTCCCCTGACACTTAGCAAAGAAAGGCACAGAGCAAACTTTGGGAAAGCCTGTGTCAGAGAACATGAAAATGCAATTAATTGCTTAGACAAACCAAGTAGGCATGTTTTGAGCATAATTTGCACACAGCTTAGTGAAGCCACAGTAAAAGCATTGGAAACAAACTGAATCAGGAAATTTTCTAGTTAATTATTGCTACCAGATTGTTTCTCCCTCATAACGTCAGTTAATAACATTTACATTCGTACCTCCCATATGGAGATAAATTTAGATTGATTAATTTAGAAATAGATTGCTCATGTGGTCTATAGACATCAAACTCTGGAAAATAAATTAGCAATGCTAGAATGGAACTTTGTTCCCTTCACTCATTTTATTCAGAAGTTGCAATATGATGGGCCCCCTACACTGGTCTGAAGGAGTAACTGCTGTTAGTACAGCCAGTTGGTCACGTGTCTTTTCTTAATTTTGCATTGCAATTTATGGAAAAAAGAACTCTAAGCATTCATGAATAACTGAATATTGTTTCCTTTCAATAAATTTGAAGAAATTATGCTTTTTTTATTTTTTCTTATCAAAACAAAGCATATGAAAATCTAGAGTTAGAGGTCTAAACGGGATTTTATAGTTTTATTTTGAAGCTCTGCCTACCAAATCCCTCTCAATAAAATTCCTCTAATGCAGGCAACATCTGTCCTCTCTCCAAGGCAACTGCAGCCTGTCTCGTGTGTCATAACCAGAACTTTACTCAATGCAAAGAGAAGGATCCCTATTGCATTTTAGAGAGTCTCTGAATCTAGATGGCATAGGCTCAGGGTAAGGTGTACAACATTTCGAGGGGTGCTTCATCCGATGTGTGGTTGGAATCTGAAACACACTGCTGGAGTTGGTGCAGAGACTGGTACTCTCATGACATTTATGAAGTATTTAGATGAACATTTCATTCACCAGTGCATTGGACCAAGTGAATTTCAATGAGAATAAACCCTGATGGTCAGCATGGAGATAGTGGGCTGAAAGGCCTGTTTCTGTGCCACATAACTCTCTGATCATGACTCAAAATGACTGATTTTTCTCTTTGCAGTTGCCAAGACAACCAACATCAAATAAAACTGGAAATGATGGAACGCTGCTCAGGGATGTTAATTTTGTGCAATGAAATGAGTGTTGATGAGTGGCAGATGAATGAAGTGACTGATTACGCAGATGTGCAGAACATAGCTGTATCTCATAGTATTATTTCAGTTGTCAGTCAGGTTCCTAAGATTGGTGTGCTATCTTTGCCAATATTGGAAATCTTTAATAATATTATTGTTGTTAATGTGGCTCTGACAGCATGTATACCAGTTAATTGCACTCCCTGATTAGAACTTTCACTGACAAATTTCTCTAAATTATTTATGGCATGTTTTTTCATATTGCAGCTTGACAAAATTAAATGTAGGGTTGGTTTATGCTGCTGTATTCATGGCAGAAACAAAGCAGAAACACCAGCCACCTGCCCTGTTCTTGACAATGTCTTGATTGATGCCATATTGACCGGGTCCTTGAAGTGCCTGAACTGGATATCCACCAGACATGGAAGCCAACATTCATAACCTCCACAAGCATAAGGCATAGTGACTGCAGGGTGAACCATCTACATTGCCTTTAAATGTCCAGGCTACATTCACATCTCCTTCAATACACGTGACCTCCACTACATAGGGAAAAAAAAATGGCTGCAGGAACATGGGACATGGGACCAGCACGATCTGAAATGACTTCACCTTCCTCCCCCCCCCACTCCCCCTCCCCACCCCCCCCCCCCCCCACCACCAAAATCACACACTCTTCTGCCTTGGAAATGTGTCACAGGTTCTTTATTGATCCTAGTTATAAATCCTGGTTATCATTTACTCAAAAACATTGTGGAGATATCTTCACCAGAAGAAGTGTAGCAGTTCAAGAAAGTAGATAAATGCCACTTTCTCAATGGATGGTAAGAAATGCTGGCTTTCTTCTTGATTTCTTGGGCCTGGCCAGTAGAAAAGACTGAAGATGCATAGATCAGCATGAACAAAAAAGGAGCAGGAAATAGGAGCAGGAGTCGTCCATCTGGCCCGATGAGCCTGCTCCGCCATTCAATAAGTTCATGGCTGATCTGATCATTGACTCAACTCCACCTACCTGCCTTTTCTCCATATCCCTTAATTCCTTTTTCATGTAAAAATTGATCTAACTGAACTTCAAGTAAGTTTAATGAAGAAGCCTCAACCACAGGAGGTACAACACTGCTGGGTAGAGAATTCCACAGATTCACTACTCTCTGGGAAAACAGTTTTTCCTCATCTCCGTCTTAAATCTACTCCCCTGAATCTTGAGGCTGTGGGATAGGAAAGGGAAGTTAAATGGCATGCAGCTTGATTCTGGGGATGGCCATGGTGGGCAGATGACAGTTGCCTCATCTAGCCTATGCTTGGTCATGCCAATGTTGAGGACGCTACCTTCCGAGCATGAGCAGAGTAGACGAGGATGGGAAGGGTGCACATGAATTTGTAGGTTCCTGGGTCATGGTGAGGGAAGAGGCATAAGAACAAGTGTTGTACCTCCTGTGGTTGCAAAAGAAGTGCCTGGAGTTAGGGAGGGGTGGGTGAGGAGGGCCGAGCAGACCAAGGGGTCATAGAGGGAGTGGTCCCTGCAAAGGCAAAAAAAGGATGAGGAGGAGAAGAAATGGCTAGCAGTGGGATCTGGTTGCTGTGAAATGATGAAGGATGATGTGCTGAATGCAGAGGATAGAAGGGTGAAAGGTAGAGCGGTGACTATTCATCTTGTCTATCCACCTAATGATTATGCATTCCCCTACAGTAATATTCCTCTCAGTCTTCTATGCTCCAGAGGAAACTGTCCTGGTTTATACAGTCTTGGGGAAACTCTGCTCTGTTTGGGGAGAGGTGGATGAGAGTAAAGGTCCAGTGACCTGACCTGGGACAAGTGGTTTCTCGGGAGACTAAGGAAGTTCAGCATGTCCCCTTCATCCCTCAGCAACTTCTACAGGCACGCCGTCAAAAGCTTACTTTCTGAATGCATAACAGCATGGCACAGGAGCTGCTCAGCTCAAGATCAGAAGAAATGACAGTAGGTAGTGAATGCAGCACAGAACCTAACATATACTCTCTCCCTGCCATGGGTCCATCTCCATCTCCCACTCCCAAGGAAAGGCAGCCAACTTACTGAAGAACCCATCACACCCCAGACACACTCTCTTTGGCCTTCTCTTATCAGGGAGAAGGTTTAAGAGTGTGAAAGCATGTACCAACAGCCTTGAAATCAGTTTCTTCCCCACTGCCATCAGGGTCTTGAATGAACCCCATAACAAAGCCCTCATACTTCCCTTGCTTGGTGTTAACTGATTTTCCTTTACATTGTAATCATATACTCTGTAAATTGTACTCTTTACACAGATATATGAAGGTTAGCGACACCCCGTTAACCCATTCTCATAGAACCCTTCTCACTGTATTGTATTTTCTGACAAATAAACAATCTTAAAATTAAACAACTGCCTGTCCCATTTGTTCAATTGCCCCATATTCCATCTCCAACGTTATAATTGATACAGCCATAATCTCCTAATGACATCCCTTGGGGCTTTTTTATTTTTTATTTCCTGTCAGACAGCTTGCTTTCCAATAGGGAGGCTGCTGAGAAACTGTGCTGCTTGCAGGATGGCCAGATGGCAGGATTCCCATCTAGAAATCCCCCTGCTTTCTCTCAACTTCTGAATAAATTTTAGGGCAATTCTTTCTAGATTATTTTTTTAGCCAGCTGTTTACTTGCAAATTGTAGATCTTGTGCAATGGAGCTTCTTGTAGCGTTGACAGCTAAATTTATTAGCTGCCATGAGGCATGAAACCAATTCTTGCTAAATGCCTTTTTGCTGATCTCTTACTCCCTTTCACTCAAGAAAAACTAATATCAGTTCAATCAGTCAGTCAGGTTCTTTCGTGGGATTTGGTTCAAGTCAATATTCTTTTGTCTGCATGCAGAAAAAGGCACATAATTCCACGGCTGAATCTTCAAATGACAATGTGAAATGTAACAAAGACTGTGAAAACACAATGTCATTGATGCTTAAAGGCGATCATTTTGTGAAGCTCATTTCTATTAAACAATATATGATAAAGGGAGAATTATTTCTGATGGCATTTATGTACAGTTGAACATAAAGGATTAATTTAACCTAATTTGGGGGAGGGGTGGGGGGAATTAAACATATATCTAATTGAGAGGGGATATACATATGTATCCTATATCAAACAGGATGCAATTGAAGGAGAGGATTGATAATGTAATTGGTTTCATTGATGGTCCTTAATCAGTAACTCCCATTCAGATGTGGATTCCACAGAAAGAGTCAACCAGCTAATTATATATGACCTGGGATTTGTAGTGTTGCAAAATCTGTTTCAGATTTTCAACAATCATACAGTTATTTAAACTTTAGTCACAGTAAGACACTCTAAAAATTATTTCTTTCTGAATCCTTTAAAACCTGAAGAATCAAAAACAAATCTGAAGAGACTGATGACAGAATCGGGGACTATCAGTTACTCCTCTGGGTGGGACTCTTCATTGGAGCCCAAGACTACCAATTCCAATGAAGAGATTCATTTGAAAATGTAACCTGTTGTGTTCCTGATCACATAATCTGTACATTTTCTTTTGTTGAGACACAAGAATACAGACACTCAAATCTGGAGCAAAAAACAAAATGCTGGAAGAACTCAACGGGTCAGACAGCATCTGTAGTGGTAGATATTTATGGTTGAGACTCCACATCAAGACTGATAATGTAGAGTTGTTTGCTCTATTGAGCAATATCTTTGATTCATTATTATTTTTTTCTTTACTCCCTTTTCATTACAAATTCAGCAGACCCAAGTTGATTGGGGAGCAATTACTCAGTGCCAATACTCAGTGATTGACTGCAATATGCAGATGTGGTAAGTGTTAGATTAATTTCCAAGTCTGTGGCAAGATAATCGATCTCAGCCAGAGAGAGGGATCAAAAATGTGATTGGATTTGAATTCCTAGATTGGAGAGGAAAAAATTTAGATCATAATCTCTGACCAGCAATCTTTGGATTGTAGGAGGAAAAACCCAACACCCAACCCCAACCAACCAATTTTCCCCTGCAACCGCTGCAATCGTGTCTGCCTGTCCTGCATCGGACTTGTCAGCCACAAACGAGCCTGCAGCTGACGTGGACTTTTTACCCCCTCCATAAATCTTCGTCCGCGAAGCCAAGCCAAAGAAGATTTATGTATACAGGCTTACCTTGGAAACTTACATCAAAGCTCAGCTGCCACAGTTCCTCCATTCCAGTGTGAGATATTTTGTTTGGTCGTCCCTATTTTATCTGCAGCAGGTATGACTTTAGAATGATGCTCTCAGTACATGTGAACATTTATGGAGTGAATCACAATTAACATGATATTATCGAGGACAATGGGTAACGATCAGTCAGTGCAGCAAATTAGGGATTCCATCTATCTCCACATCAGCTGCCTGGCACTGCTTAACATGAAAAGACTCATCACCAGCATTATTTAAAGGAATCATCCTCCATTTTACAAATCAGTTGCTGATTGATATTGCATAGTCTCTTTTGATTATACAGGGCTTTGATGCTTTCAATAGTTATTTCAAGTTACTTAAGTCCACTGAGAATGGTTTGGCCAATGTTGAAAGACTTTGCCCTAACTTCGAGGTTTCTGTATGCTTGTAGATTTATTTTGGAGTTATCCTTGGAGATTGCCAGACAGAGATTTGGATCCAATTTTCTACTCTCCAATCTGGTACACGAAAGGCCTTTACATCTTCTGAACCCCGTCTCTGGCATCTTACAGTTTGTTATTGGCATCAAGTCATTTTTCCAATCAATTTAGAGCAGCAAAGCTTGTGATGATGATGTTAAGAAAAATGTTTTAAAATAGAAATGTAACAAATCAGAAAAATATTGCTCAAATCACTAAACAAAAAAAGGACCTCCACGGATGCAAATTCTCAAAGAAGAAAAAATAGGAAAAAGACTTGAAAGAGGAAAGATGAGTTAGAGGAGAAAGAGAGCTGTAGGCATTCTTTCAGTTACTGGCAAAGATGTCCTTGCCTGTTCTGAGAATGAAGTCATGACTGCAACAGGTGGCCGTTTACAGTGAAAGTGTCTTTATTGAAGCATAATCATAATTGTGTTCTGAAGTTCAGCTTGGACAGTTAATCTCTGAACATGCTGGGCAGAAGTGACCTCCTGCTGAGAGCTCTCTTCTTCCTCTTGCTCCTCTTTTTTCCTTCAAGATATTTCCTTTCGCTCCTTTGTGTCCATTACACCTCCAATCATAGTGTCATCCATAAACTTGCTGATCTAATTTACCACATTGTCGTCCAGATAATTGATATAGATGATAAAAACAGTGGACCCAGCACTGATCTCTTAAGCACACCAGTCGTTACAGGCCTCCAGTCAGAAAGGCAATCATCTACTACCACTCTCTGGGGTTGTATATTAGGTTAGAATACATTTGAATGAGAAACAGAAAAAAATCGGAATTAAAAATGGAAAAAGCTGGAAATGATCAGTAGTTCAGGAAGCATCTGTGGTAAGAAGGATTGAATTAATATTTATTGTCAAAGCCCCTTCATCAGAGTTGGGAAAGAGAAAGAAATTAACATTAAGTCTATTTCTTTTAGCAAGGATGCTTCCTGGCCTGTTGTGAAGTCATGGAGCAACCTATGGGACTGTATCCAATTCCTAAGGCTTGACTGTTTATATTGATTTCTAAGGCTACCTAGCATCACCACTTATAGATGGGAATGACCTTCTCACTCCTTTGGATACAGAACACCTTTTGTACTTTGCATATCCTCTAGTAGGTCTCTAATGTTCAATCCAAAGATCTTGTTTTTTGGAATATAACTTTTCAATGCCTTTGAGATCTGATACACTAGCAAAAACCATTGACATTATTTTCTCCAGTCTCAATGCATTTTCTTTTTGGAACTTCAGACTAGCTTTAATTTGTTCAAACTATTGACCCTTGAAACCATTCAATCAATGGCATCAATTGATTAGGAGACATCACAAATTTGGTGTACCTTTTGGATCGTATTCACTGTGCACAGGTTTATCATACAACAAAATCTTTGGTCCCATTTTCAGAGCTATGGAATTTCATTTTCATGGTGTGTTATCTAAGTTATTATCTAAGGCTGAATCAACTCTATCTCAAGTGCTATCATGAGTTGTGCATCAATCAGTCTCAAGAGTTGTGAGCTGAATACCTCAAACATTTCCTAGAATGAGACAAAGCAACCTCATGCATATTAAATGCACTTATTATCATCCAAAACAAATAAACAAATAAAGTGAGAAGAGAGGAGTAAAACTTGAAAGTCTGCAGACATCATGGTTGAAGTAAAAACACAAAGCTGGAGCAATTCAGCAATGATAAACATCCAAAACTAATGTTTCGGGCGTGAGCCCTTCATCAAGGTATGAAAACATGTAGGCAGGCACCGAAAAAAAATGATTGGTGAGAGGGGCAGGGGGAGGGGAACAGTCCTACAGGCAGAAGGTAATAGGTGGATGAGGGAGGGAGGGTACACCAGCATACAAGGGGAAGGGATGGCTCAATGAATGGAGAGGGAAGGGGTTAGAGACCTGGAGGAAATAAGACAGAGAGAATGGGACCATGGAGAATAGGCTAACAGAAACCAGAGAAGTCAATGTTAATGCCATCTGGTGGGAGAGTGCAGGGCATGTTTCAAGATATCATTCTAAATAACCAAATATTCATATCCAAATCCATTTTAATTGTTCACAGGTAAAAGTCCAGTTTCTGATTACGACATGTTTTATTGTTCCTACACAATATACTCGTTACTGTGACAAGTATAATAATAGGTCAACAAAGCTGCCTGTAAACTTTTTTTTTCTTTTTAAATCTTTTTATTGATTTTATAATAATAAAACATAGAAACACATAGTGTATATGGAATACATGACAAGTACAGAAAGTAACATTTAACATATGTAAAGCTATTATAATCAGTACCATATCACTAATCACTTCTTTTTCAATATTTTTATTGAAATTGAAATTCAAAATAAAAAAAAGAATACATATTAAAAGTCGAAAAATACAGAATACACTACCCTCAACATTTCATCCATGGTACCATGCATTCTTAATCAAACAAATTATATTATAGTAATAATTATAAAGAGAAAATTAACCACTACCAAACTGCAGTAATAAATGACCTTATTAGCCAACACCTCTGCATTAATTTACCAAAAATCAGAGATTTACCAAATCAGAGATTTTGAAAGTAATTCAAAAAGTGTTTGAAAATTTAAATTCAAATTGGAAATTGAGCATCGAATATTCTCTAAATTTAAACATATGTGATGTCACGTAGCTGTTGAGCATGAATAGGTGGAGCAACGTTCCTCCATTGCCCTGTAAACTGTCTGAAGACAAACACAAATCTACTTTTCAAATCTTTTGCAGTGAGGCGACTGTTCGACTTCACTAATTGCAAATAGCATGAAACAAAAATAGAATGTAGACGATATTTATCGCTATGACAAGTGGAAATCAAAGAAGAATCAGCTTTAGGAACCTTCATTATTTTATTCTCTTTCAAAATTTCTGGCACCAATGCTTCAATAAAACCTCAAAGTAAATCAGTCATTCAGAATTAAAGTCTTTCAAAGTGACTTTAGATCACACGTGTCAAACTCAGGCCCGCGGGCCAAATTTGGCCCGTGATATAATTATATTTGGCCCGCAAGATCATATCAAATATGTATTAGAGCTGGCCCACTGGCCTAGCGCATGCACAGCTAATACTACAAATCCCAGAATGCTTCGCAAATGCGTTGGCGCCGGCCCGTCAGCCCGCTAATCGCCCCCACCTCCTCTCTTTACTGTCATTAGCATCTGCGACCTGTCGCCCAACTCACATGTAATAAACCCCTTACGAAAAATGGCCAAACGAAAGACAGAAAACAGGACCTTTCAAGGCAGGTGGGAGGCAAACTCTGACCCCAGAGTTTGATGAACTTGTATCTAAGAAGAGATGCCAAGTATCTGGTTTAGACCCAGGTGCATCAGAGTAAATCACAGTGGAGCAAGCTAAGCTTGGATTAATATTTTCTTTGGTTAACTTTGGACTCTTCATAGTTGAAAGATTGGATTTTCACTGAAGCAAGCTGTTATTTTTTTGACTTCTTGGCTTGTGAAAAAAAAACATTTAAAAGGAGCTTAAAGGCTATAGAGAAATATTATTTATTGAATATTTTATTTCTCATTTGTTAATGCTTCTTCTGGAAAGAGTTTAACCAAAACTATTATTAAACATTTATTTTAATAAGAAAAAGTTTAACATTACATATGTTGAAAGAAGAGAAAACATGCAGATGTTGTTGAAAATTTTCAATAAATATTTAGTTTGGCCCACGACTTAGTCCAAGTTTTTAATTTTGGCCCTCTGTGAATTTAAGTTTGACACCCCTGCTTTAGAGTGACTGAGAAGTTCAAAGTGTGGCACCCAGAGCTCTCCATGATCAAAAGTTAATTCTCAATCAACCTCCAAAGCCTGGGGGCGTGGCAAGATGGTGTAGAGTCTAGACATGTAATCTCGACCTCTCTGGCCGCACTTTTAAGTACCCATTTTTTAACCCTTTGTTTTCAAGTTTAAACTTCTTAAATTTTAGTTTAAAGTATTAAGGAACTATTATGGCCATTAATGGTAAAAAGATTAAACCTCAAGTGCAGAAGAAGTTACATTTTCAAAGTACTGAAGATTTGAGGCCTAAACAACTTGCTACGACTTCAGGTTTAATTTCTTCAGTGCCTAAACTACAAGGACTGCCTATGGGAACTGAAAAAAAAAATGTCTACTACTCACCAAGTGAAGGACAGCGCTGGAATTACCCGTTCTCTGGAAGAAGGTGCGTGTTCCCAAGAAGTGGATCCTGATTCTGGCAGCCTGCCGATTTTAACGGAGGGAGCACGGAGGAAGACGACGTCATTGTCTGAAACACTTCAGGAAACATTTCAACCTGAAGATCTCAAATTTATCCGTGATTTTTTGATAAATCTGCGAGCTGCGGGGGGAGTCCAGCGCCAATCCCCTGAGGAAGTCGGGGTGCCGTCGCTGGGAGTCCAGACCCGCAGTAAGACCGTTAAAATGCCTGTTGTTGAGTTGCAGCAGGAACTGCAGTTACCTGGTTCTGCCACTACGTTAGAGAAAGCAGGGCTGAGCTTTTCTGAATAACAATGTAAGCAGTTAAATGCTGTCATTCAGCCTATAATGAATGAGTTGGCTTAAAGGATAAGTTCAGAATTGAATACAGTTAAAGTAGGTGTAGAAGCATCTTGTGAAGATTTTTAAACATTTCAGTCTCCTTTTTTGGAATGTCAACAACAATGGCTTCTAATACAGAAAAAGTGTTGAAGGTTGAAAAGTCCGTTATAGAACTGTGAGAACATGAGAAGGAGTTAGAGAGGAAAATAGACTATTTGGAGAATCAAAGTAGAAGGAATAATGTGAAAATTGTTGGTTTGCCAGAAGGTATGGAAGGACAAGATCCTCTTTGTTTTTTTTACAGATTGGATCCCACAAGTACTAGGGCAAGAATTTTTTTCTGAAGGCTTGGTATTGGAAAGGGCTCATAGAACTTTAAGGAGATCATCTTTACCTGGTCAACCACTGAGACTGATAATAATTCGATGTTTGAATTATTTGGATAGAGAAGTAATACTTCGACTGGCGGTGCAAAATGCGAGAAAACGACAAACTCCATTATTGATTCGGAATATCAGAGTTTTTTCTATCCTGATTTGAGTCAAGAGGTTATTCAACGTGAATGTCGATTTAATCCACTTAAAGAAGATTTGTGGTGTAAAGGCTGTAAGTCTACTTTTCGCTATCCGGCAGTGTTGAAGGTGTTTCATGGAGACTATCAATCTCAGTTTTTTGAGGATGATCAAGAAGCAATGATTTTTGCTTATTCATTGCCAGATATAAGAGGATAAAGACGTAGTCCACCATTGTCTCCTAAAGAAAAATCTGGTTGTTCTGGAAACGGAAGAAATGGTAGAAATGGGAAAAATGGGAATGGAAAGAGTCCAACTTCTTTTGAAATGGGATCTCCGAGTTTGGAACCTCTTGGATGAATAGCAGAATCTTCTTATTCATATTTTACTTTTTACGTTATTATTATATTTTGAGATTTTTATTTTGTTCGGCTGGGGAGGAAGAGATTTGTTCCAGGTCCTATTGGTCATCAGCCACTGGTGGGTGATCCACACCCAAATTTTGTTTAGGGATTACTACCTTTTGGTAGTTTTTTTTTTTGGGGGGGTGGGTTTGTTAATTTTTTTTTTCTTATTTTTTTTAATTTTCATTTTATCTAGCTTTTATTTTGTGATATTTTTTTTCTCCTATTGGAGGGCCTATATACGATGATTTAAGTTTTTATATAAAGATACACTGAATCCACTGAAGAGGTACTGGGCTTCTCCTCCAGGAAAAACAAGGACTGGTTTGACGAAAACAGCCAGGAAATCCAGGAGCTGCTGGCAAAGAAGCGAGCTGCCCACCAGGCTCACCTTACAAAGCCGTCCTGTCCAGAGAAGAAACAAGCCTTCCGTCGCACATGCAGCCATCTTCAGCGCAAACTCAGGGAGATCCAAAATGAGTGGTGGACTAGCCTCGCCAAGCGAACCCAGCTCAGCGCGGACATTGGCGACTTCAGGGGTTTCTACGAGGCTCTAAAGGCTGTGTACGGCCCCTCACCCCAAGTCCAAAGCCCGCTGCGCAGCTCAGACGACAAAGTCCTCCTCAGCGACAAGATCTCCATCCTCAACCGATGGTCAGAACACTTCCAATCTCTTTTCAGTGCCAACCGCTCAGTCCAAGATTCCGCCCTGCTCCAGCTCCCTCAACAGCCCCCAAGGCTAGAGCTGGATGAGGTCCTCACCCAGGATGAGACATATAAGGCAATCGAACAACTGAAAAGTGGCAAAGCAGCAAGTATGGATGGAATCCCCCCAGAGGTCTGGAAGGCTGGCAGCAAAACTCTGCATGTCAAACTGCATGAGTTTTTCAAGCTTTGTTGGGACCAAGGAAAACTGCCTCAGGACCTTCGTGATGCCACCATCATCACCCTCTACAAAAACAAAGGCGAGAAATCAGACTGCTCAAACTACAGGGGAATCACGCTGCTCTCCATTGCAGGCAAAATCTTCGCTAGGATTCTCCTAATTAGAATAATACCTAGTGTCGCCGAGAATATTCTCCCAGAATCACAGTGCGGCTTTCGCGCGAACAGAGGAACTACTGACATGGTCTTTGCCCTCAGACAGCTCCAAGAAAAGTGCAGAGAACAAAACAAAGGACTCTACATCACCTTTGTTGACCTCACCAAAGACTTCGACACCGTGAGCAGGAAAGGTCTTTGGCAAATACTAGAGCGCAACGGATGCCCCCCAAAGTTCCTCAACATGGTTATCCAACTGCACGAAAACCAACAAGGTCGGGTCAGATACAGCAATGAGCTCTCTGAACCCTTCTCCATTAACAATGGCGTGAAGCAAGGCTGTGTTCTCGCACCAACCCTCTTTTCAATCTTCTTCAGCATGATGCTGAACCAAGCCATGAAAGACCCCAACAATGAAGACGCTGTTTACATCCGGTACCGCACGGATGGCAGTCTCTTCAATCTGAGGCGCCTGCAAGCTCACACCAAGACACAAGAGAAACTTGTCCGTGAACTACTCTTTGCAGACGATGCCGCTTTAGTTGCCCATTCAGAGCCAGCTCTTCAGCGCTTGACGTCCTGTTTTGCGGAAACTGCCAAAATGTTTGGCCTGGAAGTCAGCCTGAAGAAAACTGAGGTCCTCCATCAGCCAGCTCCCCACCATGACTACCAGCCCCCCCACATCTCCATCGGGCACACAAAACTCAAAACGGTCAACCAGTTTACCTATCTCGGCTGCACCATTTCATCAGATGCAAGGATCGACAACGAGATAGACAACAGACTCGCCAAGGCAAATAGCGCCTTTGGAAGACTACACAAAAGAGTCTGGAAAAACAACCAACTGAAAAACCTCACAAAGATAAGCGTATACAGAGCCGTTGTCATACCCACACTCCTGTTCGGCTCCGAATCATGGGTCCTCTACCGGCATCACCTACGGCTCCTAGAACGCTTCCACCAGCATTGTCTCCGCTCCATCCTCAACATTCATTGGAGCGCTTTCATCCCTAACGTCGAAGTACTCGAGATGGCAGAGGTCGACAGCATCGAGTCCACACTGCTGAAGATCCAGCTGCGCTGGGTGGGTCACATCTCCAGAATGGAGGACCATCGCCTTCCCAAGATCGTGTTATATGGCAAGCTCTCCACTGGCCACCGTGACAGAGGTGCACCAAAGAAAAGGTACAAGGACTGCCTAAAGAAATCTCTTGGTGCCTGCCACATTGACCACCGCCAGTGGGCTGATATCGCCTCAAACCGTGCATCTTGGCGCCTCACAGTTCGGCGGGCAGCAACCTCCTTTGAAGAAGACCGCAGAGCCCACCTCACTGACAAAAGGCAAAGGAGGAAAAACCCAACACCCAACCCCAACCCACCAATTTTCCCCTGCAACCGCTGCAAAAATGTCTGCTTGTCCCACATCGGACTTGTCAGCCACAAACGAGCCTGCAGCTGATGTGGACATTTACCCCCTCCATAAATCTTCGTCTGCGAAGCCAAGCCAAAGAAAGAAACTATTGGTCATTAGTAATATTAGTAGATATGTTAAAGTTTAGGTTTGCTACTTTTAATGTTCGAGGTTTATGCAGTTCGATTAAGCATAACGATGAGGGACAGCTATGGTATTGATAAGAATTCTTTGTTTCTTTATTTTTAAATTTGATCTTTGGTAAAATGTGTGTTTGGTAGCGATATGATTTTGCCTGAAATGACTAAATTTGAGACTTTTCTTATGAAGGTACCAGAGAAGGGTTATATTTAATTTATGTATTAAATGTTATAGGATGGTATGGATAAAAAGGTTTGGGATAAATCCAAATCTGTATAAGACTAAAATACTTTTAGATCCGATAGCATCTTTATTGGGCAGTTTGCAACCTCTGAAAGGTTTGGGATTAGAGAAATCTCATTTTGCTTTTGTATATTGAGTATTATTTGTAAATAAAAAATGCATTGTTAGTATGTGGAAAGATACAAATATGATTGATATTAATAGATGGCATAATGAGAGGATATACTGTTTAATAATGGAAAAAATTACATATGTTTCGTGTGATAACTATAGCTTTTTTATTAGTAAGTGGTTGTTATATTCAGAGTATTTACATTTTGATTTATGTCGATTAGATTTTAATATGTCTGTTTAATTTTCCCTTACTATTTTTTTTTCTTTCTTTCTCTCCTTAGGAGAGCTGGCTGAAGGGTGGGAGGGGGGGTTCTTTCTTTTTTCATTTTTTTCTTTTTTTCTATAAAATATAGCATTCATGTTTTTGGTTTATTTTTGTATATGTTATTTACTATCTGTATTTTGAACGAATAAATAAAGTTTAAAAAAAAAACAAAAAAACCTCCAAAGCCTGGAAAATTACACAAAACCTACTTGGATATTGTAAGAAAGTTTGCAGCAAACAAATTTACTTGGATAATGTGTAAATGTCTGCAGCAAACAGTAGAAATAATGCAGAAGAACAGAGAAATGCTGGAGGAACTCAGACCATTTTAAATCGGGCAGCTGCCTGCTTTTTACTCCTACCTTGAAGGAACTCAGACCTGAAACATAGGTTATTTATCTTTACCTTCTACGGACGTTCCTCCAGCATTGCTGTGCTTTGACTGCAATCACAGTGTCTGCAGACTTCTGTGTTTCACTTCAACATAATGCTGAAGCCTGATTATAGTCACACCAAGCAGTTTTTGACAGATGTTGCTTGAATATAAGTATTTTACCAGCATGTGGTGAATTTAAATTAGATGAGCTTCAAATGCTAAATCTTTTTCACACAGGTCACAAAGGATTTACTTATTAAATCTAATCCCCAGAAAGCAGTGTTAGTCAAGTCTCAAAGATGAATGTAATCTCTGTAATTCCTGAGGCATGTCTAAGACAATTTCACAAATACTCAACAACTATTACACGATTGGAGAAAAGGCTCAGAGGCTCCGTGCTATTATTTACATTCAGTCAGAACAACTTCAGAAAAGTGAAAATCTGTGAATATTACTTGCAGAGAAGTTGGGCTTCATCTAAAACAGAGAAAAAGGATATTTGATCGATGCTAAAATTGTGTGTCCTCATACCATTTCCTTCTCTGTCATATTAATGCATTTGCCTCAGCCACTCAACATGGCAGCAAGTTCTGTACTCCGCCCTCACCACATCTTCTACCCTCTCCCAGCTAAAGAAATACATTCTGATTCCGATTTCAGAATTATTGTCATCCCTTACTACCCTGAGATTCTTTATCTGCAGGCGAGGCAGAATTAGCATTCATTCTTTTAGAGGCTGCCAGATTTTCCAAAATAACGAGCAGTCTCTAACGCTCTGAATCTCATTTAAAATGCAAGCTGCCAAAAAAAGGAAATATTTCAAAACAGAAATGCTTGGGAAGGTCTTGTAAGAACATCTTTCAAGTTTTCTTACTTAAAAGAAGTGTGTCTAGATACTAATGTCCGAATGTTGCTGTTCATTTTGCTTGTAAATAAAAATCAGATGAGTTTCAGAAAGATGGAATCGCAATGAGTCGTTACAGCAGAGAGTGAAAGAACAGCATACACTCCAAGCTGTTATAGATAAGACTGGTTTATTACACTCTCTGGCCCTGCCTATATAGGCCCAGTTTCCCACTGCCGGGCCTGGTTTCCCACCATCATCGGCAGAAGTGACTCCAGCAGCATTTCGATCACTGATTGGTCGACGTTCCCGTCGCGCGGGCTGTCAGCCGAGGAGAAAGGCATTAGCCTGTGTGGGCCTTGTGTGATCACCGCATTCAATCGCCATTTTGTGTGTCGGGCCACCTCCCGGGTAGCAGGCCACTACATGACCACCCCTCACCAAGAACTGGCAATCTGAGTATTGTCCTTTGCCTTTGGCAGCCTGCCTTTGTGTCACAGGGTCTGTGTAGCGACCAGCTGGCTGGTTTCTATATGCGCTGGCTTGAAGCAGTTGATAGTGAAAGTCTCTTCCTTACCGCTGATATCCAGCATGCATGTGGACCCGTTGTGCCTGGTCACTCAGTAGGGCCCCCTTGTATGGTTGTTGCAAGGGTGAGTGGTGTGCTCCCCATCGTACAAAGACATATTTACATGTCTTTAAGTCCTTGGGGATGAACATCTTTGGTTGGCCATGCAGAAAGACCTGTGCTGGGGCTTATCCAACGTTGCTGCTGGTGGCCCTTCTGAGTCCTTGTCAGTGGCCAAAAGCTCCCCTGGTATGACCAATGGTGTGCCGTACACCATTTCTGCTGCCGAGGCATTGAAATCCTCTTTCGGTGCTGTGCGGATACCCAGGAGGACTTGTGGTAGCTTATCTGTCCAATGTGGTTCCTTGAGTCGAGCCATCAGAGCTGGCTTCAGGTGTCTGTGGAACTGCTCCACCAACCCGTTGGCCTGAAGGTTCCCAGAAGGTTGGCCAGTGCCTCCCAGAGCCCTGAGGTGAATTGTGGATCTCTAGCTGAAGTCATATGGTCCGGTACCCCAAACCTTACCACCCAAGTATTGATCAATGATTTGGCGTAGGAATCACTAGTCATTTTCGCCAGTGGAACTGCTTCTGGCTACCTTATGGAGCGATCGACCATCATCAAAAGGTACACTGCCCCCTGGGAGACTGGCAGCGGTCCCATAATGTCAATATGGAAGTGCCTGAATCTTCACTGTGCTGGTTCGAAGGTTTGAGGAAGAGGTTTAATGTGTGTCTGCACCTTTGATGCCTGACAGAGTGTGCAGGTCTTGGCCCATTGACTGACCTGCTTATGGAGACCATGCCAGACGAACCGGCTGGCTATCATCTTGATGGTGGTTCAGTCAGGCAGCACACTTGTGTCATGAGATCCTGAAAGTTTGGGTTAAAAACTCTTTAAGGACCTCATATTTGCCTTGTTCTGGAGGCTGCTGCAGGAAATCAACGACTCATTCTGCCATGTCCTGGTCGAGCAAGCTCACCGGGTAGTAGTACTTCGAGGAGTCGGTGGAGATCTGTTGGAGCTGTAACTGGGCTTCAACCTTCTTGAACCATACCAGTGGCTGCGGTGTCCAGAATGTCAGCAGTTTCAAAGAGTAAAGTGTAGAGTTGACTGGTCAGTCCCTTCGGGTCCAAATGCCATTTGGACTGGTCAGGTTCACCAATGTAGCGAGTTGCTACAACAGAGAGTGGAAGAACGACACACACTCAATGCGGTTATAGACAAGACTGGTTTATTGCACTCTCTGCCCCTACTTATATAGGCCCAGTTTCCCCCCACTGGGCCCGGTTTTCCCACCATTGTTGGCGGAAGTGACATCAGCGGCATTCTGGTTGCTGATTGGTCGATGTTCCCACTGCGCAGGTAGTCGGCCGAGGAGAAAGCCCATTACCTTGTGTGATGGCCACATTCGACCACCATTTTGTATGTTGGGCTGCCTCCCGGGTAGAATCATGTTTTATTAATTATTTTCAACTGCAGTTTGTATACATGGAGCAGTGATTTTCAAACTGTCCCCAAAGTCATATTCCACTCTACTCCATAAGGGCTCTGTGATTAGTAAGGGATTGCTTAAGATGGTATGTGAGTGGAAAGAAAAAGTTTTGGAAATCACTGTATTAATCATACCTAATTGACTTGTTATGTGCATGGTTTCATAACTCCAAAGGAAATGGCCAACAACAATTTTTCTCAAGCAAAATATTTCAGTAACAATTGGGTCTAGAGCAGTGATTCTCTTTTTTTTAAACTTTATTTAAAGGTTTTATCACAGGAATAAAAAGAAAGATTACATTTAAAGAAAAGATATAAAATAAAATAATATAATTACAATTCAACATTAATAACCTAACTTAATTCAATCTAACCCCCCCTACATAAACAAGAACTAAAAATCTATATATATATAAAAAAACCCCACCCTTCCCCTCCCCCAAAATAAAGAGTGAAGAATTTGTAAAATTAATAATATTATGTATTAAAAAAACACACACAAAAAAAGAAAAATATGACAAATAAAAATAATAAAAAAAAGATTTATCAGATCTAAAATATCACATCTAAGAGCATACTTAAATCAAATTTAATTGCATATACTTAACAAATGGAGTCCACTTCAACTTATAAAAAGACATCTTATCTTGGATGGAAAAAGATATCTTTTCCATAATTCAACAAGACTTCATCTCTAAATACCACCTGTCCAAAATTAGTATATTTCTATCTTTCCAAGTAGACGCTATACATTTCTTGGCCACTGCTAAAGCTAAATAGATAAAAGAAATCTGATAATTATTTAATCCTAAATCAATTAATGATTGCATATTCCCTAATAAAAATATATCAGGATCTAATACAACACAAATATTATATAAACTATTAAATATAGATTGAATACCTTTCCAAAACTGTTGCAAGCGGTCACAGGACCAGACAGTATATAAAAAAGTACTGGCTGTCTGGTCACAACGAAAACAACAATCTGACTTACTAAGACCAAATTTTTTAAATTTTTCTGGTGTTAAATATAATTGATGTATAAAATTATAATTAATCATCGCTAATCTAGCATTAATCAATTTCCGAATACTGTTTTGACAAATTTCCATCCAAGCTTCTTCAGCTATTGTAGAACCTAAATCTTTTTCCCATTTCAACTTATCTTTATCCCAATCTTTCTTACTTTCATTTTCTTGTAAAATACAATACAAATCAGATATATACCCCTTTTCTGGTATTGAAAGTACATATTTCTCAAAGCTAGTTTCGGACAATAAAGTCATTTGCCGACCACATATCTGTTTTACAAATGATCTTAACTGATAGTACACAAATACAGAATTTCCACTAATACCAAATTTCCTTTGTAATTTCTCAAAAGAACAAAAATGTCCTTCAAAAAAACAATCAGATAAGTTTTTTATTCCTTTCCTTTCCCATTGTTTCAAAGTGATATTGGAGACCGTAAAAGGAACAAGTTGATTATTATATCATGGCAATCGCCCAGACCATTTATTTTTAAGCCCCATTTTATCAAGTTTACTCGTCCATAGATTCAATAAATGTTTCAATATTGGTACATCATAAGTTCGTAACAAATTTTTATTCCATCGAAACAAAAATTCATGTGGAGATTTTTCTAAACAGCAATGATTCTCAACCTTGCTTTTTCACTCACACACCACCTTTAGGCAATTTCTTACTAATCACAGAGCACCAATGGCATAGGGATTACTTAAGGTGGATTGTGAGCTTAGGGGGGCAGTTTGAAAACCACTACCTTAGAGGGACATAGCCACATATAAGACAGAAATATAACCCATATGGTCCAACTGGTCCATGCTAGTATTTAGGTTCCTTTCTTTAGGTTTGCTTTAATGGCATATGCATTACTTATGGTATGAAGAATATGGATGTTAGTGAACCTTATATTTATTGTCCAACCTAAACTGTCCTTGAAATGAATCATCAGTTTAGAATAGGGAATAAAAATTTAAGGTCAATAGAACGCACTTTGAAGGCAGAGAACATCAGAATGATAATAAGAATATAAAATATCGGAAACACTTAGCAAATCAAGGCACACCAGTAGGAAGAGAAAGAGAGTTAACATTTCAGTTCAAAGAACTTTGTGAAGCAGCAGGGAGAGGAGGAGAAGGGAGGAGTGGGTGAGGGATGGGGGGGGGGGTTTGGATGGTGGGGATGGGGTAACACCAAGGTGAGTGATGGAATTTTCTGTTTTTATTTTACGTTTCCAGCATCTGCAGTTTTTAGAATTGCATTGATATTATTGAGCTTGTCCAGTAAACAGATGGGGAAACCATTTACAGACAATGTTTCCTTTCAGCATTTTACTATAAAAGAAATTAGTATTCTTAAGTTCAATGATCTAATTCTCTTTCACTCTCCAAGGCCATTATGTTCATTGCTGGTAAGACCTGGAGATCCTGAGTTGGGTTTGATCAATTTGTGAGCTTTCTTCTTGACTTGCTTCCACAATTATGATGAAAATTGTCTCACAGTGCGATTGTATAGGGAGACTCTGGGTAAGCAGTGGATTGGCAATAGGGTGCCAGAACAGGAGGACACCCCTGTTATGTCTCTGGAGTTACTTGGGAGGCCTCTTAAATAACTTAGAGATGCAAGATTTCAAATAACAGAAGAGATTTTGCTTACTGATGTCTTCCACCATCACAGGAAACTGTTCACACACTCATATATGCATGCATTCCACAGTGCTGCACTACAGTTACTACAGTGAGAAGGGTGGATTCTTATGCAGTTACAAAATAGTTCACATTATCCAACTATATAACATCCATTCTTCTCAAGATAAAAAAAAATTGTGTTCTTTATCACTTTCTTTCCAGTGCAACTGAACTTGGACACTAGTTTATTTACACAACTATTTTTAAATAGTTTATTGTTATCGCACTGGCGGCAGTATGTTCATTCACCACCCTATGGATTTTCTGTGACCGTTGGGCTCTGTGTCACTGATACACGTGTAGGTGATGTAGCTTGTGCTTCACCTGACAACTGCTGTGTTGATGTTTCGGTATTAGTGGTTGTGGTCTCTTCACTTGATACCTCACTTGATATTGGTGTTGCAGGCTTTGCTGGCATTCAAGCTTTCTGCTTCATCACAGCTTGTGTCAGCCAGATGTGAATTCTGTTCCTCCTCAGCTGATTTGCAGAGTCTGTCTCGACAATGTATGATCTTGGTGTCTCAGCTTCTCAACATCAGCTCTTGAATATGCACATGCTGCTCTTTGAAGAGTTCTGGCAATGTTTGTGCTTGTTTGTTATAATGCTGGCGTCCTTCTTCTTGCGAGTCAGCCAGTCTTCTTCTGGTTTCCTCCTGGTCTTCTGGAGGGTATATTTTGCTTGTACTTGTTTTATACCTCTTGCTATTTAGACATTCTACTGGGGACTCCATGTCAGCCCTTAAAAGTGTTGCTCATAATTATAGAAGAGTTAGGTCTGGGTCTTCTTTTGTTTTGCAACACTTAACTAGCGTGCGTTTCACAATTTGCACTTGTCCTTAAATGAACCCATGACCTTTGGCGTAGTATGGGGATGATGTAGTGATACCAGACCCATATTCTGCAGCAGCTTTCTGAGTTCTTGTGACGTGAACTGTGTTCCATTGTTACATATTACTTGCTCGGGTATTCCTTGTTCAGCAAGGAGTGCTCTCATTTCTAAGGTGATAGTTGTTGCTCTCAGGTCTTTCACCCTTTTGATGAATGGAAACTTGAAGTATAACAGGCTACTATTAAATACCACTCTTGATTCTCAGTGAACAAGTCTTCTCCCACTGTATGCCATGCCCTGGCAGGTACTTTTTTTTTGTGTGTTTCTGTGGATCCTTTTGGATATCTTCTTCGTCTGGATCTCATAATTGACAGAGATCATTTGCAACTCCCGGCAACTCTCCAGATCTAGAATTGTTGGTCCATATACATCTACCATGTAGAGCGTACAGAGGGTGATCTTTCCCTTATGGTAGCCATTGGTCTTAGCTCTCTCTAGCTGCTTGTTCATGGGTCCACCATAAGGCATTAATGTGACATCTGCTGTTTCCAATGTACCATCTTTTGGATACCATTTTTTTTCAGTAATATTTTTTCTCTTCTTTCTGTGACTTATAATCAATTGTATGGCTTTATTCTTGTTCTCTTATACTGATGCCACCACGTTATGTCTCTGAGTTACTTGGGAGGATTCTTAAATAACTTAAAGATGCAAGATTCAAAATACAGAAGAGATTTTACTTACTGATGTCTTCCACCATCTCGGGAAACTATAAACACGCCATATAGATATACATAGGCCCCACAGTGGTGCACTAAATTTACTACAGTGAGAAGGGTGTATTCTTATGTGGTTACAATATAGTTCATATTATTCTGACTATATAACAACTCCCATGCTAAGAAGGAGAAACCTGGGTGATGCACAATCAATTACACAAAGACTAGAGTTATTAGAAACTGAAAGCTTTTATTAGCAAGAGATTGACAGCATCCCTTCTGTTGCTGGCCTACACTGACCCGGACTCGAACTGGGGGCAAACTTGTGGCCTGACAGACTTTATGGGGGAGAAAGGGGATGAGTCATGAGCCAGCCAGTGAGACCAGGGTCAAACATAAATGGTCATGTTATTTACATGCATTAGTGGTTTCACCGCACTGGGAGAGGAGCCTATTGGGTAGGAGACCACAGCAGGCCTCACATCAGACAACATGCTTCTGGCATTTGGAAGTCTCGAGGATGTCAAAGGCATGCAGGGCTCTAGCAGGGCTTTGACGTTGACCGCTTAATCATTTCATAGGTTCAGAACCAGTGTCCAAGATGGGTGACTTGGAAGTCTCGAGCTCGTGTTCACCACTGGAACAGACAGGAGGCCATGTGACTACAGAGCTTATGGGGGGGGGGAGGGAGGCAGAACACAGGAGATGACAGCACCGGAGGAGGAATTCAGGGACACTTAATGTCTCTGAAGAGACTTTTTGGTTCTCTTTCTTGCCTGGATTGATGGTGCATCTTCATATGCCTTTACAGGACAAACAAGGAAAAGATTCTTTGTATATTTTTGTAAACATAACAATAAAGGGATTCTTGAATCTTGAATCTTGAGGATGTAACTTGAATGAGAATTGGTCAGTGTTGTTTTAGTACCCTGAAGCCAATAGCCTTGAGGAAGCACCACTGAAGAAGCCTTGGTGATTTACCGTGATGTGCTCTGTGGGTATTATGGATTGCAACCACAACTTTCTAGTATGGAGAGAGTAAATATTTAGGATGGGATATCAATGAATTGTCCTGGATTAATTAAGCCCCTTCAACAATTTTGTAAGTATACAATCAGATTACTGACTTGTGCCTTCTTATGGATGTCGAGATGATGGTGCACAACAACACTCTGAGAGCGAAATAACAACTCCAGATGATAGTTTAGGGCAGTCACTCATCAAAATACATCATTCTGATTTGTTCTTACTGCTAGAGCACATTTTATTTATTTATTTTTTGGGGATCTGGGTAAAATAGGCAAACCCAATATATATTGCCCAAACTTAAATGCAGTTTAAATAAAGAGCAAGCTGTCTTCTTGATTAGATCCAGGCAACAATAGAAGAACAGAAAAATAGTTCAGGATAAGTCAGGGTGGTATGCATGCTGGAAGGGTGATACCCTGCCTAAAATCCTTGTTCTTTTGGTGATAGGTTTGGGAGATGCTATCAAATTAGCTTAGACAAGAACCTGCAGTGTATTTTGTAGATGAGCTGCACTGAAGTGACTGTGTAGTAATGGTGGACAGAATGAATGATTAGGGTAGATCAATACCAAATAAGGTCTATCTGTATTTTCGGAGCAGTATTCTTCCAGGAAGCTGAAGAATGGTTCTGGCTTTTCAGTGGTGAAGAAGATTTTGGAAGTAACACACCACAGGATATTCTGATTCAGCATTTATGCTGGATATTGTTGACTTAGTTGTTACAAGATAGGTGGTCATTCAGCCTATCTAGTCAATTCCAGCTGGGTACTATCCCTTCAGGCTTTATTTGATCTCTTATAGTCAGAATCAAATTTGTCTTCTAAAACATGAAGTAACACACAAATTGCTGGAGGAACTCAATGGGACAAAAAGCATCCGTGGAAAGTCAACATTTTGGGCTGAAAATCCTTCATCAAGGATATCAGCAGCCAGGGTGTCTCTCTAAATAAAAAGGTTAGGGGGAGAGGGGAGGAGAACCTGCTGGCTGGTGACAAAATGGGAGGCATGCACCACAAGATGGTGGCAGAGGCAGGTAGCCAGGAAGCACACACGGCTATGGAAGCGAGTTTGGGTGGAGACCTGAGGAATGGGCTGAAGTGGATCATCCATGCAACAAAAGATTATTGCAAGCACTTCTCTACCTGTTTTTTTTCCCCCTGTGGGCCAGACTCTGGCGCCAATGCAGATGGGCAGTGTAAAGAGGCCATTGGTTGGAGCATGGCATTGTAAAATTGCAACATTGATGTCATCAAAACACAAATGCTGAAAACCATCATCAGGCCGGTCATCAGAGTGGAGGGAGACATGGGTCTACATTCCTTTGTTGAAAATGAACAAGTGAGAAATATGCCTAAATTGTCGAAAGAACGCAAAAAGGATTCTGATTGGATAAGACCAGCTCATTCCAATGTTTACTGAGTTGACTGGTTTACAAATGAATGAAGGAGGTCAGTGCAAAAGAGAAAACAAGCCGAAAGCTGTGAAGCTGAGGTCAGAGCTACTGCAGAACATGAATCCTGAAGGAGAGTTCTAGAAATGGCCTGTGTTATGAAAAGAGAGAGAGAGAGAGAGAGAGAGAGATGAGTTTGTGTCACAGATGAATAATCTTACAACAGATTTGCAGAAATTTATGATTGAGATCAGACAATTGAAATGGGCACAAGCAAGAGATGAGGTCCTACTTCTCAAGTTTATGTTGAGCCTTGTGGAAGACAGCAAGAGGCCATAAACACATGGGTCAGAGAACGATAGACAACTCAAGTGACAGAGAACTGCAGCTCAGGTTGCCTGCTGACTCTTTCCAATTACCCTATTAACCAATTAGCTGCATAAACATTAGATTAGCAATGGTGACATTATCAGCATTCCCCTTGCCTGACAATCTTTCTGCAACTTGTTTCCTCATTTAGATGAAAGGTCTTCACCCTAAAACACCATGTTTCTTTTTCGATAGATCCTGCCTGACTTGATGAGTGCTGCCAGTATTTTTTCATTTTTCTTTCAAATTTTGAAACTCTGCAGTTTTTATGATTTTCAAGCACTGAGATCGCAATCTCTCAGCTCTGTTTGGTGTCAACTGTTGCTAAATGCATAGGCCAAAGCTACTGAACCCAAATTATGAGTGCAGTTTCAGATTGAACTATATATCTGGTTGTGATCTTTGATGCTTGGAAAGCTGATAGCTATCTAACTTGCAGGGTCTATGCAGCCCAATTAAGCTACCAATCTTTCTTGATGGTAATTTAACTATCGTAATGCATGGTTCAGCAACTCCCTATGAAAGAGGAGTCACAGAGTAATCCAGATTTCCTGCTTTCAATAAATCGGAACAATGTAACCAAAAGAAAATTAAGTAATTCTGAATTCCTTTCAACTGGTTTCAGAGTGGGATGATGGTAATGTGCCGTTAGTGGGAAGCAACGTTCTTATTTGTGCTTCTTTCATCTCATGTCATCTGGACTTTTCCAATGTGAATCACTGCCCAGTTATCAGGAACAGGCTGTTATCCTAACTTTTCCATTCTTTGATTCGGGACAGTCGAGGGGTCGGGAGCTCTGGGCTTAGGCGAGAGTTTGTGGTTGAGGTGTCAGGAGCTCCAGTGGACAGGTGGATGGAGCTGAGGTGAGAGGCTATGGTTGAGGCGTCAGGAGCTCTGGTGGGTGGGTGACTGGGGCCTGGTTGAGGGGTTAGGAGCTCCGCAGGGCAAGTGGCCAGAGTCAAACTTTTACACACGATATATGAAAAATGCCTGAATTTTGGGACAAAAATAGAGTAGTTGAATTTTACATCGTATCAACTATTACATGCTTATGTGGTATATGACCAGTAGCTAACCATTTTACTCTGTACCCAGTAATAAACAATCATTGATTAGTCTTTGCTTGTCTGTATACATGATCATTTGCTTAGTAATGAATATTTTCTAACAGTGTAGGTGGGTGTCAAGATTGAATCAGCCTTGGCACAATGGCTGACATTGTGAAATGATGAGAGTACTATTTTCCAGGTCAGCAGATTTTCCAATTAATGTCTTTTTCGTCCTACTCTTTCAAATAATACACAAATAAAGTTATTCATCATTGCATACTCTTCAAACAGAGTTTTATTAACATTGAATGAGTTCCCATTGATTATAAAGATTTAGATTCAAATTTCAGATTTATTGTCAGAGTACATTGACCACCGCCAGTGGGCTGATAACGCCTCAAACTGTGCATCTTGGCGCCTCACAGTTTGGCGGGCAGCAACCTCCTTTGAAGAAGACCGCAGAGCCCACCTCATTGACAAAAGGCAAAGGAGGAAAAACCCAACACCCAACCCCAACCAACCAATTTTCCCCTGCAACCGCTGCAATCGTGTCTGCCTGTCCCGCACCGGACTTGTCAGCCACAAACGAGCCTGCAGCTGACGTGGACTTTTTACCCCCTCCATAAATCTTCATCCGCGAAGCCAAGCCAAAGAGAAAGAAGAAGAGATACATGACATCACTTACAACTCAGAGATTCATTTTTCCTGTGGGCGCTGCAGGATTACCACTAAATGATAGTGCAAAAAGTAAACTATACCCAACGTGTAACGCGACTGAGAGCACGCAAGACCTGAGAGAGTACAACACACTTTTATTCAGTAAGATTAAAACACAATGGTCTTTGGACTGAACTGGGGTTTTGGCAAGGATTCAGGGTTTATATCAGGATATGTGGGATGATCGGGGGAGGAGCCAGTCCTTTGCACTTCACACCAGTAGTGAATTCCCAGTTCACTACATTCACCCTTTCCTTTAGAAGGGAGCCTGCAGGAGAAAACAGAGAATATAGAATAATCAATATTTTTTTAACAATATTTACAAATTCAACCTGTCTTGAGGTCTGGAGATGCAGGCCGATCATAGTAGTATAGGCGGGCTCTGGACTTCCTGATCCTCCTGTTGTTCTGGGACCTCAGGGCATGGGTGATCCTTCTCTTGTTGAGGGATGGCTGGAGACGTCTCAACTGAGCCCGTTGATGTTCCCCAAGAAACCCTGGGTAGGTCCTGGCTCCCTTAAGGGGATGAACCCTCAGTTCCAGAGGGTGTCAGGTCTCTGTTTGAGACAGAGTCCTCCCTGCCATCCGGGTATGTCATGTAGGCATAAGTGGGGTTGGCATAGAGTAGGTGCGCCTTCTCGATCAGGGGGTCAGTTTTGCTCCTCCTCACATGCTTTTGAAGCAGCACTGGACCTGGTGCTGTAAGCCAAGCCAGGAGGGTGGTCCCTGATGCTGACTTTTTCTTGAAATAAATAATTAGCTCATGAGGAGACGCATTGGTCACAGTGCAGAGTAGTAATCTAATGGAGTGAAGTGCCATGGGTAGAACTTCCTGCCAGCGTGAGTCTGGAAGTCCTTCGAACTGGAGAGCCAATTTTATGGTCTTCTAAACTGTGGCATTCTCTTTCTCAACTTGTCTCTTCCCCCGGAGGTTATAGCTGGTCATCCTGCTGGACAGGGTATCTGGAGGTTCATTGAGGGACCAGGTCAGTAGACTATATCATAGTTGTAGGTGGAGAGTTCGATCCTCCACTGAGCAATTTTATCATTTTTAATTTTACCACATTTTGTATTGTTGAACACCGGTCGCTGGTGGGTGAATTTCCTGCACACCAGGTAGTGCCTCCAGTGCCTGATGGCCTCCACAATGGCTTGGGCCTCTTTCTGCACTGATGGATTCCGAAGCTCGTGACCTTGTAGGGTCTTAGAATAAATACCACCAGCCTACCCGCCTGATTAAGAGTCACAGTCAGGGCTATGTCTGAGGCATCAATTTTCATCTGAAAAGGTACATTCTCATCTACTGCATGTATGGCGGCCTTCACAATGTGTCTTCTGATTAGTTGAAAGCATTTTGAGCTTTGCTGTCAGTGGGAAGGAAATGGTTTTTAAGAGGAGATAAAACTAGCCAGCATATTGAGGTACCTACTGGGTGTAATATGATAAGAAGCCCAGGCACCTTCTCAAAGCTTTCATGGTCCTCGGGATTGGGAGTTCCAACAGGGGGTGCATCCTGTTGGGGTCAGGTCCAATGATGCTATTCTCCACCATGTAGCCCAAGATGGCAAGGCAATTAGCTATGAACACACACTTACTGGCATTGTAAGTGAGATTCCAGGCCTTAGCTGCGTGGAGGAAATTCTGGAGAATGGCATCATGGTCTTCCAGAGAGTGGCCACAAATGGATTGTCGCTGAGGTAGGGGAAGGAGGCCTTCAACTTAAATTTGTCCAGTTCATCTGTCTCTGAAAGATTGAGATCCCATTTGTGATACCAAAAGTAACCCTCCAGAACTGAGTCTCCTGTTAGCCTCAAAAGTGATGTAGGGACAGTCATCGGAACAGATTGGCAAATGGCTGTAAGCAGCTTTAGGGTCAATGGCTGAATAAATCTTATACTGTGCAATTTCGTTCACCATGTCTGAAATACGAGGGAGGGGGTATGCGTCCAGGAGTGTAAAACAATTAATGGTTTGGCTATAGTCAATTACTAGCCTGAACTTTTCTTCCCCTTTTACTACAACCACCTGGTCTGGTACTGTGCTCGATAATGTTCTCATCAAGCAGTCGCTATGTCTCATCCTTGATGAATGCTTGGTCCTCTGCACTGTAATGCCTGCTTTTTGTAGTAATTGGTCTGCAATCGATGCTGATATTGGGGAACAGAGAGGATGGATCTATATTCAATGAGGTGAGACAGCAAATGGCATCAGAGTCTGGGACCTTCTGTTCTGAAACTTAATGGGAGGGAGAGGACCAGGGTCACATTTTTAAAGTGACACAAGAAGTCAAGACCCAACTGAACTGTGGCACATAAGTTCTCAAGTACATACATTCAGAACTAATAGAATTCCCCCTCCTGCAATGTATTTGAATATTTACAGACTGCGTATGGGATGCTAAAAAAATAACATAATTAGAGACATACACTTGAAGATTGAGTTTTTGGATTGTCTCTGCGTCTATAAAGCTCTCAGTTAAGCTAGAATCAATTAAACATTTCAGTTTATGCCCATTAACTCCCTCCTTGATCGTAGAATTGTTCAGTTGGTGTGGTATCTCCTGGTCCAACACCATTACAGCCAGGACTCCGGAGACGCCACCATACCCTTCGCTGTAGTCGCTCCCCCCTTTCAGATCCTCATGCAGGAAAGATGGTGGGGTCCATGAGGCATGGGAGGTGGGGGGAGGAGGAGGAGGAGGAGGTGGTGATTGTGGTGGTGGTCTTCGTCTTCTTCTTCTTCTGATTTTGAAAAACTGGGAAGATGGCAGAGACTATGTAGTGCAGCAAGATGGCTGCCCTCTCTCCTCATCTGATAAAGATGGCGCCAATTTTGAAATGTGGCAGGATGGCCGCTGGGTTTCCTATGTCGCTGGTCTCACCATGCTGCCCTGCAGGAAGGAAATGGCATTCAACACTGGCACCAGGAGGCCATTGGGTTTGGGTTTTGGGCTTGCCTCAGTCAGCCTGTTGGGGGTGGAATATGTGTTGGACCTCTCAGTGCTCCCCCTCACCCTGTAGATTTTCACCCAGTGCCCCTTCTTACCACAACTAGAGCAGATGGAGTCTTTTGCAGGACATCAAGTTCTTGGGTGCTGCTGCTGACCACAGAAGAAGCATCCCTTGGTGCCAGAGGCCACCAGGGCTGATGCAACATGTGGAGCCACTCCGGAATCAGCTCCCAGTTAGGCCATCTCCAGCAACTTGCTCAGCAGTATGTTGTCAGACAGGGCTGCGCTGCCTTGCTACAGCAATCTCTGCCTTATGTACTTGGACCACATGCCAGTGACAAAAGCGTCCCAGATCTGCTCTTCCTGTTCTCGGGCCATGTCATCCTTGTACCCATAGTTCCTCACAAGTGCTCGTAGGATGAGGACAAAATCTTCAGTGGACTCACCAGGCCACTGCTTCCATTGCGAGAGCTGATGCCTCGCTAGGATGGCATTCTGGGGCCTCATGTAGTGAACCTTCAGCCTTTCAACAGCCGACTCATAAGTAGTGCAGTCCATGATGATCAGGAATCCTTTAGGTCTGACACGAGAGTGGAGTGACGACCTCATGAGCTCATCCACTGAGTAGACCGTTTGTGTGGCCTACAAGTATATTTGGAAGCACTCCAGCCAATACACAAACTCTTTCATGACCTCTGGGGACAGAGGATCGATTAGGAGAATCATAGGCTTCAACAGAGCATCTATCCTTTTCTTACTGAATAAAACTGTAGCGCAATTGAGACCACTCAAGACCAGAGAGAGTACAATACACTTTTATTCAATAAGAATGACACACAATGGTCTTTGGACTGAACTGGGGTTTTGGCGGGGATCCAGGGTTTATCTCGGGATATGTGGAGCAGAGTTGGGGGAGGAGCCAGTCCATAGAATATCACACCAGTAGTGAATTCCCAGTTCACTACACAGCATAAACATGTCAACAATCAAAACAGATAATGGTGCAAACAACTGACTGTGTAATACAGAGTGAGGAAAGAAAAATCAATAAAGTGCACAAGTAAGAGCCTCTGATTGAGTTTTTATTGAGGTGCGAGTCTTGTGGCATCTATACCTCTTTCCTGATGGCAGCAGCGAGAACAGAGTTCATTCTGAGAAACTGAGACAATGAAGAATTTATAGAAAGTTGCATTCATAATTTGGGTTTGTATTTTATTTATTAAAACTTTTTCATTTAATGTGCATTGTTTGATAGTGTGTCTCAATGTATTGGACAGTGCTTGACCCAGTATGAGCCTTGGGTTTTTCCCTCAACCAATCCCAGTGGCCACACTAATTTTCTACAACCCTATTTGCCCACTTAAGCTGGAGGGCTGACTGTGCTACTGCCCTGTGATGTGAAGTGGTTCTTGAGAGGCAATGGGGCTCAGGCCTTTGGAACACCCAGTATTTTTTTGCAGTAAACGGACTTTTCAACAATTCATAAATGTCTCCTTTAATTGAAGATATAGTAAAACCCCCATTATCCAGCACTTACGGGGATCGTCGGTATCGGATATGCGAACTTTCCAGTCTTCCAATGCCTAACAAAGACATCTGCATTAAGAATACACCATCTAAAAGACAAAATACAGTGCAAAATGTAAAGTAATTTGAAAAAAAAAGTCTTGTAGTCTTTAATTATGTAAAGTTCACTTTAGTTAGCTTATAATCATAACTTTCAAATTTTAAATTTGAACCTCGGTTGCTGGCTCTGTAACAGTGTTGTGTTAACATCTATGCTAACCGTGCCACCATCTTATTGAACCCCTTCTCCTCGCGCTGGCAACCCGACTCACCTCCATATAAGTGTCCCAGTCAGACCTCGGCTCACCTTCCTTTAAATTCAAACCCCAGTCGCTGACGCTGTAACAGCATTGCGCTAACTGGGGCATGATTGGGGCACTCCATTGGCTGAATGTTTGCTCCCATCTTCATCAAGGCATTGGGTGTTGCTTTGGAGAACCTTTACTTTTACAATTAAACTTTTATATATTAGTAAATCCATTTATTTATTTATTTCCTCAATTGTTTTGCCATCATCATAATTAATCTCCTGCTTTTCCCTAGGTTTAGAGATAAAGCCTTGCCAACATACTTAATAATATACTCATAAAAATAAATACTCTTACTGGGCCCAGCGGTGGGTGGCATTGGCAGTTTCTTCATCCTGGGAGCCACCATTTGATTCAAACAAAACTTTCTTGAAACTTTATTCAAACACTTGCCGTGGGTAGGGCACAATTGGGGCACTCCGCTGGCTGAATCTTTGCTCCCATTTTCACCAAGGGGCTGTGTGTTATTTCAGAGAATCTTAATTTAAACCTTTTATTTAAAAATTTATTATTGTTAAATTCATTATTTAAAAAAAAAATCTTGACATTTTAGCTGGTAGTTTGATTTTTCAGTTGATTTGAATGCCAGATAATGGTGATTTTACTGTATTTGAAAACATATTGCAACAGGTTAAAAGTGATCAAAACAGAATAAAAATCTCTAATTTATTTATTACATGATATAAATTAATTGAAATGATTAAAATTAGGATTACTTTCTCAATCCAAATCAGAAACCCTATTAAAAAATGTGGGGTTACACATCATTTGACATCATGGAGCTGAGGAATCAAGTGGACTTATTGTTGAGTCCAAGGGTAGAGTAGGAGGTCAGACGGGCAGGACTTTGACCAATTGTGCAATTTGTGCATGCTGTGGACATAACACGGGAAATGTACTGGTGCTCTCTTCCCAATCATCGCACAGTTAAGATGTTTTGACTTTTTGCTTAACAACAATCATAAATTTCCCACTTTAAAGACAATTCTTATTTTCTGAAAGTCAATTTGATTATATGAGGTTGGAAAGTTGAAACATAAACAGAAGAAATACAAGCAAGAAGGCTTGTATTTAGTGTAGCGGTAAGCATAACACTGTTATGGTGCCAGTTAACGGGACCAGGTCCCGTACTGTCTGTAAGGTACATTCCCTCCATTCTGCAGGGGTTTTCCACGGAGACTCTGGCTTCCTCTCGCCTTTCAAAATGTACCAGGGGTTGTAATTGGGCAGCACAGGCTCGTGGGCCAAAAGGGCCTGTTACCATGGTATAGGTCTAAGTTTAAATCTAGCCCATCGTGCTTGTTCTGCTGCTCATGGACACTTACCCACCTTTGCCACCTAACCTTTAATTCCTCAGTAAGCAGGGTGATGATGGCTGACAGTCTCACACCAGGCTGCAGGCTGCAGGTGGCTGATTTGTGGGAACCAGGTATCGGGGCCAGGATTTGAGAGTGTGTTAATATTGAGCATGGCTCCCAAATGGTCTGAGGTGCTGACAGCTTCTTAATTACCTCGTGGGGTTTTGGAACTGGGGCTAAGGTGGGTGACTGGGGTGACTCGAGCTCAAGTATACCGCTAGAATGGGCAGAAGGCGATGCAGCTAGAGATTATGGGAGCACGGGAGGAGGCAGAGGGATCCATGAACGCCCAATGTCTAAAAGGAATCCCTTTTATTTCTCTTTCTCACCTGAACAGTGACATTGATCTAATGGCAGTTCTTTGTGCCCCTTTACTGAGCAAATGGGGGGAAACAAATTGGTGGATGTTTGTATACATGAAAATAAAGGAATCTTGAATCTTATACAGAAGCATTTTATGTGGCACTCGATCTAATGCCTTCTGGAAATCCAAGTATACAACATTCATCTGTGCCCCCTACTGAATGGTCCCATCTACAAATCAGGAATGAGTTACCAGGTTATTAAAATAGCCGAGTACTTGATCCCATTCGCCATAAATTTTACCCAGCAGGGTTGAATTTACATGTTTAAAGTTAAAATTAGTGTGTCAACTGGATCTTGATATGAAGGATTCCTGCTTCAATTGCACAATATTAAAGCAATTTGTTGTTTCAATTATGAATGCAGGATACCTAATTTTCCTGTTTTTTCCCTAACATAAATCAGTTTGCATATTAGTACACACCAGCATTGATGAATCATCCCATTAAAACAACGAAAGATAAATTGTTATATTTTTCAATAGTTCAGTAACTAAAGAAGAAGAGAGTAAAGACAAAACAGTCTTCCTTCTGTTAATATACATGAAACATAATTAAGCAGAGATGTTCCTAATGTTAATTAGGACATAGAGCAAAGAATATAGAACATTACAGCACAATATTGTGCCGACCTAATAAAACCTACTCAACATCAATTTATTCCGTCTCTACCTCACACCCATAACCCTCCATTTTTGTTGTATCCATGTGCCTCTCTAAGAATTGTAGGAATACCCCTAATGTACTAGCCACCACCAACAGCCTCAGTAATGCATTCCAGGCACTCACCACTCTCTGTGAAAAAGACTTTTACACCTAAATTGACATCTCAACTAAATTTTCCTCCACTCACTTTAAATAAATGTCCTCTGGTATTTGCTATTGTCATCCCAAGAAAAATAACAATATTTGCATCAATAATGAACTATTTTAAGGTACATTAATATGCTGCTTGGAAATATCCAAGCAATTGTACAGCACTATTGTATTTACTGCTTATTTTTTGGTTTTCCTGCCATCTTTTCTGTCTGTGTGATCTGAGACACAGCAGTGTCTGGATATGAGAAGTGGTGTCCAGTAGCGAACAATTCATTCTTGATCCTCTTTCACAAAATTCATTCATGCAAAGTGGATGAGACAGGTTATTCTTGCAGAAACAGGCCCTCACTATAAATTGGCCAAGCTTGAAGGGCACGAGCCTGAGCCGTCCCACCCTTTGGATTCAGTTGCTAGAAACTAGGTTCATGTGTCTAAACTTTAAGTAAAAACAATGTACAGCAATTGGCACTTTTTTTTCTCAGGCTCCAAATTCTTCCAGTTGATTAGGACTCATCTCTACCACTTCTCACCTGAGGACAACCGTAAGAAATTTTGGCCATCTTGTCCTGCTGGCTGTGCTGCACTAATGTGAGTATGCGGAACAGAAGGCATGATAATTTTCTGACAGAGAACATCCTCTGGCTACAATTAAAAAAAAAATCACCTGGCATGTTGTTCAGCATTCCTTGACCTCTGGTCTAGCAAGGACTACAGAAATGCTGCCATACTATAACGGCCTTGGTAAGCAAGAGAGCAGCTATCTGGGCTTCTATCACAACAGTACGAGTTATCACAAAGAAGGTCTCTGATCTTCCATGGTGTTACGTCCTTGATTGTACCATTGGAGGTCTTAATAAACACTAATAAATGCTTTTAAGTTTAGAAGTACAAATCTTTACTCACATCAGGTACTGGTCATGTATTAATACACTGTCTTACTGAGCATGCTCACCACTCAAGTGTGAAGTGGCTCTTACAGTCTTGCAGTGTTCATGTTCCAGCATAAAATAGTCCCAAGTTTATTCTGTATATAACACATGGTAATGTTATTTGCAGTAGAAACTGTCCGAGATATCATCAAATGATAAATGAGGGCATGTTTCATGATGGTGCCAGTGGAAATAATCACTTTTTCCATTTTGGACAGAATAACCTTGACACACACCAAAAACCTGCGTGGTAAGTTGAAGCAAGATTCCTCTGCACCATGACGTGGCTGTCAAATTCTCTTGTAGGCTGTGGTGGACTGCCTTTCACAGTCAAGCAGTTATCTTCCTTGGTAGCCTGAGATCTTGATATCTGCTGTTAAATCTGTTGCTCCAAAAATGAATGTGCAAGCTGGTACCTTTGCAATCCCACTCCTTTCTCCTTACATTAGTGGGAATGTGCCCAGTATGTCATTGTGAGTAGATAATTACTTGAGACTATTAAATCAATGTGAAAATAATGTTTATAAATTTCAGACTAAGGTTAGATGTGAGATTAAGATCTGGATCAAAATTGAGGCAAATAAGTAAAGGTTGCAGTCGAAAGGTGGTCCTTGGCGACAATGAACACCTGATATCTACTGATACTGAGTGGTTAATGTAGATGAAATTTTCTTGTATCCTCCATCCAAATAACTGCATTGATATAGTTAAGATATAGATTTAAGAATTATTTAACTTTAGGATAGACTGCATGGTTGTTTTTTTCTGCTTTTAACTTTAGAGGTTAATGATGCTTTGATTCTAAAAAAAGATGCTCAAAGTGTTACCATGTACTTTATGGTAAGCCAATATTGCTTTGCCTGCTTTGATACAAGTAGCTTCTGTCTTGTTTGCTACCATTCTTTACAAAGTGTCTGAAGATTACTTAAAGCAGACGCACCAAAGTCCATTTTGCAGCTACCTGCCGTTTGATTTGCTTTGCCAAATGCTCCCATTGTTACCTGCTGTTCTCTGAATCTGTTGAAAGGGTTACATCTGTAAACTGCTGTTAAACACCTACAATTACTGACAGCAGCTATTTTGTTTTACCATAAATGGAATCAGGTTAATATATTTGTGATAGTACAGATTCTATCACCAATGTGTATATGTACAGGTTGTCGTGTACGATGACTGTGATTGGCTGAGAGTGTAGCCACGCCTACTGGTAGGTCTTAAAGGATTGCTCCTAGCCAGACCAGGTCATTCTGGACTGGTCGACCTACATGTGATATGCTCCAGTCTTTTAGTTAATAAAAGCCTTGGTTTGGATCAACAAGTCTTTGGTTCTTTTGACGCGCTCTACAATAGTAAAACTGTGATTGAATCTGACTTGACTCAGTTTTAATTTGATAGGGCTATTGTTGAAAAATCTGTAGCTGCAAATGCAACTTTTTTTAGTTTAATACATTTTGCCAAGGTCAAAACTACAGTTGTTTCTCAACTGCTGTGAGCAAGAGAGAAAAGTTCAAGAATTTGTTCATTATTTGAACAGCTCAGAAGAAGTTTCTTTTCATTCTTAGGAAAGTCCATTAGGATCTAAGTCTACGGTGAAACCTTCTGAAATCCAAGCAATCAATCAAAGCAGATACCCTAATCAAGTGATCGAGTTCACATAATTCGAGTCCACCAATTTTTATGAGATTATACGAAGTACATTTTATATGTACCTCACCAGCCTCCTTCCCCACAATTAAGGTGGCTGAAGAGTGACCTTATAGAGATTTATAGAATTATGAGGGGCATAGATAAGATAGATAATCACAACCTATTTCCTCAGGGAGTGGAATCTAAAAGTAGAGGACATTGGTTTCACATGAGAAGGGAAAGATTTAAAGAGGACCTGAGGAGAATGTTTTTCACCCAGTGAGTGATGGGTACATGAAACAAGTTAAAAAGGGGTAGGGGTAGAGGCAGTTACAATGACAATGTTTACAAGACATTTAGACATGTACATGGATAGGAAAGGTACAGATTCAAATGCAGACAAAGGAAATAAGCTCAGGTTAGCATCTCAGTCAGCATGGATTCATTGAGCTGAAGGGCCCCTTTCAGTGAATCTACAACAAAAATGATTCATTTTAAATTCTCAGTGATGTGTATTTTTCTGGGATACTAAGCAAAAAAAAAATGCTGCAAATATTTTACACACAGATTAAATGTTGCAATCATGCCACATGTAATGACTTTTTTAAAAAAATTTTCCATGCTAGTCATTTGTGAATGAAAGAACCTTTTCTCAAGAATTCGAAGAACCAACAATGTCATAACCTAATCTTCTGAGAAACGTTGCAATTTGGGTTTAAAGAATTTTTGTCACATTCACTGGGAGAATTCAGCATGATCTGGGTTCAGACGGCTAAGCTGCATAATGCAAAAAAGCTGCTTTGTGAGAAGTCCAGTGATGCTTTTTACAATTTAACTCATTATTTCTTTATTGTTCGGCATGTTACAGCAGGGTCAATTTTGTCATTTAAGAGAAGGTTGGATAAGGGCATGGATGTGAGGGAATTTGAGGGTTATGGACAGGGAGCAGGTAGGTGGGAATAGAGGAGATCACGTAAATCGGTATGGACTAGAGGGGTCAAGATGACCTGTTTCTGTACTGTAATTGTTATATGGTTATATATAGTTATATTCTGCAGCACCACTGCAAATCCACTGACAAGACACAAACTGAAAAATAAATTACTTTTCCAAAATGGTATTGACAACTAAATTTATTGCAATATCATAACATGTTACAGTCCTTTAATCATTAGTAGAATGATCCCAAATTTATTTTTGTTTCGTAAAAGATAAAGTAATGTAAAGCAAGGAAATTGTGAAGAACAATTTTTAATTTAAGTATATGTATATTACAAGGGCTCCACCACAAATTTCATCCTTGAATATTTCTTGATTGCAATCAGGGCTCTTTTAGCAATATGTAGGTGACATATTACTGAAGGAGCCTTGAAGACAATCAAGAATCTAAAGATTTTGACCTAGAAACTTTCTCAAGTGAAGTGTTTGAGATGAATAATATCAAACTCTTCACTCATCACACTATTGTCTTGGGTAAACTTGTACCTCTCACTTTGTTCGTTTTAGATTGGTCACAGTGTTTGAACTACCGAAAGAAAATAGAGACACACACACCGAGAGCAGTTCAGATTATACAAATGTTTATTACAAATTCAAAAGCTGATTTCACACTACAATATGCAAGCCCTTCCCAACTATACTTATCAATGCTTGGACTGGTCCCAACTGCCGAAGCGAGGCAACGACTGCACACTTGTAGTAGGTTGTCAGACCGCCGGTAGCAGCTTCTCCACCTCCCCTGACTGGGACGTTGCCTGGACTCCAGAAGTTCATCTTCTTCTTGCTGAGAGATGTTGCCACCTCTCGGAGAGTCTCCCCCTTCATTATATTACCTTATATTACCCAAAAACTGCTTACCCAAGCACCTATTCCCAGCACAGCAAGAAAGATAAGCAAGCAAGCTAGCATGCTAGGTTAATTAACGAATAACATAATTTTCAGCTTATCATTTTGAATACAATGGTTTATTCTACATCAAGGCTAGGCCCCTGACAGTCTGTGACCAAAACAAGCAGGAAGATTAAATGTTCTTGGTACACAGATGTCCTTTCGTCAGATAACAGCATCTCTGGCCCCTTGGTGGAATTTAGCTTATGTCTGCTGATTCTAAAACACAAGCAGGTTCTCAGCCTTGCAGAACCCAAAGCTGTAAGTTTTTAAAAAAAGGTTCTCAGCTCTACAGAACCAAGAGCTAGAAATTAAGAAAAAACAGGTTAAAAAATAGGTTAGAATCTTCCATTACAACTATGTGTAGCATTTTTTGACTAGGACAGCAATTTGGAGAATGTCACCTGACTGCACCTGTCAAAATGTCATTGACCCATGCTGAAATATAATTGCATTCCCAAAATAAGTTTCTGCAATGTGCTTTCATTTATATCCCAGTTCCTTACTATTCAAAGAAATAAAATTAATAAGATGTGCTGTAGTTTAAAAATGTTTTTAGTTTTGTAGTGTTATGGAAATCTATTATTTTCTTTAGCTGATACAAATTTTCTTAAAATATTTGCCATTAATGCATTTTCATCAGATATACTTATATAATTGGTTCCCCCAAAATTAGTCACAGTGCAGACTACATCCAAAGGTCATCAGAAGAACTTCTTTTCAGAATTGAGGAGAGAGTCGCACTATGGTCCCATTAGAATCAAGCATAAGACAGGATCACCACTTTGAACTTCCTCTCAAAGGCATGTAACATTTTGATTTGCAAATATGTCACCATCTCTTCAGAACTGCTGGGTAAAAACCCACAAACTGGTGATTTTAACTATTTCACAGCTTGAGAAGGCAGCTTGTCCCCACTTTCTCAAATGACATCCATTTGATTTAGAAATCGCAAGAGAAGTGCAAAAGTTTAAAGAACCATTTCCAAAGCTTAGGGTCTAAACAGTGGAAGAAGTTGGTTGATGATGTAGAGGATATGGGACATTAGATGTGTCAAATACCTGGAATCTGAAATAATTACTGGAATAATTTTCCTTTGAAAATTCATTTGACCATTTAAAGAATGGATACAGTATTTAAAACCTATTCATAAAATGAATTAGAACCAGCACCAACTAGACAATGAGTGCAACTAAACATTGTCTTTTTTTTTGATGCAGAGGCCAATGTTCAGAAAAAAACTTGTACAAAATAGCTTTTCTTACTTATGACCCTTGAGTCCGAGTCAAGTCAGATGTCAAATAGGCTGACTGATACTGAGCTATGAAAAATCAGTGGCGAGAAAACGAGTAAGATTAGAGATGTGATGCACATATCATCAAATGGCCATTTAAGTAATGTTAAACGGCATCATTTTATACTCAATAACCAGAATATGAAGTACTATGAAATGGAATCTAAATTACCATATATTTCGGCATATAAGTCAAATGGCATATAAGTTAACTCCCCCCCCCACCTTTTTCAGCTTCATTTTAAAGGATTTATAGTATATCCACTGTACAAGTTGACCCCCATTTTCTGGCTGCCTGAGGTGCCCCATTGACTGGCGTATGTCAACCCCCAAAGTTTACGATGCCTCAGATGTGGCATAGGTTTCATAGCTACATAACTGAGGTCTAAAAGTAGATTAGCCTACATAATACTTACATGGAAGTTATCCTGGGTGGTTTGACATCTATATTGCAACCTCTTAACGTCTGCTTGAACAAGCCATTCAAAGACCATGTGGGCGAGGAATGGAATACAAGGATGTCGAGTGCAGAAAAGTCATTTACTAAAGGAAGGGCAATGTGTGCTGCATCACTTGATGTGCTGTGTAACTTTATGCTCAAGGCATGGGACAAAGTTAAAGAAAGAGATTGTGATAAAGTTGTTTAAAAAGGGCAGTATCTCTTGTGCAATTGATGGCATGCAAGAGGATTTATGGTGGAACACTGTTAACGGAGTTAAAACCACTCATCAGATAGAGAATGGGATCCATATGATGACTGTTGAAACAGTGAGAGTATGCATATGCTGGCTGCCAACTTTGCTTCAGACAAGGATAGAGAGAGTGATTTTGAAGGGTACTAATTGTGTTGTTGTTTTCAATAAAAATCTCAATGAAAATCTGTCACAGTCGGGTGTTTTCGTTTTTCAGGGTCGACTTGAACGCTGGATCAGCATGGATTGGATTTTGAGCTGAATTTGAGGTCTCCAAAGTATATCCGACATACAAGTTGACCCCCATTTTTTGAGAGTTTTTTTGGTTTCACGACTCAGTTTGTACACCAAAACATACCAGATCATTTATTTATTTCAATATTTAACATTGAAGACAATCTAATTACCATTAAAGAAGACAAATATTGTCAAAAATTAAACTTTAATGTACCAAATACTTTTCGTTGTCAGTGATTAATGTATGTTTTTAGAAGGTGGTAAAATACTACGAAGTCAGTCTACAATTTTTCAGAATGACCAGCTGATTCCCTGAGTTCTTTGAGCTGGATAGATATCAGATCCCGGCTCAGTCCAAATTAAACAACCCAAATGTACCATCAGTTGCACAGTGGTTAAGCTATGACCAAGCATCCATACAGCTGGAAAATTTAAGTTCCAATTATTGAGCAAATCTGGAATTGCAAAAAATGCTTGTATCAGTAATCATAGCTTAAAACTGACAGATTGTCACGGAAGTTTCCTGACTCACAAGTATTCTTCAGCAAATGACATCTGCCTCTTACTCTGGTCTATATATGATCCAGGCTTCTCCATACGTAATCCCAGAAATGTGGTTAATTTTATTATATATATATATTTATATATTTTAAATTTTAACGATACAGCACAAGATATGGCCCATGAAACCTTTATCAATTAACCATCTAACCTACCAAGCCTGTACATTTTAGAGGATGGGAGAAAATCAGAGAACCTGGACAAAATCAATGCAGGTCAAGGGATGAACATAGAAACTCCTTACAGAGCGTGCCAGATTCTAACCCAGGTCGCTGACATTGAAATATTGTGGTGCTAACTGCTGTGTGCTCCCCTCTACATTAACTGTTCCACTTTCTTAACTGCCTTCTGAAATGACACAGGGACAATTAGGTATCAGCAATAAATACTGGCCTCACAAGCAGTTTTTGAAAAATAATAGAACAAAGCTCCTCATTGACATCGTCAGTGCCTTTGATTACTGATATTTAGCTTTACCTGGATTCTTGTCTCGTTCAATCTCAAGTCTAGCTGCTTATTTCATCCTAAATTGTCAAGAGAATTTCTCTGAAACTATTCTGACAAGACAGCAGAGAGTTGACAGTGGGTTCAAATAAACCATGCAAGTATATAATAATGTGTGGAAATGCAGGCACAATGGTCTTCTGATGCCTGCTTGAACAGCTACCTCAACATGAGTGATGGATGTCCATTTTCATGAAAGATATAATGAAGTTCTTGGAAATGTCATCAGAGGGTAATGTTCTTTTCCCTTCAGATTGGATAAATGATAGAACTATCCTAAATCAAAAGTTAGTTTGGTCTAATTTCCCCTGTTCTATTAATTGTTGTTTTGAATGAACATTAGTCAGTGACCCACAAACTTATGGCATTTGTAAATGTCAAAACTCTAGCTGTTAATGATCGTTTCAAATTGCAGATGCTTCTAATGGTTTACACTGGTATTAATCAAGTGAGCATTACCTTTTGCCTTTCCATTTATCTTCAAGCTGTGTGAGACTCTTGTGTATTCACCTTCACACAATGCACCAAGCCAACCAACCTAACAAACACCATCTGCTCACCTGTCACACATTTACCCTGATGCCATTGTATTCAGAGGACAAGCCACAGAGCAATTTGAATGCAACACCAAATGACTGTATAAAATCATGTGTTACTAGAATTTTCTACAGAATAATTACAAGAGAAAGATTTATTATTAAGACCAAAGAACTCAAACAAATCATAAGATTTCATATTGAAATCTTAGTTTGTCAGATTTTTTTTGAATATTTTATTTATGATTTTTTCCAAACTCAGACAGTTCCAATAATTCACAGCACCACAATTACATTCATCAAGTACATTTCTTCTACTGAATCTGGGTTTATCCCTCTCCCCTCACAACACAAAATAACTAAAAAAAAACACATTAACTTAACGAATGAAAGGGCAAAAAAATGCTTATTTAACAAAAATAAAGATGCTACTGACCGAGGGCAAATAACAAATTAAGAAAAAAATACGTGAACCACAGGGTCTCAACACTCATCTACCAGGTCTCTTATATTCATCTCGACTTGACCTGATTGGAATGGACCCCCCCAAGAGGGGAAGGACAAAAATGAGGGGTGGGAGGATGCAGCGAGGCACAGGGGAACACACCTATATCCTTACACCTAGGTATCCTTATACTGCAGGTATGGATGCTAGATTTTAAGAGGTTTCATATTTTTTTCCTTAGATTATGTAACTTTCTCCAAGGGAACACGGCTCCTTATTTCCATATTCCAACGCACAATGCCCAGATGAGAGTCCAACTTCCAGGTAACCAATATGCACTTCCTGGTCCCTGCCAGAGCAACCAATACAAATTGGATTTGAAATTTGGACAGCTTCATTCTAAGCCTTATGTCCATGATATTTCCCAACACAAATAACCTTGGGTCCTGTGGAAACTCTTTACCTACGATTTTCTCTATGGCTTGGCCTAGCTCTACCCAAAAGGTCCTCACCTTGGAGCATGACCAGGTTGAGTACACAAAGGTTCCTGTCTCTATGCTATACCTGAAACATTGATCCAAAATTTCTGGTTTACCTTTATTCAATTTCTGCGGCGTGAGGTATAGTTGGTGAAGAATGTTATACTGCACTAATCTATATCTTGAGTTAATTATTGTGGTTATGCTATCATGACACAGGTCCGACCAGCACCATTCATCTATCATAACACCTAGGTCCAATTCCCATCTGTGCTTTGACCTATGAAGCCCCGGTTTTGAGCACTCCACTTGGAACAGGGAATACATTGCCAAAATAAACATTTTTGTGTTCCCTCTTCAAATCAGAAGGGAAATCAAATTAGTAGGGCAATGGTTGGACCCAATTTGTCCCTCAAGAAAGATTTTAACTGAAAGTAGCAAAAGAGTGTCCTATTTGATAAATCATTTAATTTTTCACTGCTTGAATGGCATGAGCAGCCCCGCTTGATACATCTGATCCTCCTTTGGCACCAGGTGTCCAGGATCTTGTTATCCATGGTCAATAGTATTAAATTATTCTGAGTTGTGGGCATTTTGGAGACAGCCCCACCTTATGGACAATACATTGTTTAATTTTGTTCCATACATGTTGTGTATGTTTTACCAAAGGGTTGTCCTGCTTGCCCGATAACAATTTGCATCCCACTTATAAATAAATTCTCCTGCTACTTTCTCACCTACCGTGTGCAGACCAATTTGTGGCCAGGATGGTGTACCTCCCCCGTCAAAGAGCCTGTCAATCCACCTCGACTGGGCTGCCCAATAGTAATTTTTTTGTAATCTGGTAATCTCAATGACCCCAGACTACAGTCCCATATTAATTTCTGTGTGGAGATCTTGGGTACCTTTTTGATCCAAAGGAATCTATTTACCTGTGTAGTGAGGCTTTGAAAGAATCTCCGAGGCTACGCTATGGGCAAAGTCTGGAAGAGGTATTGGAACCTCGGCAACATATTCATTTTTACACAATTGACCCTGTCCATCAATGTGACAGGAAAGGTAGCTCATCAGATTCTTATATAGGTTTTATTTAAAGGCATAGCTTAACTCAAGGGGACCAATGATCATCTAATTTTATATTATTGTTATATGAAGAATAAACCTTATTGACCAATTCCATCCTATTCACTTGACCAATCCATCATATTTCTAACCCAAAAACCATTCTTCACACAATATGTCAGTAACAAATCAATCAAGAAAACCACTGAATTTTTTTTCTCTCTCATTGGTGGTGAATTATAATGACATTTTCTCAATTAGGATGTATGTCTGAACTGTGCTACTACATGGGGATAGTTTCAACAATTCATTATTTAATTCAAAGAAAAGTCAAACCATACTAAATTTTATACTGGTAACATTCTTTAAGTAAAATCATACAGAAATAAGGTTTTTGACAGAGCGATCTTTGGGTTGAATTTCACAGTTCCTTGAAAATGGCCAGAACGTAGGTAGGACAGTTAAAAATGCATTTAAGTTGCTTGCCTTCGTAGACAAGGATATTGCATACAAGAATTTGGATATCATATTGGAGTTGTACAAGATATTTGTTGGGTCACACTTGGAATATCTTGTGCAGTTCTGGTCACCATATTGTGGAAAGGTTTTGGGAGTGCTTTAGAGTGCAGAAGAAATTCACTAGGATGTTGCATGGAATTGAGGGCATTAGTTAAAAGAAGTTGGATAGGCTGGGATAGTTTTCACTGGCAAGCACAGGCTGAGGGGTGAAGTTATAGAGATTTATAAAATTATGAGGGCCATAGACAGGGTTGATAGTCAGTCTTATTTCAAGGGTATGGGAATTTATAGCCAGGGGACAGAGGTTAAAATGACAGGAGAGAAATTTAAAGGAGATCTAATGGGCAGATTTTTCCACACAGAGAGTGAAGAGTGTATGAAATGAGCTGCCAGAGGAGGTGGTAGGGGCAGGTACAGTTACAGTGTTTGAAACGCTTTGGGCAGGAACATGGATCAGAAAGGGTTAAAAGGACATTGGCCACATGCAGAAAATAGGATTAACATTGATCGGCAGTTTGATTGTCATGGTCAAGAATGGCCCTATCCGTGCTGTAGAACCTGTGACTCTATTCTCTCAAACATACAATGTACAATATGTTCAATATCTCATCAGATTTAAGTGAAAAGAAGTAGGAAAATATTGCAATCATTAATAGTTTTTAGGCCAATTTCTGCAGCACTTACAGAAAAATACATTGACCCACAAAAGTGCGACTTCACCTTACATCAATTTAACAGAAAAAAAATTACATCCGCGGGCAAAGTCATGTGTTTTGGTGCAATATACTTTGTTGAGTTATTTTTTCATTTTCATGAGGATTACTGATAAAACTATTTCCAATCCACAATAATAATGAGGAAAACAAACAAACTAATGCTAAATATTCCCTAGAAAATAGTTGATGTGGAATCACTAGTTAATTTTCTATTCAATTTATTCCAATTATGAGCAGAAAAATAGATGCCAAATGATTTTGCACAGTAGGAGCAGGTGCTGCCCTCTCATGACTTGATTTTATTTGGTTACTATGAGGAGGAACAATTTTTGTCATAAGGTTCCTAGTTTTACATTACTACAAAGTGAATTAAAACTATCTTGCAATTATTGTAATTAAGAAGGTTAGATTATAACTTTGCAGGACATCATGGAGGAGAGATGGACTTGAATAAAAGTTCTGAGAACCATGGAACCAAGAACACTATAGCACAGAAGCAGACCCTTCTGCCTATCTATTCTGTGCTGAACTATTATTCTGCCTAGTCCAATTGACCTGCATCTGGACCACAGCCCTCCATATCCCTCCCATCCACGTATCTCACCAAACTTCTCTTGTTAAAATGTTAAAATCAAACCTATATCCTCTAATTTCATTCCATGCTCTCACCACCATCTGAATGAAGAAGTTTTCCCTCATATTCCCTTAAACATTTGATCTTTCACCTTTAACCCATGAACTTTCATTCTTGTTTCACACAACCTCACTGGAAAAAAGTCTGCTTGCGTATATACCCGATCTATACCCCTCAAGTTTTGTATACCGCTATCCATTCTCTCCTAATTCTCTGACGCCCCATGGAATAAAGTCCTAACCTATTCCGCCTTTCCCTATAACGCACCCTCTGCAGTTCTGCCAACATCCTTGTGAATCGTCCCTGCATTCTTTCAATCTTATTGATATCTTTACTGTAGCTACAGTAGGTGACTAAAACTGTGTACAATGCTCCAAATTTGGTCCCACCTATGGCTTATATAAGTTCGACATAACATTTCAAGTCCTGTACTCAATTCTTTGATTTGTGAAGGCTAATGTACCAAAAGCTGTTGATATGACTTTATCTATTGTTACGAGCCCAGAGGACCCTAAAACCCAGCAGCAATAGATATTCACCAAGACAAATGGTTACTTAAAAAAAGTTGCTTTTAATTACCTTTAAACATGAAAACAGAATCACACTTTAACTTATCACTATTGACTTAACTAACCTAACTTAACCCCCTTCTAATTCTAAGTGCACGTGTATGTAATATGTGTGTGTAAGTTCAGAAAAGTTCTTTGATTCACAGTCAAATCTCACCTCATTCCTACAAATTCACTGGTTGCAGGCAATTCTTATACTGTGCACAGAATTTAACATTTATAAAGTTCACCAGGCTTTGGTGCTTGAAAGGTAAATGGTTACTGCTCAGGAAGGTTCTTGTTGATTTTCAGGGAGAAATTTGTTGTTCCTGGACACCCACAACTGATTCCTTGTAACCAGCCACTTCAGTGTCTTGCCGAAGAAACGTGCCCCGTCAGGGTTCTCCAGATGATAACCTCTTTCTTTCAGGTCATCACAGAGTTTCTTTTAGTTTCCCTTATTTCAAGTGAAACATTAGACAGCCAGTCCTCTCCTCTTGCATGAACCACAAGGGCTTACAACCCATTTTTCAAATGGGTTTTTTCCACAAGCTTTCCAACTTGTCCTGTTCCAGTCCCAGCTGCTGCTGCTGAACTGTAGCACTGCAGAACTCAACCCTCTTTCTCACTCTCTCTCTCACTCAGAGAGAATGCCTTTTTCTCCCTCTCTGCTTGCAAAACCATATGATCCTCTTAGAACAGCAAGTTCCATTCCAGACAGCCTGCAGCTCCAATGAGTTATTTCATCTGTTGCCTTTTAATAATCAACATTCCATTAGTGACGTCCCTTTGGCACTCTCCAAAACTTTTGCAAGGGCTCTTGGCACTGGACTGTCTAGCAAGAACAGAGTTCCAGTATTTTAAATAAGATCTGTTTTAAAGTGTTTGTATGTGACCTACACTAAAAAACCTACCCCAATTTATCTCCAAAAAACATATCTATTATCTGAAACACTATCTATAAGGCCACTTTCAAGAAATTATGTACCTTTATTCACAAATTCCTCTGTTCTGCCATACTCCACAGTTCTCTATTGCTTACCATACCCAGACTTGTCCTCCCACACTGCATCATCCCACTCTTGTTCTCATTAAATTCCATCTGTAATTTTTCCTGTTTTTTCTAGCTGGTCCAGATCCCACTGCAAGCTTTGAGCCCCTTCCTTGCTGTCCACTATACCATCAATCTATGTGTTATCTCCAAAATTGCTGCTCAAATTTGCCACATTATCATCTAGGTCAATGATATAACTGACAAACAACAGTTCTGAGGTGCACCACTAGTCACAGGCCTCCAGTTAGACAGGCAATCATCTACTACTACTTCCTGTTTTACCCAATGTCTAATTCAATTTACCTATTTATCCTGAATACCGAGGAACTGAACCTTCTTCACTAACCTCCCATCCTTGTCAAATGCCTCACTAAAATCTATGTAGACAATATCCACAGCCTTTCCTTCATCAACTTTTTTATCTTCCTGGAAATCTCCATAAGATTGGTTAGACATGACCTACCATGAGCAAAGATGTTGATTTTCTGCAATCAGTCCCTGTCAGTTCAAATATTTGTACATCCAGTTTCTTGAGATACCTCCAAATAACTTTACCCACAATTGATGTTCAACTCACTGGCCTATAGAAACTTGGATTATTCTTCAGGCCCTTCTTAAACAACAGAGCATCATTAGCTATCCTCCATTCCTCTGGCACCTCCCCTGTTGCTGAGGATGTTTCAAACACCTCTGTTGGGGTCCCTTGAATTTTAAATACATTTTCAATACTTCTCCTTTCTTGCATGTCTCTTTCAAGGTCTGAGGAAATAGCTTGTCAGGCCCTAGGATTTATCCTCCTTATTTGCCTTAAGAAAGCAAGCACCTCCTCCTCTGTAATCTGGATAGTTTCTTTGACCTCACTGCTGTTTTGCCTCACTTCCCAAGACTCTGAGCCTGTCTTCCGAATATATACAGATGCAAACAATCCATTTAAGTTTTGTTCATCTTTTTGCTTCATACTTAGATGACCACTCTGTTATTGAAGAGAACTAATTTTGTCCCTCACTATCCTTTTCCTCTTAATATATTTTCCTTCACCTTGTCTCCCAGAGCAACCTTTTCTATCTCTCTCTTGATTTCCTTCTTAAGTGTTTTTCTTGATTTTTTAATACAACTCAAATACCTCATTTGTTCCTTGCTGCCTACACCGGCTATGTACCTCCCTCTCCTTCTTAACCTGGGTTGCAATATCTCTCGAAAACCAAGGTTCCCATCCCTGAGAGTCTTGCATTTCATTCTGACATGAACATACAAAGTCTGTAGTCTCAAAATTTCACTTTAAAATCTTCCTGTTATAAACCCCACCATTGCCAGCAAACAGCCTGTCACAGTCCACATATGCCAGATCCTTTCTGATACCATTAAAGTTTACCTTTCTTCAATTTAGAATATCAACTTGAAGACAAGGCCTATCCTTTTTGATGAAACCAGTAGTATTACGATGATCAGATCAAAAGTGTTCCCTTACACACACTTCTGTCTCCTACCCTATCTCCTTCCCAAATAGGAGATACAATATTGCATTCTCTCTGGTTGGAACTTTTACATGTTGATAAAGTAAACTTTCCTCAATGCTCGACCATCATGAATTCATCCAGCTCTTTTATAATACAAGATTCCCAGTCAATATGCAGAAAGTTAACATCATCTACTATCACAACCTTAAACTTCTTACCTGTTTTCTCTCTTCAAATATGCTCCTCCAATTCCTGCTGACCTATAATGTAGGCCAAATGCGGGTCAGTGGGACTATGTGGGAGGTGATGTTTGGCATGGACTAGTAGGGCCAAACTGGCCTGTTTCTGTGCTGTAAATAGTTATATGATTAATATACTATAATATACTATTACTATGGGAGTCTATAATATACTCCCACAAATGACTCTCTTTCCTCAGTTCCACCCATACAGCCTCAGAAGATGAGGCGTCTAATTTTTTTTTTAAATTAAAAAAAAAACGGAACGCTTCACGAATTTGCGTGTCATCCTTGCGCAGAGGCCATGCTAATCTTCTCTGTATCGTTCCAATTTTAGTATATGTGCTGCCAAAGCGAGCACGCCTCTAATTTGTTCTGTCTGAGCACTTCCATGACTACCATCCTTCCCTTTCTTCATCTAAAGTTCAAAGTTCAGGGTACATACATGACATCACATACAGCCCTGAGATTCTTACTTTCCTCCCTCTCGATCACGTTTTAAATAGTGCAACCCTGAACCGTCCTGCTTCTCCTGCAACTAAGACTCACTAATTGCCACAGCGTCATAATCCCACATGCTGATCCATGCTCTAAACTCATCTACCTTTCCTGAAATCTTCCTTGCAGTCGAGTTTTTGGTTTTTCCACAGCATTTTTTTTCATTCTTGAAGCCTGGTTTATGAGGTCACATGAGGCATGGAGTTATCATAAAGATCAAGTCCATTGTGGCTCTAAATGTACAATATCCGCACTGTGGTTCAAGAAGCAGCTTTATAGACACTGAAGGGAACATCATTGTGTTAAATGACAGGGGGAGTCCTAGGTAGTAACTGTAATCTGATTTGTGACACATCTGTTCTTTCCTGGCATGTTCCCCTCTTCCCAATTTCCCAATGTGGTGGCGGGGGAGGGGGAGGATGAGGGGGGAGAGGAGAGGGAGCCCGTCTGATGCTTCTTTCCACGAAGATTAAGAATCCCAGCACCTGATGCCTTGTTGCTTTTGGCTGACCTCTGACTTTTTTAAACCTTTTATTAGCTGAAGTGCTGGCAGGACTAGTCTAGATAGTTTGCTGAAGGATTGGAGGATTCTTGGTGGCCATTGCTTGACATTTAGGTGGCACACATAACATTAGCCGCTAATTGGACAATGCCTTAATATTCAGTTTTTCTGCATTGCTTCATATCTGAGCTGTTCTGAATGGAACTGAACACTGAGCAGGGTCATTAATGAATGATAATTAATGTCTGAGCGCAAGCAATGCCCTGAGGATATCCTGAACAACACTGCGACTGTCACATTCAGCTTCTAGCAATCACAGTCATCTGAGTTTTGTATGGCTCTATCCAGGGAGGGTTTTCTTTTCTTCATTCCATTAATTTAATGTCACTGCTGCTTCTTGATGCCATCACATGTCAAATGCTGCCACACTCTCACCTCACCAGTCCAGCTCATCTGTCAGTTTTTTAGATTTATAGATACAGTGCAGTAACAGGCTCTTCTGGCCCACATGTCAGCACTGCAAAATACACCCATGTGACCAATTAACCTACTAACCTTTGGAATGATAATATCAATGCCCTTTTTATAAAACTCTATTGGGTCACCCCTCTGTCTCCTGCACTCCAACGAAAATGAGTCTCATCCTAGCCCTATCCCCCAATTCAAGCTCTTATTAGTATATGTGCTATAGTATATGTTATGATGGTAAACCACTGTTTGTACATTTAACTGTCTGGGCATGCCCCTTGGCTGATTGTACCTGTGGCTCCTTCCACAGACCCCTGAATGAAGGCGACTGTTCCACAGCTCCCTCACCGGTTCAGGACAGTCGACCAGCATGGAGGTGACTCCGTTCCTATTGTGAATAGAAGCCTATCAGTTTTACGTAACTTCCAGTCTTTTGGAGTTACACTAATGAGGACTTCTCCAATGCCACAAATGTCTGTCTGCACAATTGTAGTCACTTTTAAAAATTGAATTATGGTTACTGTGAATATTTATTAACAATCCACTTTTTTGTACTTATTTCCTTTCTTCATTTAATTTTTGTTTTGGGATCATGGCTGCCTCAACTTGAAGACATTCCCGAGCATTTTACAGCTGGACTATGTTCTCAGCAGCAAATATTGTGGCTGGTGTGGGCATAACAAACCAATATAACAAAGCAATAACAAAATAAATTTGTCATTTTAGCTGTTGGTTGAGAGACACATGTTGGCAAAGACAACACTGAGAACTCACTTACTCCTCTAAAACAATGGCACGAGATTGATTACTTCCACCTGACAGTGCAGTGTACGTCTTGGCTAAATGCCTCATCTGAAAGAAGACATCACTGCTACTGAATAATTCCCTCAACATAAGATATTAATCCAGAGTGGATTTTGACAGAAAAAAGACTTTTATCGAAATGAATTCCAGAATCATCATTGAAATTCAACATCAATGCAGAAGCTATAGATAAGTGAAAGATATTTGATGTAACTAGCACCGATAGAGTTAGCGCAATGCTATTCCTGTGCCAACGACTGGGACTGGTGTTTGAATCCCATGCTGTCTGCAAGGAGTTTCTATCTTCTCCGTGTCTACATGGGTTTCCTCCGGGGGCTACGGTTTCCTTCCATTGTTCAAAAACCTACCAGGAGTAAATAAGCAGCACAAGGTCTTGGGCTGGATGGGCCTGTTGACATGTTGTATGTCTAAATGTAAAATTTAAATTAAAAAACAAAAAAAATTATAAATTTTAAAACCACAAAAGAAATTGCAATTATTATGTAATATTAAAAATCGGTTACAAATATATGTGGTATCTATATATAGAAAGAGAAAAGAAAGAAAAGGAAAAAAAAAATAACCCCTCTAATTCTAATAAATTACTGATGTGCATTTAAAAACGTAAGAACTTCCATTGTGTCACTGATATGGAGTATACGCAGAAGTTGGACAGATGGTATTTGTTCTGCGTTCTGTTGGCAATGCCTAACTGGACAATCTTTCATCTCACCAAGTATATGTAAAGGGAGGTGAAAATTTAAAAAAAGCAGGTACTGGAAAAATGAAATCAAAACAGAAAATGCTGAACCAGACAGTCTCTCTATAAATTGTAACAAATTGCAATAAGTTAACTGAAGACTCTGACACTTGGGGAGGTGCTGGAAGACTGAAGTATGGCTAATGTTATGCTTTTGCAAAAGGAAGGCTGCAAGGTAAAGCCTATGATCTACAGAACAATGAGCCTAGCATCAGTGGTGATAAGTTATTGGAAAGGATTCTGAGAGATAGGATGGATATGTATTTGGAAAAGCAGGGTATGGTCAGGGATGGTCAGCATGGCTTTGTGCATGGGGAACTGTGCCATGCAGATTTGTATAAGATTTTTGAAGATGTGATCAGGAAAATTAATGACGGTAGGACATGAGGCATTGTCGACATGGAGTTTATCAAAACCATTGAGTAAGTTTTGCTGATAAGCTTGCCTGAAAATTAGATCATATGAGATCCAGTATGAGACATAGGGTGGAGGCCAGGCATTAGTGGCCTGTTACAAGGACTGGTGCTGGATCCAATCTTTTTCATCAATTATGTGAACAATTCAGCTGAGAATGTAAGTGACATGTTTAGTCAGCTTGTGGGTGACACTAAAATTGGCGGTGGAGTGGACAATGAGAAAGGTTATCTAGAATTACAATGGGATCTTGGTCAACTGATTCAGTGAGGTGAGCAATATTAGATGGAGTATAATTTGGGTAAGTGTGAGATGATGCATCTTGGCAAGTCAAACTAGAGCAGAATTTAAACAATAAATGATGGTGCCCTGGAGAGTGTTGTAGAACAGAGACACCTAGGAGTACAGGTACGTAGTTCCCTGAAAGTGGAGATAGGGTGGTGAAAAGGGCATTTGGCTTGCTTGCCCTCATTGGCCAGGATATTAAGTAGAGATGTTGGGATATCATGTTACAGGTGTACAAGTAAAAACACATCGAAATGCTGGAGAAACACAGCCGGACTTTTCAGTGTCCATAAAAGCAAAGATATATTGCTGCTATTTCGGGCCTGAGTCCTTCTTCAAGGAATAAGCAGAATGAGCCAGAAGCAGAAAATCTCAGAATTCAGACAATGCTGGCTGGGGGAGGACTCCAGACCAACAAAAGATATTAATTGGATATGATTAGGGGAGATATAAGAATTTATCAGGTCTGTGAGAAAGGAGACAGGGAAGGGGGGGGGACAGAGCTCGAGGAAGGTGACAGGGAAGAAGTGGAGGGGATGTTGGAGGTTAACGAAAGCCAGAGAAGTCAATATTAATGCTATCCGGTTGGAAGGTGCCCAGTCAGAAAATGAGGTGTTGACCATGAGACCATGGACAGACATGTCAGCAAGGGAATTGGATGGACAATTGAAATGGATGGACACTGGGAAATCCATGTTATTTCCCATTCCCAAGGCATTGGTAAGTCCACAGATGGAATAATGTGGGCAATTCTCGTCACCTTGCTGGAGAAAAGAAGTTAATAAATTGGAAAGATTGAAAAGGATTGTTACATCCTTGAATTATAGGGAGAGGCTGATTAGGCCATGACATTTTTTTCCCTGAGCATAGGAAACTTGGGGGTGGGGTGGGTGATCCTATAGATGTAAACAAAATCATGACAGGCATGGATAAGATGAATAGTCATAGTCTTTTCCCTGCATAGGAGAGTCTAAAATTTGAGGGCACAGGTTAAAGTGAGAGTGAGTACATTTAAAAGGGGGAAACTTTTTCCACACAGAGGGTGGTGCATATAAGGAATCCAGCTGCCTGAAGAAACAGAAGAGGTGGATGTGATTATGAAATATAAAAGACATTTGGACAGGTCCATGGATGTGAAATGATTGAGGAATATGGACCAAGCCCTGGCAAATTGGGCTAATTTAGATGGGTAACTTGAACAGCATGCATGAGTTTGGCTGAACTGCCTATCCCTGTCCTATATGACTATTATTCAATATTCTTTTTTTATTCTCATGTAATAAATCTGAAAATGTAATATTAGACGAAATGCCCTTTAGTCTGCCATAAGTCAGACAAACAGTCTCCATCAGCCTGGCACACCTTACAGTAAGAGAAAGGGAAGCAAAATACAATCCCCTCAGAGACACTGGTGGCCATGGATTTGCCTCCAGCCCTCCTGCAGCCTCTGCAGCTCCATAGACCCTTGTTCTATCTGTTGGCAACCCGAGCTCCAGATCCAAACCTCCGATACAATCAGGAAACCTTCAGTACCCGAGGCCCTTCGGGAGCCCTTCTTGCCCTCAGCACCCTCTCAAATCCTGGTTCCAACAGCTGGTTCCCATGAGCCAGACTCCAGCAGCCTGCAGTCAGTGTGGGTCCTTTGACTGCAATTCGCCAACAGCCTGCAGCCTGCGTGGGTCCTTCAGCCGTTAAGCCCTCGCTGGTCCGCTGGCCTGGTCACCGTCCTGTAGAGTTTGTCTTTTATATTCAAGCAGACGCTCTGCCGTTTTTCATGAAGTCGTCTCCTTACAATATTTACAAGCAGGTAAAATAAGATTTAAGTCCTATAATGTGGATTGTCAAACTCTGTTTATGGAATACGGCACCTGTTGTTTAGCATGCAGTTCATGGTCTATTGTAGGTTCACGAGCCTGGTCTCTCTTTTTTGGGACCCCTTTCTGATCCTTCTGCATAGTTGTCTACTCTGCTTTTTGAACCATGCTTGATTCCTTGGGTCACTGGCCATGAGAGTGAGACTAGATTATTCTAAATTGTAGTGGAGATAATTCTGCTCTGGATGATGACCCATATCATCTCATAGATACCCAGTTTTGAATTGGTAAATTGGTTCTGAATAATGCTATATAGAATGATAATATTAAATACGATAGATTCCCATGCACATTTTCAGTCAGAAATGGTGACACATCTCAGTTACTACAAAAGCCAGTTACCAGCCAATTTGATGCACTCCATGTGACATCATGAAATGGTTTGGAGTACCATTGTGGGGATCAGACAACATATCAACTGTAGTATCGAAGACTTTCCTTCTAGAACTAGTTACCCCTAGAGTAGTGTAGTTATAAAACTGCATCACCATGTAGAAAATAGCCCATGTATGTTTTGTTTACCAGAAGTTGGCTGGTGATTGCCTCAATCAGACCATTTTCAAAACACTCCATTTCATTTTTACCTAACTTCTTTCTCCTCCTTACTTAGATCTGCCCATCATCCACACACTCTACCCACTGCACCCCTACTCCCCTTTCCCCACTGTTCCCATCTATCCACCATTTTTCCCTTATTTGATTTCACTCTTCACCTTTGTTTCTTCTAGGTTCCATAAAACATAGAAGAAGAAATAGGCTATTCAGCCCATCAAGTCTGCTTTACCATTCAAACATAATTTTATCTATTTTCCCATTCAGCCCCATTGCCTGGCTTTCTCTCCGTAACCTTTAATCCCCTGGCTAAACAAGAACCTATCAATCTCAGCCTTAAATACACCCAATGATCTGGTCTCCACAACTGCCTGTGGCAACAAAGTCCACAGATTTTCCACTCTCTGGCTGAAGATTCTATAAACTGCAGCTACAAGAACCTCCCAGTGTCTGTCACTACCTCCATTCTTCTCTCCCAGCCCTGGGCTCATCTTCCATTAATCCTTCCTCACCACCTGAGCCACCCTTCCTCCACACTTCTTTGAACTGGTTCTCTCCTGTGCTCTTTTAATCCACAAAGATATTAGTAGCGTAGAACATTACAGGCTCTTCAGCCATTCTAGTCTGTGCCATCTATTATTATGGCTAGTCCCACTGAACTGCACCCAGTAAATATCCCTCTGTAATCCACCCATCCATTCACCCATCCAAATTCTTCTTAAATATTAACAATGAAATCACATTTGTTATTTTAAAAATAATTGTCAATGATAATTAGAACCGTAGAACCATTGAACATTAGAGCACAGAAAAGATGCCCTTTGGCCCTTCTAGTTGCTACCCGTGCCACATACTAGTGAGGTTAGAAATAGGAGGATAACACAGCTTAACATGTAGCTAAAGACATGGTGAAGGAGAGAGGGCTTCAGGTTTCTGGATCATTGGGCTCTTAACCAAGGAACCTGTTCTGATGGGGTGGTTTGCATCTGAACTGGAGGGGGACTAATACACTTGTGGGAAGCTTTGTTCTTGATGCTCCAAGGGGTTTAAACCAGATTTGCAGGGGAATAGGATCCAGAGTGCCAGAACAGACAGAGGAGTGGAGAAGGGAAAAGATGATGTGAAAATTGCATGCACCATTAGAAATCAATGGGTTATACATGGTGGAAATATTCTCGGGTGCATCTATTTAAACTCAAGAAGTATTGTAGGAAAGGTTGACAAACTTAGAGTGTGGATTGGCATGTGGGATTATAACATTGTGACCATTAGTGAAACTTGGTTGTAGGAGGGGCAGGACTGGCAGCTTAATGTTCTAGCCTACTGTTGCTTTAGACGTGATAGAACGGAGGTGGAGGGCATGAAAGGGGGAAGAGTGGCATTGCTCATCAGGGAAAATATCGTAGCTGTGCTCAGGCAGTACAGACCAGGTAGCTCGTCTACTGAGGCTAAATGGGTGGAGCTGAGGAATGGGAGAGGTACGAACACACTCATGGGGTGGGGGGGGGGGGGTTGTATGATAGACCGGCCAAGGTCAATGAGAATTGGAGGAGCAAATCTATAGAGAGATAGCAGACAATTGCACCAAACAGGAGTGCGATAGTATGATATATTAACTTTTCACATATTAACTGGGACTTCCACACTGTAAAATGACTGGATGGGTTTGAGGTTGACAAATGTGTTCAGGAAAGTTTTCTAGATCAATATAATAGAGGAACCAACTGGAGAGAATGCAATACTGGATCTCCCATTAGGGACCGAGACAGGACAGTTGACAGATGTATATGTAGAGGAACATTTTGGGTCCAGTGATCATAAGGTCATTAGTTTTGTTAATTATGGAGAAAGATAGGTCTGGGCCTTGGGTTGAGGTTCTAAATTGGAGAAAGGCCAATTTTGAGGAAATGAGAAAGGATCTAGAACATATGGATTGGGATAAGTTGTTTCAGGCAAGGATGTGCGAGGTAAATGAAAAATCTTCAAAGGTGAAATTTTTAGAGTACAGAGTTTGTATTTTCATTAAAAAAAACTTTATTTAAAAAAACTTTTAAAAACAATGCAAAATCAATAACAACAACAGAAAAAAAAGATTTTTATACAATATAATGAATTCCCCTGCCTCCCCTCCCCCCTCAGCAGGCCCCCTCAAGGGGATCGAAAAAAACCCATAAAACATATACATTATTTTAAAATATTTCCAAACCCATAAATTCTAAATAAGATGACCACATTTTAACAAAAAAAGAGTAATTATCATGTAAATTATATGTTATTTTCTCCATATATATACAGGATCTCAATTCATTATGCCAACGTATTATATTAATCTCTTCATTGTCTTTCCAAGTAACTGCTACACATTTTCATGGCACAGATAACGCCAAACGAACAAATGCAATTTGAAACTTATCCAACCCCAAACCAATCAAAAAAACCATATAACCCAACAAAAAAATCTCTGGATCTAATGGTAATTTAATTTTAAATAATTTCTCCAAAACCAACCTGACTTTTTCCCAAAATGGTTGTACCCTATCACAAGACCAAACTGCATGCAAAAACGTTCCAGTACTTAACCCACATCTAAAACAAAAATCCAAATTACTAAATCCAATTTTTTTCAATTTCTCCGGAGTCAAATATAACTGATGCAAAAAATTATAATTAACCAAACCATATCTTACATGAGGAAATGTTTATCGAGGGGAAAATGAGCTCGAATAGCTTTACAGAAATTGACATGGAAATACGCATTAGGTGGACTCCAGTTACCTCACTTTCAAAATTACTACGATTGAAGTTTATTAGTAAAATTATGGATATTAATCAGCCTCCTAGTTGGGCTAAGGTGGAGTTAGCTTGTATTTCTGAATTTGACGTTCACCAATTTATTGCAGCGATATGATATGCCAGTATTAAAACATCTGTTAACGATATGGGTGAAAAAAAAAGAGGTTATAGGAACAAAGGGTAAATTATGAATTCAAACTCCATTATAACAAAATCAGCTTATTCCTTTTTCAATGTTTAATAGGTATTTAAAGATTTGGTATTTTCAGGGTATAAAAGTGATTCAGGATTGTTTTGAAGAGGTACAGTTTCTTTCTTTTAATCAATTGAGGGAGAAATTTGGTATACCAGTAAATTCTTTATTTGTGTATTATCAACTCAGAGCTTTGATAAGGGATAATTATGGTAAAGAGATGAGTTTACCTAAGTTAATGAAATTTGAATCTTTGATTTCCTTTATACCAAAGAGAGGATTTATTTCAGATATGTATTGATTGTTATAGGAAACTATGGAAAAACCAAATTTGGAAAAATCTAGAAATAAATGGGAAAATGATTTAACTTATGTTAAGGTAACTTGAGGAGTATTAAAAATGCAAGAAAAACGTCAAGAAAGAAATGAGAAAGGTTAAAAGAAGACATGAAATTGCTTTAGCAGATAAGGTGAAAGAAAATCCTGAGGGTTTCTATATATACATTAAAAGCAAAGGGATAGGAAGGGACAAAATTGGTCCCCTTGGAGATCAGAGTGGTCGGCTTTGTATCGAGACAAAAGCGATAGGGGAGATCTTGAATGAGGTTTTTGAATCAGTATTCACTCAGGAAACTGGCACCAAATCGTGGGAAGTAAGGATAACAAGCATTCCTGATTTGGACGCAATACAGATTAAAGAGGAGGAGGTGCTTGCTGTCAAAGCAAATAAGGCTGAATAAATCACCAGGGCCTGACAAAATATTCCCTTGGACCTTGAGGGAGGCTTATGTAGAAATTCCAGAGGCTCTGGCAGAAATATTTAAAATGTCTTGAGCCACGGATGTGGTGCCGGAGGACTGGAGGTTAGCTCACATCGTTCCGTAGTTTAAAAAAGGCAAAAAAGGCTCCAAAAGTAACCCTGGAAATTATAGGCTGGTGAAACTGATGTCAGTAATATTTGAATAGACAGGGACATATTAGGGATAGTCAACATGGTTTTGTGCATGGTTGGTCATGTTTAACCAATCTGACAGAGTTTTATAAGGAGGTTACCAGGAAAGTTGATGAAGGAAAGGATGTGGATGTAGTCTACATGGACTTTAGTAAAGCCTTTGACATGGTCCCACAAGGGAATTTAGTCAGGAAGGTTCAGAAGCTTGGTATTCATGGTGAGGTAGTGAACTGGATTCAATGAAGGTTAGATGGATGAACCAGAGAGTGGTGGTGGATGATTGCCTCTAAGATTGGAAGCCAGTGTCTAGTGTTGTGCCTCAGGGATTGGTGCTGGGATCATTGTTGTTTGTCATCTATATCCATGATCTGGTTGATAATATGGTAAATTGGATCAGTAAGTTTGCAGATGACACTAAGATTGGAGGCATGGGGGTCAGCAAAGAAAGTTTTCAAAGCTTATAGAGGGATCTGGACCAGCTGGAAAAATGGGCTTAAAAATGGCAGATGGAATTCAATGCAGGCAAGTGTGATGTGTGGCAGTTTGGAAGGACAAACCAACAAAGGACATACATGGTAAACAGTAGGGCACTGAGGAATGCTGTAGAACAAATGGATCTTGAAATACAGACATATAATTCCTTGAAAGTGGTGTCACAGTTTTACAGAGAGCTTTTGGCATATTGGCCTTCATAAATCAATGTATTGAGATTGGGTTGTTGTGGTATAAGTTGTATAAGACATTGTTGAGGCGAAATTTGGAGTATTGGGTGCAGTTTTGGTCACGTAACTACAGGAAGCAAATCAATACTTTAGAAAGAATGCACCAAATATTTACTAGGATGTTGCCTGGACTTCAGGAACTGAGTTACAGGGAAAGGTAAAAGAGGTTAGGACTTTATTCCTTGGCCCACAGAAGAATGAGGGGAGATTTGACCTAAACATTTAAGACACAGACTAAAAGGGGCCAAAGGGGTCTGGTTCTATAGTCTATGGGAATATCTTGTGAAGTCTGTGGATTTATTCACCTTTATTCACTTTAAGACAGCAAGCACCTCCTCTTCTTTAATCTCTATAGGTTCCATTACCTCACTGCTGTTTGCCTCACTGCCTTAGACTATGCCAGTTTCTTGAATAAATACAGATGCATAAACCCATTTCAGATCTCCCCATTTTTGCTAGCTCCATATAAAGCAGACCTCTTTGATCTTCAAGTGGACCAATTTTGTCCCTTACTATCCTTTTTGCTTTTAATATTCCTGTATAATCCCTTAGGATTTTCCTTCACCTTGTCTGCCAAAGCAACCTCATGTCTTCTTTCAGCCCTCCTGAATTCCCGGATATTTTTCCCTGCCTTTTTTCAAGAGCCCTCATTTGCTCCTTGTGGCTGATGTCTGCTGTACACCTCTCTTCTTCTTAATCAGATCCCCAGTATCCCTTTAAAACCAAGGTTCCTTATGCCTGTTATCTTTACCTTTAATCCTTGCAGGAGCATAGAAACACTCTACTCAAATTTTGCCTTTAAAGACCTTCAACTTACTGAACACATCTTTGGCAGTCTCCTTGCCACATGGAGAACGACATCTCATATGCCAGGCTGATGCTCATCAAATTCAGCTTGACATTTAATACAATCATTCACCAGAAGATGGTGGAGAAGCTGTCTTCATTGGAACTCATCAACCCCTCGTTGGAACTGAATTCCATTTCTTCCATTATGATCACTGGATTCAAATTGTTCTCTACTCATACAGTGTATGCCAACGTATAAAATTACTCATATAAAATGACCCTTTGAATTTCCACCTAAAATGTAGGTTTTCAGCTATACTCACTGTATGTCTTCCCTCAGTTTTACTGCCCCACTAGTCCTTTACCAGCCATCCTACTGACCAGTAGAGAGACGCTGTCACAATATTTTAAAAGCAAATTATCCAGTAAAGTTTTAAATTTTATAAGCATATTTTAAAATGAACCACCATCGGCTCCTTTAACAAGCTATTTAAAGGCTGTACAGAGCTGACGGTAGCCAGGCTGGGCAGATGGATCCAGTGGAGGAAGAGCTGAGACTTGCATGTAAGATTCAGATTTTATACTTGGCACCGAAGATGACCCCTGGTTTTGGGGTGTCATTTGTAAAGATAAATACCCATTTTGTACACCACATTATGGTACTTCAGTCACTTGTCCTGTCTTGTTCCCTAATCGGAGATCGAGTATTGTACTCTGTCTCTCTCTCTTTGGTACCTCTAGATATTGATTTAGAAAAAGACCCTGAACACATTTGACAAGTTCTAAGCCAGCCAGACCTTTTACAGTGTAGGAGTCTCAGACAATAGGTGGAACATTAAAAATCACCTACTATCATGACTGGAGCTGTCTGCTATCTCCCTGCAGACTTGCTCCTCCAATTCTCGATTATTGGTCGGTCTGTAATACAACCCCATGAGTGTGGTCATACCTTTCCTATTCCTCAGCTCCATCCACATAGTCTCAGTAGACAAGCCCTTTAGTCTGTCCTGTCAAAGTACACCTGTGATATCTTCCCTGTTGAGCAATGCTACTCCTCCCGTTTATCCCTCCCATTCGATTGCGGCTGAAACAACAAATAGCATTAATCTCATAAGTGCTTGGCATTTATTATTAAAATTCAATTATATAATCATTATCAATGCTCCCCCTCATCATTATCCTGTGGGTTATTATTGACCAGAAATTCACCTGGTCCAAATAAGTAGTGTTGAATTCTGGAAAGATCCTCTGAGATAGTAACTCCCAAGAACTTTGCTTATATTAAGCTTCTTGAGTGTATCCAGGCAAGCGGAGCATATTCTAACACACTTCTGACTGTTATCCTACAAAAGGTGGAAAATCTTTGAAATTTCAGGCAGGGGTGCAGTGCTGCAGAAGTCAGAGGCTCAGAGTTAGGACCCGGGCCAGGATATCCTGTGTTAAATGACTCACCTGGCAGGGTGGCAATGCTAATTTTTTAGGTGCCAGAGGCCTTGGTGTCTGCCATGTTGTATTTGGCATTGCATAATTGAGAGTGAAGGATCATGGAAGAAATAGGTTCCTCATATATCCACAACAGCGCTCTGTGCAGTGGGGGGGGGCGAGGGAGGGGGCATGGCGCCAATCCTGCCTGTATTTAATATGTGACCATTGTTAAATTCCCTCCTAGTTAAAAAATCCCCACTTGTTTATTTTGCCTTTTTTTTTACAGAGGTGCTGGAGCAGAGCACTGCACTCCTGCCTGACATTTCAAAGATTTTCCACCTTTTGTAGGATAGCAGTTGAGGGGGGTTAGAATATGCTCCGCTTGCCTGGATACACTCAAGAAGCTCGATATAAGCAAGTTCAAGTTCTTGGGAGTCACTATGTCAGAGGATCTTTCCGGGATCCAACACACTACTGGCATTGTGAAGAAAGCACATCAGCACCTCTAATTCCTTAGAAGTTTGCAGAGGTCTGGTATGACATTGGAGACCCTGGCAAATTTTTACAGATGTGTGTTGGAAAATGTGTTGACTGGCTGCATCATGGTTTGGTACAGGAATACCAATACCCCTGTGTGCTAAGCCCTGCAAAAGGTAGTGGACACAGCCAAGGACATCAGAAACAAAACTCTCCACACCATGAAGAACAATTACAGGTTCTTGAGGGCAGCATGGTTGGCATAGCTGTTAGTGGTTCGAATCCCACCCTGTCTGTTAGGAGTTTACACATTCTCCCTGTGTCTGTGTGGGATTTCCCTGTGGGTTTCGGTTTCCTCCCACCATTAAAAATGTACTGGGGGTTGTAGGTTAATTGGGTGGCACGGGTTCATGGGCCAAAAGAGCAGGAAGTATGTCTAAAGTATGTCTGCCTAAAGTGCCAGCAATCATCAAGGATCCACACCACCCAGCACACACTCCGTTCTCGCAGCTACCTTTGGGAAAGACTTATAGGTACCACAAAATTTGCTCCACTAGGTTCAGGAACAGCTGCTACCCTCCATCATAAGTCTCCTTAACAACAAACTCAATCAGAGACTCATTTAAGTGCTCTTACATTTGCACTTTATTGATTTTTTTCTCTGTTTTGGACTGTTTGTTCATATTTCTTTATTTGTTTACATGTATATGTAGTCTTATGCACTACCAATAAGTGGTAATTCTGCCTTGCCTGCGGGAAAAAGAATCTCAGGGTTGTATGTGAGATCATGCATGTGCTCTGACAATAAATCTGAACTTTCAACAATCCAGGGCAACGCAGCCCATTTCACTGGCATTCTCAGCATTCACTTCCTTTACTACTCCCTCTTTAAAAAATGGTGGCGTTATAGGAGTTTCTGGAATGACAGCACAGCTGTTGCTGGTGCGGACTTGGGAGAGTGGAGACAGAGCGTGGCTCTGAAAGGTTCAGTCGCCTGCTCCTAATGCCGATGGCTCTGTAAGGCCTGCTCAAGGAGCCGACGGTGTTTTAAAATTCAAACCCTGCAACCTTGGTGCCTGTGCTCGGCAGTGGCCATGAGCGGTTGCACCCTCCAGTGATCCAGCGTAAGGCACCAGAAATGGGGAGAACAGCGCCCCCTCCCCACCCCATGGAGAAGGAGAAGCAGAGGAGATGACCCAACAGGACGATGACCAGAGCAGTGGACAAATGAGGAGCTCAGCAGCTGAAGGACCCACACAGGCTGTGTGTGACTTGCATGGACACTGGCTCATGGGAACTAGGTATCGGAGCCAGGATTTGAGAAGGAGCTGAGAGCAAGAAGGGCCTCAGTCCCTGCAGGTTTCCTGATCGTGTCAGAGGTTTGGATGTGGAGCTCTAGTTGCCGATGCATCGAACTGGAGTCTGTGCAGCTGCAGAGGTAGCTGGAGCCAAGTACATGGACACTCAGTGATCCTGAAAGGGCTGTCTTTTGCTTCTCTTTCTCTCTTACTGCAAGGCGTGCCGGGCAAAACTAATGGCATCTCTTTGTCTGCCTTTCAGCAGGCAGAAGGCATTTTCATGTGATAGTACATGATCTGTACTGTTACATGACAATAAAGGATTCTCAACCTTGAATCTTGATCTTTAGTGCTCATTGTCCGCGGTAGGTACTGAAGAGTGCAGCTACTTCCAGATCGTTCCAAACTCATGACCTCTACCACCAAGAAGAACAAGGGCAGCAGGTGCAAGGGAATGCCACAGTCTGCTGGTTACCTTCAAGGCACTCAGAGTCCTGTTTTAGAAATATTTCTCTGGTCCCTCATCGATGAAACTCTCTGCCCCACTGTCTCTTCACCAAAGGAAGGAGAGCAATAGTTTAAGGTGGCTCTCATTCACCTTCCCAATCAGGGGGACAATAAATGAAGGCCTAGTCAGTGATGCATCGATCTCAAAAACAAATAAAACATGTCAAACTGAGGGTGATATCAAAATATTATTTAATTTTCACAAGTGGTGGACACTCACGTTTTTAAAAAATGGAGCTGAAAATACCATGGATAGATCATTAGGCATAAGGTCACATAAATTTATCCCTGACAGTGATTCATTTGGCCACAGCAGCACAACCATGCCTGACAACCATGCCTGACAACCATGCCTCTTAAAACTGGCACAGCTCAGTGGAGCAGGACATGGCAATCATGGTGATGGAAACTGAAATCCCTACCCAGAGTACATTCTGTGTCTTTGATGGTCTCAACATTTCTTCCAGTGGTTCAACAGGGAGAAACATTATCAGCAGAAAGAGTGGTTGATCCTAATCTCTTCCTCTCTTGACATGTAGTGATGATCAGGCTCAATGTGACGGTTTCCCAGGATCATTCCCTCTTGTCACTACCTCTGGTGGATTTGCCCTTGCAGTGGAGGCAAAGTGTCCTTGAATCCTGTTGGGAAAGTCTGGTTGAAGTGTAGTAATTACTTCCTGGAGGATCGAGTTTATTTTGGGGACTTAATTTATATGTGATTGTTCAGGGTTGAAATAAGTAAGTCCTTAAGTCGGTGGGGGCAAGGAAAGAGGTGATGGAAGGCAATCTGCCCCTTTAGGGAAAAGATAAACATAATCCTAGTTTTTATTTTAAATATGAATCATGAAACATGAGTGGCACAGGTTTGGATATGTCATTAATGTGAACTAAAGGATATAAATCCACAAGTTGAAGGGAACTTTTGATGCAATAACGCTGCCCTGAATGTTATTTATGACTTCGGCAGCAGAGTGTTGCACCTCGCAGCTCTGCCTCACAACTTCAGGGAGAAAATTCAATAGTTGGACATTTAATTGGCCTCTGTAAACTGTTCTACGGTGCAGGTAACCGATAGAATCTGATATGAACAAGAGATTGAAGATGGTGGAAAACTGGCTCCAACTCAAGAATCCCAGTCATGCCCAAGGCCCACCCCACCACTCTACCGTATTGACAACCCAGCTCACCTCCACGTAAATGGCAACAGCAAAAAGAATGCGTGCACATTGAGGGGCATTGCTAGTTCAGCAGTGCCAACCTGCACGTGCCCAAAGAAGTCTCAGCGCACCCCAGCAGGGTCCGTCCAGCCAGACCGACTGCCGTCAGCTCTGAAGAGGCTTTAATCGGCCTGTTATGTCAATAAAATTAAAACCTTTATATGATACTTTGGTATTAAAATATTGTGACAGTGTCAGTGGTCAGTGCGAAGTGCCAGACAAAGGGTATACCTCAAAACCTACATTTTAGGTGGAAAATCTGGGAGTCTTCCTATATGAATCGTCCGATTGCCGGCAGATATGGTTTCCTCTCCTTTTCGAGTTCAAGCTTATTATCTCTGACCAAGTTCGTGATCAAACACTTTCATATTTCCTCACTTGGTGCAATGCCAAATAATGTTTGATAACAGACAAAATGCTTTGGAACATTTGGCATCTTTGATAATACTCTGTAATTACAATCTGCTTCACAACTCTCATCAAATTTGGTTTTGGAAAAGCCTTTAAATAGTAATCCTTGCCCATAGCAATTCACAGGCATTGATACTGGATGTAAAGAAACTACCAAAGAATGCTCCAAAGAATTCAGTAATACATCCAAATGACTTTTTATGTTGAGCCAGGAGAATTCATGCTCTTCTTGACCTCAAAATTATTCTAGGGGAAGGCCAGTCCTCTTATTCCATTCATCTTGCAATACATAAATGTGTTGGAGAAACTCGATAAGTCATGTAACATCCATAGGAAGCAAAAGGTAACCCACTTTTTCGGTTTGAGTCTTTTGTTGGAATAAGGAAACAGATGTCTGAATATAAAGGTAGGGGGAGAGGGGAGGAGTGAGCAAGGGGGAAAAGGAGAACAGGCGAACAGACAGGAGGTAATAGGTAGTACAGGTGGGGCAGTTAACTCTTGTTTAACTCCACTCAACTCTTTCCAGCCATTTCTCATTTCCTGTAATGAATGTTCCTGGTTCGGTTTATGGAGATCCACCAGCACATCCTCCTCCTCCTCCTCCTCCCACACGCTCCTCAATTTACAAACTTCAACAGCTTATTCAGCTAATTATTTAAAGGATTTTTTTTAAAGTGAAGATGATGAGATCTCTTGCTCCTGGCACGGGACAGGCAGCACGAATGTTCACACACACTGTGCATCATTGAAATCTGCTTTATTGAATTATATACTATCCAAAATTATTTTTAAGAAACATTGTTAGATAAGCAAATATGGATAGATTTTCGATTTGCATTTATATTAATTTGTGATATGTATATGATATGTCCTGTTGTTTGTTATATTAGAAGATTTTGTATGTAGGATTTATATGTTAACCTCAATAAAAATATTTAAAAAAGAATTATATACAAAGTGATGATTGGAACCCATTTTATAATAAGCTATTCTGCTATGCTGTGTGACATTAACTGTCTTTTTCCAGTTAACAAGAAAGGACAATGGATTTTACTGGTCTAGGTCCGTTATGAAATATTATATGAACAAAGTACTTCAAAATGTAAAATTTTGAGCAAATAAAAATAGTTTAAAATGGTCATCTTATTTTCTTAGAAAAAGTTTGCATATATTGCAGTTGTGAAATGATTGAATTCTTAGTTTAGTTCATCTTATCTGCAACATTTCAGAGAATGGTTTTGTTACATATGGTTAAGAAAAACATATGGTTAAAAACAACTGAAAAGTTTGTCTTGTTATAAAAATCTAAAATCTATTAATCATGTCTGATGTTTTCCAAGTTATTAAGGTAGTTATTTGCACTTGCAATGATCAATTAGAAAAGCAACATGAAAATCAAATGAGTAATTGTGTATCCTCTGTGTCTGATACATGATTCTTGCTATGAAGTTAATAGAGCAAACTGACTGAAAAGAAAGAAACCAGAGAAGGATTATTGGCAATAGTGTTGGCCACTTTATTTAGTTTCCCATCAATGCCATTTTTAATCAGTTACAAAGTATAACAATTATTTTTGCAGTTTTTTGTTATTTTAACAATCAATGCTGTTGAAATTATTATATCAGGGTCAAATTAAAGCTTACAGTGAGATAGAACTGAATTAACATGTGGAGGAGAATTGATGAAATTCTGAATAAAAGAGAGTTACTGTAGCTTTGAGGGTGGCATTTTAATTGATTGATGGTGAAAGAGTCCAGGATTTTTCTTGAGTTCGTGTTATGTACAAGTGACACAATTACATTTTCAAAATGCCAAGAACACAACCAATATTATCATAGTATGTGCTTATAAACAGAGGGAATCGTTTCTTGACAATTCTGCTGCATCATGACTACATCTCTGCAGATGTTTATTCATCTTTTATTCTTCAGTGTACTGATGACAAATGCCATCTGCAGAAATTCTATAGCACAAAGGTTCATTTTAAATTTGGATTTGCAAGGTGACAGATTTAAATAAAAGTTCAATTTTCATTCACAATGTCATTAAGTAGCCATTATTTTTAATTAGAAATACATTGATCATCCTTAAATATATACAATTTTCAAAATTATGAATGATGTAGAATATTAAATAACATTAAAAATCCTGCAGATATATGCAGTGTTCAGAGTAAACCAGGATAATTGCTTTAACATATTGATTTGCAATACCATAACCATTTTGTCCCAAAACTGGGTGAAGAGGTATGTGTAAAGACATTGCAGGTTGGAGAAAGTGGAGTTTGGTACATGGTGACTTGCATTCAAAGAATTCCAGTTATTGGCCTATGGGATGTTGGTGGCAACATCTATTTAGGAGAAGAGATAATAGGAATTGAAAAGGCTCTGCATTCAATCTGTATTCTTTCTAAATGTTAATTGTTAAGTTTAAAAAGTTAGTTTAATGCTTCATAGACTGACCATGTCCATTACAAATCCATGTTTTCCCTGAAAGCATGGGGAAATTGATTGTACCAGACATTTCATGCTCTGTTTTCTCTTCATTTCTCTTTACACTTAAGTCCTCAGTCTTCAACCTACAGGTATCTCATCTCTTTGAACCTCTGGGTTGACTTTACTGGAAATGTAACTTGCTATTCCAATTCAATGTCAAAGAACATATTTTTTTAAACTGTTGTGAAGACACCTGAAAACTCATCTTGCCACAGTGTGGAACACCATGTGTTAACTCACCCAGTTGAAAATACTGCAATTTCAGTGATGCTTTCAAAGGACCAAATTGCTGATAATTCCAAGAATGTAGTCCATTTGAAAACCCTCTACACAATGGCAACACCTCGTTAAAAAAGAGCTAATAAGATATTTACGATCTGACCACATCAAAAAATATTGTTCAATACACATATCATAATGCAAATGCCACACTCACATAATGACAATCACATGTGTCTTCTGCTTCAAAATATTTTTGCATGGCTCTTGACAATGACACTTTTAAGTTGACTAATTTTGGAACTAATTATGCAGTCTTGCAAGAAGAAACACACCATGTTACAGATCAGCTCATTTAGATCATACCATTTCATTGCTGCCAACCTCATCATAATCTTCTTCAATTCCATCAGTCATCTCTTCCCCATCTGCATCAATATCAGGGCCTCCTTCTACTTGATCCTCTGTGGAGGTTTCTGCATTCTCCGATATGGATTCTTCATGAGCAGACTCTGAATTTTCTTCGAGCTGCTTCTTCTGTGACTCTGAAGGAAAAATATAGATTCATCACTTTCTCTGCTTCAGAATCTCACAGATGGAAGATGGAATGGATTAGTTCATCGTCACAAGTTTATGCAACAAAACAATTAATATAACATAACAGAACGGCACGATCCTAGATTTTCCTGAGTGGGCCGATCTGCCTGCAGTCCCAACTTAAGACGACACACCTTGTCCTGGTATGAATTGGTAATGTCAGCTGGCCAAGAGTGAGCTGGATGTTTGTCTAATTAATTTAATCTAATTTGGTAGAAGGAATAGGAGGCCAAAGAATCTTGGAAAATACAAAATTTGGGGAGCTCAGCAAGATAAATAGATGCTAAGATTTAAATTAAAAAATTGTATTTACAAAATGTAGTATTCCAGCCAAAACCCAAGCTGCCCAATTATATGCAATTAACCTCAAACCCCATATGTATTTGGAGGGTGGGAAGAAACTGGAGCACCTGGGGAAAACCCATGCAGGTCTCAGGGTGAATGTACAAACTCCTTACAGACAACACTGCAGAATGCCATTAACACAGCGTAGGGTGTGCACAGAATTCATGCTATTGAATTCATGACTGTAATGTCAGTTATTATCAGTTCTAATTAGGTTGCTTGCTACTTTACATATCATTTTCAATCTAATTTCTTTAGAATCTAGGACTAGGTCAAGCTACCTCATGCTGATGAACTTCCAATGCACCTTTTAAAAGGAAGGTGGTTTGTGCCTTGAACAAGTTGTGAAAATCATTTAATGGGTTTTTTTTGGAACCCATGCCTGATGAAAAATGGAGCAGTCAGATATTTTCAATGCCTCAGTGGATGATGTCAAGAATGGGAGAAAGGTATATCAGTGCAGGAGGCGGGAAGATCTTCAGACCAATTCTAAAGCAACATTTAATGAGAACTTATTTCAATGTTAGGAATCAAGCTCCAAGGCCATTGATACAGTGCAGTTAAAAATTCAATGATCTCATAAATATATTCAAATTCAATAAATGCAATACTATGGGTTTTGCAGTGCCAGCCTTTTTCATGGCTCAGTGAAATATATTCCTGTCTTTCACCTATCAGCAATCCCAATCTGAACTGAAATGTAACACTTCTGTGTTCTGCTTCACATTCTCAGGGCCGTGATAGCTAACCTTGGATAACTAAGGGAATAAAGGAAGGTATCAAACTAAAAGCTCATGTGTATAAATTTGCCAATAGAGAGGGAAACTAAAAGAATGGGAAAACTTTAAAAAGCAAAAAAGAACCATAAAGCAAGCAGTAAAGAAAGGCAAGCTAGATGGTGAAAATTGACAGTAATGTTTTTATAATTATATACAGTGGAAAAGGGTGGCTGAAGTGAATGCGGGTAGGTCCCTTGGAGGATGAGAAGGTGGAACTGATATTGGGAAATGAATGAATGACTGCTTTGCATCGTTCTTCAAGCTGGAAGGTTGTGTCTACCATGCCAAAGACCGAGGTGATGGATGCAATGGGAGGTGAGAACCTGGATACAATAGAAGGTAAAGAGGTAATGCTGAGCAAACTTGTGAGCTTAAAGATAGACAGGCCCCCTTAACCCTGATGGAATGCATCCCAGGATACTGAAAGAATGGTAGAATGATAGTGGAGGCTTTGTGATAATTCACCAACAATTCTCTGGACTCTAGGCAGGTCCCAGCACATTGGAATATGGTTGTCATGCCACTGTTCAAAAAAAGATGTAGGCAAAAGGCAGGAAACTATGGGCTAGTTTGTTTAGCATCTTTAGTTGAGATAATGCTTGAAGCTATCATTAAAGAAGAAATTGCGAGGCATCTGGAACGAAATGGATCCATCAGGCAAATGTAGCATGGATTCAGGTCCTGTTTGACAAAAGTACTGGAGTTTTTTGAGGATACAATAAGTGCAGTAGATAGAAGAGAACTGATAGTCATCGTTTACTTGGTTTTCCAGAAGGCATTTGAAAGCTGTTGCATAAAAGACATCCATAAGATAAGGATGCATAGATTGGGGTGATGTATTAGAATAGTTAGAGGGTTTGCTCACCAATAGAAAGCCAAGTTGGAATACAGGGGTGTTTTTCTGGTTGGCATTCAGTAGTGAGTGGTGTGCTGCAGGGGTTGGTGCTGGGCCCACAACTGTTAATGATATACATTAATGATCTGGAACAGAGAGTTTGCTAATGAGGCTAAATTGAGTGGAAAATCAAATTGTGTAGAGGATACAGAGAGTCTGCAGAGAGAGATAAGTAGATTAAGTGAGTAGGCAAGGGTTTAGCAGATGGAGTACAATGTTGGTAAATGTGAGGTCATTTACTTTGGAAGGAAAAATGGAAGATTGGATTTTATAGCCAGTGATTGCAGAAAGTTGCTGTGCAGAAGGACTTGGGAGTGTTTGTGCATGATTTGCAAAAGGTTGGTTTGCAGCTGCAGTAGGCTACCAATGGAGGGTTGGCCTTCATTGCTAGAGGGATTACATTTAGGAGCAGAGAGGTTATGATGCAAGTGTACAGGGTCCTGGTGAAGCTGTATCTGGAGAGCAGTGTGCATTTCTGTCTCTTTATTTGAGGAAGGAGATACTGGCTTTGAAGGAAGTCCAGAGGAGGTTCACCAGGCTGATTCCAGAGTTGAGAGTCTTAGCGTATGAGGAGAGATTGAGTTGTCTGGGAGTGTAATCGCTGGGATTCAGAAGAATGAGAGGGGATCATAGAAATGTATAATATTATGAAAGGCATATATAAGATAGAGATAGATAAGTTGTTTCCATGGGTAGGTGAAACTAGAACTAGGGGACATAGCCTCAAATTTCAGGGTAGTAGATTTAGGATGGAGATGAGGAGGAACTGGTTTTCCCAGAGCATGGTGAACCTATAGAATTCACTGCCCATTGAAGCAGTGGAGGCAATCTCAGCAAACAGACTAAAGACGAGTTGGATAGAATTTTACATTGTAGGTGAACTAAGAATTATGGGGGAAAAAATGGAGACGAACCTATCATCAGATCAGCCATGATCTTATTGAATGGTGGAGCAGGTTCAACAGGCCAGATGGCCAACTCATGCTCCTGTTCTTCGGTTCTTATTAGATTTGCGAAGACCGAAGTGAAATAGTCGTTCAAGGCTTTGGCCATTTTCGCATTATCCAATAGCTCCCCCTTCTCACCTTCCGAGGGACTTGTTCAGTTTAGTCACCTTTTTATGAATAGGCTCTAAAGGTTGTCATAGCCGAAGGTGGTAGTGGGGACGAGGTCCCACTGCTACACAAATGCTCTTCATGGCATGTGACTCACACAGCCTCTGACCACCAAGTTTGACTCCTGGCTTTCAAGTGTGGGATAGTTCTTAAGCCCAGCGGAGCTGTTCTCACTGACAGGAGGACAAAAGGCAAGCCATTGGTGCCTTGAAACCAGTCACTCCGGGCAGATGGAGCTCGTTAACGATGGATGGTAACTCATCTGGGAGAGGGAAAACCAATTTCAAACCTCTGCTGCCTTGTGGCTATATCCACTCACGGGAAAGGCTTTGGGAGTAAACCCTGAGGAGAAATCCAGAGTCAGAGTCCTGAAGGCAGCTGACTGCTGTACCCAGGACCGGCTTGGCAACTCCTGCGATGCTGCTGACACCAAACTTGGTCATTCCTTTGGACCGGTCATTAGCATGGAGAGGGGGTCCTACTACACAGGGAGCATATTAACTCTGCTCTGGCTTGTGCCCTGGAGAGGCCACTCCACAGTGACTACCAGAGGTATAGTGCCCATGGTCAACCACAACTGACAGATGCCAAAGAAGAAGAATGAAGATGAATTAGAAATAATTTTACTGTTTTCATATTTTGTATTAATCTAGCTTTCCTTTCGTTATTGCTTGCTTAGAGAATTTTTGTTGCTCTTTAAAGTTTTTCCAATCTTCCCGTTTCCCGTTATTCCTGGCAACTTTGTACACAAGGTTTAGATTGATGCCTTTCCTTTATTTCCTTGATTTTAATGAGAATATACTTTTGTTGAGCCCTGTAAAAATTTCCTTTGAATGTCTTCCACTGATCCTCAAATGTCCTATCACACAGCCTGTGTTCCAGACTGTGCTAGCTGCTGGTAATTCCTTTCTCATGCCATTGTAGTCTTCCTTGTTTAGACACAATACACTGGTTTTAGATGGATCCCACCATTTTCACTTTCATTTGTGGGAGACACTCCATCTTCTTAATGGTGGACAGAGTACGCCATCTGTGTGTACATTATACAAAATGATTCTTCAATTTCTTTGCATTTTCTTCAATTTCCCCATTATATATTTTTTCCTGTCTCAGAAGAAATAGAATGTGACCTTCTATCACAAAGTAATTGGAACATAAAACGAAATTATTTTGTTGCAATAATACATATCTTGTGAGACCACAAATGAATCCTGTTTGTAGTTCTATTAGAAGTTGTTTGGCAAGCATTATTGGCAGGTATTGGAGTGCACATGCACACCAATCTTTGTAAATGGTTGGGCATAAATGAAATAGAATTCCTATGACTGTGTAGCTCAGTATGACAACAACGCCATCTACAAATTTGCTAATACCACGGTATTGGGTTGTATAAAAAGGGGCGATGAGTCAGTATACAGGAGGTAGACTGAAATCTTGTATAGAGACCTCTGTACAGAGGTGTACAGTACAAAAGCAGAGAGGTTATAAAATATTGGTTTAGCCACAACTGGAGAATGCTGGCCATGGGCCCAGAGGAAATGCGGGGAAGATTTACCAGAATGATTCCAATGATGAGGGATTTCAGCCACAAGGTTATGTTGCAGAAATTAGGACTGTTCTCCTCAGAGCAATAAAAGACTGAAATTTGATAGAGGTACAGCAGATCATGACAGGTTTAGACAGAGTAAACAAAGAGAAGCTGTTCCCAGTGACATCACTAGGGTTGGTGTCACCTGGTATGATAACTCATGATGTCACACCCTATGGATGGTGACGGCAGCAGTGGCACTGATCAGGGTGGGGGGGGGGGGGGGTGGAGTGGCGGTGTTAACCTTGTAGCATGTGCAGATGAAACCATGTGATTTATTTTGCTCTACTTATTATGCACCTATGACTGTGTAGCTTGGTACAACAGTAATACCATCTAAAAATTCACTGAAGATACCATGGTAGTGGGTTGTACACAAAGTGGCGACGAGTCAGCCTACAGGAGGGAGATTGAAAACAAGGCTGAATGGGGCACCAATAACAACCTCGCACTCAATGTTACCACAACTAACGAGGTGATTGTTGATGTCAGGAAGGGAAAACCAGAGGTGTACAATCCAGTAATCAGAGGTGGAGAGGGTGAGCAAACTTAAGTTTTTGGGAGAATCTTTCCTGGGCCCAGCACAATAATGGCATCATGAAGAAAGCATGTCAGCACCTCTTCTTCCTCAGGAAACCCTGGAAAATTTCTACAGATGTGTGATGGAAAGTGCGCAGACTGGCTGCATAATGGCCTGCTATGGAGACACCAATACCCCAACATCTTAAGCCCTGAAAAAGGTAGTGGATACGGACCAGAACATCATAGGCAAAACCCTACCCACAATTGAGAACATCCAAGGGCAATGCTGCCGACGGAGAGCAGCAGCAATGATCAAAGATCCACACTATCCAGCACATGCTCTGTTCTCGCTGCTACCATGAGGAAAGAGGTATAGGTCCCATAAGATTGGCACCACCAGGTTCAGGAACAGCTGCTACCCCTCCACCATCAACAATAAATTCAATCAGGGTTTATTTAAGGACTTTCTTCTGTACTTTATTATTTTTTTCTCTGTATTTCACAATCAGTTTATTTATATTTCTTTATTTGTTTACATGTGTACAGTTCTGTTTTGCACTACTAATAAGTGGTAATTCTGCCTCGCCCACAGGAAAAAAGAAAATCAGGTTTGTATGTGATGTCATGCATGCACTCTGACAATAAATCTGAAATCTCAAATTTCATTCTTATGAATTCCAACAAGAATAGTCCCAGTCAACTCAATCTCTCCTCATAGTCTGACTGCCTCATCTCTGGAACCAATTTGGTGAAGCTCCTATGTACCACCTGCAAAGCAAGGATTTCCTTTCCCAAGTAAAGAAACCAGAATTGCATGCTGCACTCCAGCTGTGGCTTCACCAGTGAAGTTGCAGCAGATTCCCCCTGCTCTTCAATTCAATCCCTCTAGCAATGAAGGTCAACATTCCATTTGCTTTCTTGACGACGTTTTCCACCTGCTAACCAGCAGATTCTTGCATTAGCACTCCCAAGTCCCTCTTCACAACAGCATTGTCCAGTCTTTCACATTTTCCCTTCAGAAGTGGATGACCTCGCAAAACCTCCACCTGCCAGACCCTTGCCCACTTACTTAGCCTTATCACTAATCTTTCTTCAGATTCTCCGCATCCTCTGTACAATTTGCTTCTCCACTCATGTTAGTGTCATCAGCAAATTTAGATATGCTGAACTCTAAGTTTGTGGAGAGTCTGCAGAGAGATATAGATAGGTCAAATGGGTGGGACTGAGTAAAATGGAATTGAGGGAGAAAAGCAATTATGATCTTATCAAACAGCATACGGATGACTTTTCCTCTTATAGTTTTTGATTTTCCAAGAAGTGCTGGACGAGAAGAGCTGATTGTCAATGTTAGCTGTACCGCTATATGTAGAATGTAAAAGATGAACCAGAAATCATCTAAACAAAACTTTAGACGCTTATTAGCTGGAATATCTATTTTATTCTTGGTTGATACAGTTAAAATAGCATGGAGAACAGTGGAAGAAATTTTTAAGTTCCATTTTGGGTTTAGATGGTGGAATTTTTGCTGCAGACTTCTAATTATGAAGACACTAAAGCTATTTTGGAGGTTTTTGTACCTCCCAGATGGCCTTCAGCATTTGTGATATGCTTCGTAGATGCAATGGGAGCAGCTCCGGCTCATACCCCGACATACTTAAGCTCCTTCTGTCTTCACCTTCCCTCGGAGACCAAGTCACGATTGTGGAAGTGATTTGTCTTAGATGATGCGACAGCATACATTGATAAATCAAGGGCAAACTGGGATTCAAACAAGCAATCTGCTGAGTCCTCATCAAGATGTATTCATGAATGCTCCAGCTACTGTCAACAATAAAACATATTATACAAGCATGCACTGTTAACCCTTACAGTTATGAAAAGGGAAAATAAAATCAGCAAATTGAAATTTTAGCAGAAAGCACAAACTTGAACACTCATTTTTAAAAGCAATGCAGACTGACTGTTTTAAATGGAACATCAATCCACAAACTCTAAATGCTGGATATTTCAAATTTTTATTGCAAACTCTGACCTATTACTACATAAATTTTAAGTCCATTTTATCAGAAACTGGTGGCTGTGTATCTTATAATGTCAGGGCAATGGATAAAAAGTATAGTTGGAGGAATCATAAAGACATGCTGAAGAGAAACCTTGCGGTTTGAATAGCCTGTCTAACCTTTTCATATTGGGAATCCAATTTAAACTGTACTGGGTATGCTTAGATCCAAGTTCACTGGTCCATTAGTTAGGAACCAATTTGTTTGCAGAAAGTAATTGTTAAGGTGCAATGTAATCATAGGGTTGTAGAGTCATATAGCATGGAAATGGCCCATTATCCCAAGTTCACACTTATCTTCTAGCACCCATTTTCACTAATCCTACATTAACACAAGTTATTCACTCAAATTCCCAATACTCACTTCAGATTCGGCTGCTTACATGTACACTAGCGGCATGTTTTAGTGGTTAATGAACCTGTCTACCTGCAGGTCTCTTGGATGTGGGTAGAAATCAGAGCACCCCTGAGGAAAGGTCTGAAATGTCCAAGCCTGTCACCTGGCAGTGCCAGGAAAACAGGCTAGAACCTATGGTTCTGTCAGCCATGGAACAGAGACCAGTGCAGCACAAGAACAGGCCCCTCATCTTGCTTGTCTGCACTCAATTTGATGTTCAAATTAAACTGTTATTCTGTCACTTATTCATATTCCTTTATTCCTCCATATTCATTTGTCTGTCTGGAAGCCTTTCAAGAGCTACTATCATATCTGTGTCTGCCACAAATGAAGGCCCTTATTTGCTACACATATCTCATTTCAACCCTCCCCACCTTAACCATATATGCTCTAGCATGTGACATTTTAACCCTCAGACAAAAATTATGCCTATCTTCTTATAATTTTATAAATTTCTATCAAGCCTTCTCTCAGCCTCTGATGCTCCAGAGAAAACAACCAGAGTTTGTCCAATCTCTCTTCCCATTGCTCATACCCTATAATCCAGGTAACATCCTTTGTACCCATTCCAAAGCCTGCACATTATTACGGTAATGCAGTGACCAGTTGTCAGTTGAAAGGGGGTTGTCCTACGTGGAAGTTTAACTTACTTAAACAAGATCATCAGGTGCTCTTTAATGATCAGTTTTCTGTTTTCAGCTACACTTTTCTCTCTACTCTTGCAAAACTGTACCTGAACATTTTGATTTACTGTTACACTACATCCTGTACTTTTAAAAAATTATTGTACTACCTCTTGTACTTATGTATAGGTTGACTTGCCTGGATAGCATACAAAACAAAGCTTTTCACTGTACCTAGTGTATCTTGCTACACATGACAATAAACAATATAATTTTCCAAGCAAAGGGTTTTGTACTCATCTAAACATCTTATCATTTAAACACATTTATTCAAACATTAATTTTGCTTTTTTTTAGAAAATACTACAATTTTTAAAATTTATTAATATAAATTCAAATTCAGACATATAGCACAAGGTCATTTCGGTCCACAAGTCCATGCTGCCCAATTTACACCCAATTAACCTACACCCCCGGTACTTTTTAAGGGCTGGAGGAAACTGGAGCCCCCGGGAAAAACCCACACAGACACGGGGAGAACTTACAAACTCCTTACAGTTTTGAACCCTGGTCCCGATCGCTAGTGCTGGAAAGGCATTGTGCTAAACGCTACGCCAACCATGCCGCCCCGATCTTTCCTCAGAGTTGTTCTCCGGTATGAATTTAGTGAAGCTCTAGCTAGCTCTAACTCATTAAGGTCAACTGACCAATAAAATAGTTATGGTATTCCATTTTGTAAATTATATAAATTTATCCACATAGATTGGGAATTGCAATCATCTTGTATCAGCCTGGATTCTCCAGCAAATGAGTATGGCCCTGCTCCAAGCATTCCAAGACAAAAATTATCAGAAACTGAAAAAAAGCAGTGTTTTAATTTGATTTGAAGACGTGGTATTACAGATAAGACAACTTGACTGACAGCCAATCAACTATTAAAAAATTCTACTTGCTTTCCAAGAGGCATGGGACCATATTGTGCTGTGATCAGGAAGAGGGAGTAAAGGCAAAATCAATGGCATGGAACAGTAAGAAGCAGACATTAAAGTGATCATAACTCTAGGAATTCGTTCAAATAAAACTGACAACCGTATCACTGATGCAAACTCCAAGATGGGAACTTATTGAACTGGTGAAACAGCATTTATTCCCTGGTAAACAGCATTTATTCCCTGGTGCACCTGCCTCTGCATGGCAATTTGCATCATCTCTTCAAATATACCCTAAAGTTTATAATTCACAGTTTATAAACAATGCAAGTTGTATCTTGAATAAAACCATGAAACTCTGCGTTGTTAGATGTCTTATAATTAAGCCAGGCACTGATAGCAAGATCTCAATCAAAAATGCCAACTATTCCTTTGCCAACCATAGATGTTGCATAATCCTGCTGAGGAACTTCAGCGGTTTATTGCTTGCTCAGGATTACAGCATGTTCAGTCTTTTGTGTCTCCACTGATATTGCTGGATGCTGGTACAGTTGGACTATAGCTAAAGCTAAATGGGTCTTGGCCGAGGAGGCTTCCATTAGAATTACTTAAGTTCACTTGATTCCATTCAATTGCAAGTTTATTATCATCCAATAGTACAAGTACAACCAGAAGATACAGTGTTCTAGGTCCTCGATGCAAAACATGCAAACACACATACAAACATAACACAAATTCAAATGATGCATATGCAGTATGTACTCTATATACATTTAATAAAATAAATAAATATTGTGAAATAGATAGAGTCTTGGACGGTTTTTATAAGCAGTTTCTCAGTCATTCCGTCGTCTCCCTGCCCATGGGAAGAAACTATTGCTCACTCAGGTGGTTCTGGCTCTGATACTCCTATACCTCTTTCCTGATAGGAGCAGCTGGAAGATGAGGGTCCTCAATGATTTTGCCAGCCCTCCTCAAACAACAATCCCAGTAGATCACATCAATGGGGGGGGGGGGGGAGGAGGGAGATCCAGTGATCCTCTCTGCCACTTTTATGGCCTTGTGGATTGACCTCCGATCCAATACTCTATAGTCACCGCACCACACTGTGAAGCAGCCAGCCAGAAATCTCTCGTTAGAGCTCCTGTAGAAAGTTGACAGGATGATGGCCAGTAGTCATGCCTGCCTCAGTCTTCTCGGGAAGAGCAGTCGCTGTTGTGCCTTCCTAACAAGTGAGGATATGTTGTGTGGCCAGAATAGATGACATCTTAAGTGGATTCTGAGGAACTTGGTGCTCTCCACTCTATCAAGCTATTAAAATGTGCAGTGGAGGGTGGTTGTTTCTGGTCCTCCTGAAGTCCACAATCATCTCTTTTGTCTTGTCCATGTTGAAACTCAGGTTGTTAGTTTTGCACCATTCACAAGATTTTCCATCTCTTCTCTATATTGCGACTCATCGTTGTTGCTGATGAGGCCGACCTCTTGTTGTCAAAGAAGCAGTAGTCATTTATAGACAATATGACTGTGAGGGGGACCTGACCTTTGTTCGTTGTCATTCACTGAAACCAGAACAGGTCAGGCTATTTCCAAGAACATTCCTGTCAGTTGACATACTGAATTATATCAGGATCTTTGAATGCTTTTACAGTGAAAATGATCAATCACAGGAAATAATGATCAGATGTAAATAATCTTCAGTACACAGACCCTGTCCTTGTGCTGTAATATGTTGGTGATTAAACCTTTTTGAAGAGACAGCAGCAGAATTATTATTAGATGTAAGATGTTCAAAAAATTCTCGAACCTAAATTAAGAAGCTAACACCTAAGCTGTCATACCGAAGCACGTTGCTACTTATAACTAAATTCTATGCGTGACTTTAACAGGGATCAAATAAATATTACTGAAGATCATATGTGGACTCCCCTGGTAGAATGGAATAGTAGCAGACAAAAAAAAATTAGACATACAGCATAACAGGCCCTATCGGCCCATGAGCCTGTTCCACCTAATTGACTTACACCCCCAGTATGTCTTGAACGGTTGGAGGAAACCAGAGCCCCCGGGGAAAACCAAAGCAGACATGGGGAGAACGTACCAACTCCTTGCAGACAGCATGGGATCTGAACGCCGGTCCCGATCACTGGAACTGTAATAGTGTTGCACTAACTGCTCCCCTAACTGTGCTGTAAAGTAGCTGATCTGCACTGTTTTTAATATCCAGTCAATGCTTACCCACCAATACTTTCCAGATCTTTCTATTGAACAAAACTGGTGTGTCCTGCCAGAATCTACCCAATGGCTCACCATCAAAAGCGTACTTCAATCTTTTCCAATCAACAGAATGCCAATGCGACTTTGAAGGATAACTGTTTACGCTGTGTGCAACTAAACACCATCTGCAGGAGGAACTCAGTGAGTCAAGCAGGATTAGTGGAAGATAATGAACAGTTGGCATTTCAAGCCAAAACCCTTTTTGAGACTGTCTCGTAAAGAGTGTCTCGATAAAGGGTTTTAGCTCAAAACATTGATCATTCTTTTCCCCCCAATTATGCTGGTCGACCCACTGAGTTCCTCCAGTAGATTGTTCTTAGCTTCAGGATCTGCATCCTTCTGCATGTTTACATTGTATGTGTTACATCCACTCAATTGTACAGGTGGGTGCACCAGAATTAACCACAACGTTTCAACTTGCAGAAGCACAAAGGTACCCTCTGAAGGGGGCTGTGGCAAGGATACAGAATATTATGATCACACCAATACTGGGTTCCCACACCCCACTGAATCGAACTGCTATCTTTCTCAAAGTTGTCTCTTCTAGAATGACGCTGTCAAGGCCTGCCATTCATCAACGTATCAATCACATGGGCTGGTCCTTGATTTCAACCTGTTGCCCTATTGTCTGATTGGTTGGATGGTTTTCCATCGACCAACCATTCAATGCAGTGAGTTAAACTCTGCCCTATAAGTTTTGAATTGGATAGCAGCAATAACGTACTCAACTGAAAAAAAAAGTCATTCAAGCCTGCATTCCAACACTAGTAAAAACAGACAAAATTTCAAAGATATTCTTAAATATAAGATGATAACATCAAATGCTGAGATAACACATTTTTGACATGAATGATTTTCTTTGAATTGTTCAGATATTCCCTGCAAAACATTGAAATTAATTTAACCTTTTCACTATTTACTTCGCTGGATTAAAACGGTGGGAAAAATTCATTGGCTGCTATAATGACTATAATTCTCTCTTTAAATTTATCCAATGGGAACATTTATTTTTGTGAAATATTATCACTTTAGACATTAAATGTGCACTTTTGTAAAACAAAGCAGTAAAATGCATGAATCATCGTACTTGAGACAGAACAATACCCATCGCTCTAAATTATAGATGAAATACAAACTTACTTGCAGAAGGGCCTGGAGAATGAAATTCCGGAAAAAAAATCAATCACCAACATTTAGACTCATCCCAGAAACATCCACCTCCCATCTCCTTCCTCCTCCTTCTGAATACATTTCCAGGGATGTATGAAAAATAATTTCAGTTTGGGAAAGTTTAAAATTAAGCATCATTATTGTGCCTTTAATTTAATTCCCTGCTATAACTATGGGAACCGGTATTACCGATCAAAAATCTCTTTGCCCAAAATATTTGTCATTTATTTTAAATCAGAAACTAACTGATAAATATTTTAAAAAGGATACATTTACCCAGAATCCCTGAATTCAGATCATTTCAGATTTAAAGTACAATTATGTTCTTCATATCAATGCAAGTTTTAAATGAGAGTAAGACTTCGCTTTAAGCCTCAGGTGCCATCACATTTGATTTAAAGTAACTATTAGATTATGATAACATTTTAATGAAAATCACTTTGAGCCATGTATCGTTTCTAACCTGTCAATGTGACTGATGGCACTATTTTGGCTTAATTTATCCCAGGAGGACTTGTCTGTTACGGGTGCTTATTTCTACCCACCGGCATCTGCCTTTTGTTGTTTCTCCATCTTCTCCAGTCTTCCCAGTAAGAAGTCAATTTTGTTTTTGATTTGGGTCAGTTCCTTCTTGATTGTCTGCAGCTCATCTGATTTCACTGGGGACAGAGAAGCGTACATTCGAAATGCATGCAATTTCATCTTTGATTAAAATAAGACAACTATTCCCACAGTTTTCCTCCTCAGCCTGGCAGAACACTTCAGAAAATCTGATCAACCTGGGAGTTATGCATTTCATACCGGGTGCATTCATCTGTATGTCACTGAAAAGAATAAATAGGTAAAGATTCTTTGACTATGTAATAAGACCATTAAGAAGATGTTTAAATGACAAATAGGTTTACAATGTATCAAAATCATAATATGCTTTACCTTCCTTTATATCAGATTGGAACTTTCAGAAATATTAACGATGAATTAATTTAAGGTACAAATCTACAAAACAGGATAAATAATATTGATGAGGAGTGTAAATTCCAGAATTAAAACTAAGAACTGAATACAGATAAATATTAAGCTATTGTATTGGGTGGTAATATATTTATATAATTACTTCAGTTTTATTTATTCTAAGGTTGTAATACTGAGGATATAGACCATCTATACTCCAACTCAACCATGCTTTTCCTGGAAAATAATTACAATGGGAAACCCAACACACATGCAAATATATTTAAATCAGTGTCTCATAATAATTTTCAATACATAAAAGTGCTGGAAAAACTCAGCATGCCATATTGCATTCAGAGGAAGTAAAAGGTAAACAATATTTTAGGCCCGAGCCCTTCATCAGGGTATGAGCAGACAGGTGCCTGAATGAAAAGGTGGGTGTAGGAGAGGAGCGGAAAAAGGGGCAGAGGGAGGAGCACAGGCGGATATTGAATAAAAAAAATAGGAACTTTATTTCACTAAGAATAAAACGTTGGTGTCCCTCAGTTAATTGTGAATGTATTCTTTGTATTCAGCACAATGCACGGTAATGCAAGCAGATCGAACATATTGTTGTTCTTTATTCTAAGGATCACGTTTAAACACAAATATTATTTCACAATATATACATCAAATATATCCTATATCTGCATTGATGATGTCCCGCCCTAACATGTCTATCCATGGCCACCTACAAATTGGAGGAAAAATATTTTGTCTGGTCACTCTCCAACTAGATTGCATTAACAGGGGCCTCCAGTTTCCATTAAATCCATCCCACAAGTCAATCACTTTCCCTATCCCTCTGTCTCTTCTCCTCCAGATCCCCACCCCCTTCCCTCTCCATTCAGTATGCTACCCCCTCCCTTTATCACTACTCAGCTTTTCTCCTGCCTTCCCTCCCATATCCATCTATGATCTCTTGTCCTGTGATCTCCCCCCCTGCCCCTTCTACCCTCATCTCATTTCCTCCCTCCACCTTTTAATTAAGGCCCCTGTCTTCGTTCTGCTCATACCTTGAGGAAGGGCTCAGGCCCGAAACATTGGTTACTCTTTTCTTTCTCTAGACGCTGCGCGACTGTTGAGTTTCTCCAGCACATTTGTGTATTTCAATTACAGCATCTGCACCCTGTTGTTTAACCTCATAAAAAATGATATGCAATATACACTACTGATCAGTTTATTATTAGTGCATTTGGCTTGAAATCTAAAAGGACCTAAAATTGCCACAATATTCTAATTCTTTTCAATCTCAGCTGCAAATCATTGTCTTAATATATTATCATTTTAAAACTGACATTGCTTGCAAATTTATTACACTTGTATAATAAAAAAAATGAGAATATTTCAGATAACACAGTTATATTTAATTGTCATTCCAAGATGTTCAAAACTTGTTTATGACCATTGGCGATAACAGAAAATGAAAAGAACATTCTATCTTTGTGTTTCTATTTTTCAGATAAAAAAAGTGCATTTATTAAGGTCCAATGAGATTCTGATGACATTATGATAACAAACTGAAATGGCATCTTTAATTCAAATCTTAAGTATTGTGATTGAAATGTTTTGCTCCCCCTTTTGATATTTTCAGGTAGATATAAGATGTACTTGATGCATCTATTGTGAAATAATATTTGTGTTTCAACGTGTCCTTAGAGCTGAAGGACATGTTTAATATGCTTTCTTGACTGTGCATTGTACTGAATACAAAGAAAATGTTAGCATTTAATGAAATGATGGAAATGTAAAGGCTCACCAAGGTTTGCTTTGCTCTTTTATTCTTAATGAATTAACATCCCTTTTGTTTGGATTTATTTGTGTCAATATCCTCCTTGTGAAACTTCCTGTGGTTTCTGTAGGGTGCAATGTTACCACTAGAAATATGTAGCTCAACATTTGGTTAAGATTTGCGACACCCAATGATGCCGACTCAATTGCGTGGACCACAGTTATGGTGTAAAGAATTGTTCTTTTTTTAAATTTTTTTTGTTTTTCACACTATGAACCACATTAACCAAAATACACACAAACATTTCCCTCTTGAATATACACAGTGTCATTTTCTCCCCTTTTTACCCCCTCCCTTCTTCCCACCCCCCTCCCAACCCATTAAATGATCAACGTAGACAATACAATAAACCCATTAAACAATGTCATCACACATTGAAAATAAACAAGAAAATTGTGTCATTTACTTTTACACACTGGGTCAGTTCATTTCGTCTTCTTCTCATTCTATCATTTTAGGGGGTGGAGGTCCGTGGTAGGCCCTCTCTGTTGTGTTCCATGTACGGTTCCCAAATTTGTTCGAATAATGTGACTTTATTTTTTAAATTATATGTTATTTTTTCCAATGGAATACATTTATTCATTTCTATGTACCATTGCTGTACTCTCAGGCTCTCTTCTGATTTCCAGGTTGACATTATACATGTTTTTGCTACAGCTAAGGCTATCATAATCAATCTTTTTTGTGCTTCATCCAAATCGAGGCCTAATTCTTTACTTCTTATATTATTTAGATCTCTGGATTTTTGGTATGTTGCTTTTTGTGATTTTATTTAATACCTGATTTAGATCTTCCCAAAACTTTTCCATTTTCTCACATGCCCAAATTGCATGTACTGTTATTCCCGTTTCCTTCTTACAGCGAAAACATCTCTCTTGAATCGGCTGTGAGTCGGAGGAGGAGGAGCTTGGAGAAAGTGACGAGAAGGTAAGCTATAAAAGTCGGGACCTTACCAGGGCTTGGGCCTACTTGAATAGGCTGTGAGTCGGAGGAGGAGCTCGGAGAGAGTCGGGCTGTGAGTTGGAGGAGGAGGAGCTTGGAGAAAGTGACGAGAAGGTAAGCTATAAAAGTCGGGGGCTTACCGGGGCTTGGGCCTACTTGAATCAGCTGTGAGTCGGAGGAGGAGCTCAGAGAGAGTCGGGCTGTGAGTCGAAGGAGGAGGAGCTTGGAGAAGGTAACAAGAAGGTAACCTATGAAAGTCGGGGGCTTACCGGGGCTTGGGCCTACTTGGTTTGGCTGAGAGTCGGAGGTGGAGGAGCTTGGTGATAGTGACGAGAAGGTGAAGTGAGTGGCCCGGCGAGCGAGCGTGCAGCGAAGGAGTGGGACTTCCAGTCTTTGGCTCAACAGGCTTAGGCGAAAGCAGGCGAGGAGAAAGGTAAGCGGCATTATTTTAACTCAGTCATGCCTATGGGCTTAGTGCTTTGTCCTGGGTGTCAGGTGTGGGAACCATGGGTGAGTTCCACCCTCCCAGATAGCCACATCTGCGTCAGGTGCACCGAGATGCAGTTTCTTAAGGACTGAGTTGGGGATCTGGAGCTGCAGCTTGAGGACCTGCGGATGGTAAGGGAGAGTGAGGAGTTAGTAGATACAACTTTCAGGGAGATAGTTACCCCGAGACCAGATGTGTCAGGTAAGTGGGTAACTGTCAGGAGAAGGAAAAAAAATGCCTGGAAAATGGAGAGCACACCTGTGACTACTCCTCTCAGCAACAGGTATATTGTGTTGGATTCTGTTGAGGGAGATGACCTGACAGAAGCTAGCCGCAATGATCAGGTCGATGGCACTGAGCCTGGTACTGTGGTACAAAAAGTAAGAAGGAATGCAGTGGTCATTGGGGACTCCATTGTCAGAGGTACAGACAAGAGATTCTGTGAGCAAGATAGGTATACCCACATGGTGTGCTGCCTCCCTGATGCAAGGGTAAAGGATATCTCAAATCGGGTCCAGAGTATTCTGCAAGGAGAGTGTAAGCAGCCTGATGTCTTGGTACATGTGAGTACCAATGACATAGATAAAAAGAGGGAGGAGGTACTAAAAAAGGATTACAGTGAGCTAGGACAGAAGCTAAGAAACAGGACCGCCAGGAGGGTGATCTCTGGATTGCTACCTGTGCCAAGTGCAACTGAGGACAAAAATGGAAGGTTAAGACAAATGAATGTGTGGCTGAGGGGCTGGTGTAAAAGACAGGGTTTTGGCTTCTTGGACCATTGGGATCTTTTTTGAGGAAGGCATGACCTTTCCAAAAAGGATGGGTTACACCTAAACCTAAAAGGGGTCAATATATTGGCATCTAGGTTTGGTGCAGCCGTCGGATGCGGTTTAAACTAATTTGGCAGGGGGATGGGAACCTGTATGATAAGGCAAAGGACAGGAAAGATAAAATAGGAAAAGTTGGGTTAGGCAGCGAAAGTAAAAAAATCAGAAAGAGCAAGGAGGGTGAAAAAAGCAAATCTGAAGGCTTTATATCTTAATGCAAGAAGCATTTGGAACAAGGTAGATGAATTGGCTGTGGAAATTGAGACAAACAAATACGATTTGATTGGGATTACAGAAACATGGCTGCAAGGTGGGCAAGCCTGGGAACTTAACATCCCGGGGTATACAATATTTAGGAGGGATCGGCAAGAAAGAAAAGGGGGTGAGGTAGCTTTGATGGTGAGGGAAGGGACTGACACAATTGACAGGAAGGATATTAACTTGGAAGATGCGGAATCTATATGGGTAGAACTGAGGAATAGCAAAGGGTGGAAAACGGTAGTGGGGGTGGTATATAGGCCTCCAAATAGTAATGTAGAGGTGAGGGAAGGCATAATAAGAGAAATTAGAGAAGCGTGCAATAAGGGAACAGCTGTCATTATGGGAGACTTTAATTTACATATAGATTGAACTAGCCAAATTAGTAAAAATACTGAGGAGGAGGAATTCCTTGAATGTTTACAGGACGGTTATCTAGACCAATATGTCGACGAACCAACTCGGGAGCAGGCTATTTTAGACTGGGTATTATGCAATGAAAAGGGGCTAATCAGCAATCTTGTTGTACGAGGCCCTTTGGATAGGAGCGATCACAATATGATCGAATTCTCACTTGACATGGAGAGTGAAGAAATTAAAACTGAGACTAAGGTCCTGAATTTAAATAAAGAGAATTATGATGGTATGAGTCAGGAGTTGAGTAAGATTGATTGGGTGGTGTTTATGGGAGGGGTTGACGGTGGATAGACAATGGAAAGCATTCACAGATTTAATGGAAGAATTGCAGAAATTGTTTATAATTTCGTTTGGCATAAAAATAAACCAAAAAAGGTGACTCAACCGTGGATAACAAGGGAAATTAGAGACAGCATTAGGTCCAAAGGGAGAGCTTATCAATTGGCCAAAAAAAGTACCATATCCGAAGACTGGCAACAGTTCAAGATGCACCAAAGGAGGACAAAGGGATTAATCAATAGGGCAAAAATAAATTATGAAAGTAAGCCTGTGGCAAACATAAAAACCAACTGCAAAAGCTTTTATAGATATGTCAAGAGGAAATGATTGGTGAAATCCAGAGTAGGTCCCTTGCAGTCGGAATCAGGGGAATATATAATGGGGAATAAGGAAATGGCAGACCAATTAAATTCTTACTTTAGTTCTGTTTTCACAAGAGAGGATACAAGTAACCTACCAAGGATGTTGGGAAACATAGAGACTAATGCAAGGGAGGAACTGAAAGAAATCAGTATCTCTAAGGACATGGTCTTGGGGAAATTGAAGGGATTGAAGGCCGATAAATCCCAAGGGCCTGATAATCTACATCCTAGGGTACTTAAAGAAGTGGACATTCAGATAGCAGATGCTTTAAAAATTATTTTCCAGAACTCGATAGACTCAGGAACAGTACCCATGGATTGGAGGGTAGCTAATGTTACCCCACTATTTAAAAAGGGGGGTAGAAAAAAAGTGGGGAATTATAGGCTGGTGAGCCTTACATTAATAGTGGGCAAAATGATGGAATCCATTATTTAAGGATGTAATAGCGGAGCATATGACTAGCAGAGAAGGGATCGGACAGAGTCAACATGGATTTACAAAAGGTAAATCATGCTTGACAAATCTATTGGAATTCTTTGAGACGGTGACAGGTAAAATAGTGGATGTGGTGTACCTGGATTTCCAAAAGGCCTTCAATATGGTTCCACATAAACATCTGGCATGCAAAATCAGGGCTCATGGGATTGGGGGCAAGGTATTGATGTGGATTGAGAACTGGCTGGCAGATAGAAGACAGAGAGTTGGGATAAACGGCTCATTTTCTGAGTGGCGGACGGTAACCAGTGGAGTGCCACAGGGATCTGTACTGGGACCCCAGCTGTTCACAATTTACATTAATGATCTAGATGAGGGGATTCGATGTAATATCTCCAAATATGCAGAAGACACTAAGCTAGGAGGGGTTGTGTGCACTGAAGAGGGGGTCAGGAAGCTCTAGTGTGATTTGGATAAATTGGGGGACTGGGCAGATACATGGCAAATGCACTACAATGTGGATAAATTTGAGGTTATCCACTTTGGTAATACAAACCAGAGGGCAGACTACTATTTGAATGGCAATAGATTGGGAGATGGGGAAGTGCAGAGAGACCTAGGGGTTCTTGTGCACCAGTTACTGAAGGTGAGCATGCAGGTACAGCAGGCGGTTAAAAAGGCAAATGGTACGTTGGCCTTCATATCAAGAGGATTTGAGTATAGGAATAAGGATACCTTACTGCAGTTGTACAGAGCCTTGGTGAGACCACACCTGGAATATTGTGTGCAGTTTTGGTCGCCTTATCTGAGGAAGGATGTTCTTGCAATGGAGGGAGTGCAGAGGCGATTCACCAGGCTGATACCTGGAATGGCAGGAATGACTTATGAGGAAAGATTGTGCAAATTGGGATTGTACTCGCTGGAGTTTAGAAGATTGAGAGGGGATCTCATAGAGACATATAAAATTCTGGCAGGACTGGACAGAATGGATGCGGAAGGGATGTTTCCGATGGTGGGGGAATCCAGAACCCGGGGCCCTGGTTCGAGGATAATAGGCAAACCATTTAGAACCAAGATGAGGAGGGATTTCTTTACCTAGAGGGTGGTGAATCTGTGGAATTCATTGCCACAGAGAGCAGTAGAGGCAAGTTCATTGAATATATTTAAGAGGGAATTAGATATATTTCTTCAGTATAAGGGAATTAGGGGTTACAGAGAGAAGACGGGGACAAGGTACTGAACTTTAAGATCAGCAATGATCTCATTGAATGGCGGAGCAGGCTCGAAGGGCCGAATGACCTACTCCTGCTCCTATCTTCTATGTTTCTATGTTTTTGATACTGTTGGGTCCCATTTATTTAACTTTTGGGGCGTGGTGTATAGCCTGTGTAACCATTTATATTGTATTATGCGTAACTTCGTGTTTATTGTATTTCTCATAGTTCCGGAGCATAGCTTTTCCCATGTTTCATTGTTTATCTTTGTTTAAATCTTGTTCCCACTTTTGTTTGGGTTTACAGCTTATTTCATCGTTCTCTTTCTCTTGCAGTTTGATGTACATGTTTGTTATAAATCTTTTAATTATCATTGTGTCTGTAATCACATATTCAAAGCTGCTTCCTTCTGGTAACCTCAGCCTGCTTCCCAATTTGTCCTTTAAGTAGGTTTTCAGTTGTGGTATGCAAACATTGTACCATGAGTTATTTCATATTTGTACTTCATTTGTTCAAAAGATAATAAATTATTTCCCAAAAAACAATTTTCTATTCTTTTAATCCCTTTTCTCTCCCATTCTCTAAAGGAAAGGTTATCTATTGTGAAAGGGATTAGTTGATTTTGCATTAATAATAATTTTGGTAGTTGGTAATTTGTTGTTTTTCCTTTCTACGTGAATCTTCTTCCAAATGTTGAGCAGATGGTGCAGTACTGTTGAACTTCTATATGTTATAAAGTATATGTTCTCCCCTATTTTATCTAGCTCTATCCTGGTCCAATCTGGTTTTTCACTTGTTTGATAAAATCTGATAGATATCTTAATTGTACTGCTCTATAATAACTCTTAAAGTTTGGTACCTGCAAGCCTCCTTGGTGAAGAATTTTTCTTCATACAATTCTTGTAATGTTCAGTTAATGGATGGAGCTCCTTATTAGTTTGCAGACATAGTGGTCTAATTAAAAGAGGCATTGCTGGGTTGACAGAATTTAATATTACTAAGGTCATGTGCTGTGTACCTGGCATGAAGCTGAAAACAGGTTAGACATTACATTCTCAGCCCCAAGACTGACAGAAATACATTCATTATTGTCTAGTAAAGATAATTACAAGATCAATGACCAAGTTTGTTAATGAAGTGTAACAATGCAATCAATCAGTGACATTTCATCAATCATGTTTTAGAAGAATTTTTCAGTCTACAGAAAGAACCCAAAGGCAATAATTATGAAAATGCCAATCCATAGATGCAGCATATATTACAATGCAAAGTGGAAATGATATTAATGCTAGAATTATGAAATTAAGATAGATGGAATATTTTGATAGTTTGGGATTTTTAAACTTGTTTTGGGGTTTCTGCAGTAATAAAGCAGTGCATGCTTCAGGAACATATAGATGGTTAAATGGGAGGTTTGGGTTAAAGGAAAAAATATTCAAGTGCCTGATTATTAGTTGCCTCGTAGCTCTGACACCTGGTGAGATGGTGGCCCCTGTTTTATGACTTTATGCTGACATTCCTGCAACTACCCAAGTTCCTCCTCATGTGCCTCCAGAGGATGATCTTTCTTGTGCAGCCAAGGTCAACACTGGCGAGTCTGCAAGGTAGGATTGATGAAGCAGACAATGACAAACTTGACTACGCCGTAAGTGCTGATCTTAAGAGTGTTTTCAGAATGCTCTGGTTAAAAAAAAACTGTCTGGGAGAGTTCTTGATGGCCAGGGCACTGGTTTTAGGACACCTCAACATCTGTGCTCAGGTTCATGACATGAGTTGGATTCTTGGGGAAAATGCAGTTTCCTAAACAAACTATTCCTCTTTGAGTAAAGTCTTTGTTCTATAACACTTCTGTGAGAGTAAATTTAAACTGGTAAACCAGTTGTACCCAAAAGTAATCAACAGATTAGAAATGAAGATTTACTGTTATTTTGATAATGACAGGCAGTCCTATCCATGTCTAAGTAGATGATGCAAATGATTACACATTCAGTGAGAATGTATCTCATGAAGCAGAGATGCAAGATGTAGTGCTTTTAAGTTAACTTCCTTAATCTGTACATTGTAGTGAATCGAGTCGCAATTGAGCTCGCAAAATGGCCGGTGAACGCAGCGATCGCGAGGGCCCCACAGGAACCAATGGCTGTCATCCAGCGTGACCTCCCGCATGGCAGGAAACAGCGGGCAACAGCGGAAACTCCTGTCTTCAGAGGCAGGGAGTGAATATAAACAGAGCTGGCAGAGTCGACCTCGACTTGACCGTGTGTGTGTCGTTCTTATCCAACACTTTGCGTAGCACGCATGCTACATTGGTGACCCCGACAGGTCCAACCTGAAGATGATGGACCAATCAGCTCTCCACTCTCGCTTAAGCTGCCAACGTTCTGGGCTCACACGTGTGGCTCAAACAGGCCAAGGCCCAGTTCTACTTTCAACAGATTGCCACTGACAACACCCATTACTATGATGTAGTGAGCTCGCTTGACCAGGACACATATCGATTTCTTACTGCAGCCTCTGGAGCAAGGCAAATACGGTGCCCTCAAAAAGCTACTAACACACACCTTCGGGCTATCATGGCGCGAGAGTGCTGCCCATCTGCTGGACTTGGACAGTTTGGCGGACTGGGCCACATTCATCCTCATGAGTGAGACGGTTGCACTCACTGAGGGCCATAAGCCTTGCCTGCTCTTTGAGCAGATCTTCCTGGAGCAGCTGCCCGAGGATATCTGACACTTGTTCGCTGACGAGGATTTCAGTGACCGGAGGAAAGTCACAGCCCAGGTGGACGTGCTCTGGCGAGCGAAGAAGGAAAATGGTGCCTCAGTGGAACAGATCGCCAAGTCCCGACCTTAGGTGGCAACAAGGCCAGAGCAGACAGAGAGGCAAGTGGAACCCTCAACCAGCCATCTTGTTATTACCATCAATGATGGGGTCCGGGAAATGCCAGCTGTCGTCAATGGCTATGGTGGTTGGCCATTGTGACAGCCTCCTCCATGTGTGAGACTCTCTGTCAGGAAGTTGGTTCCTCGTGGACACCGGCAGCAAAATAAGTGTCCTTCCCCCATGGCCTACGACACCTGGAATGCCAAGTCAGGCCCAGCACTGAGGGCAGCGAACAGCACCTCTATACAAACTTATGGCACCTACACCATCCCCTTATAATTTGCTGGCCACCGATTTAAGTAGACAGCAGTTCCACATCCACATCCTGGGAACCAATTTTCTGCGCACCCACTGGCTGCTGGTCGGCTGAAAGGGTGGTGTTTGGTGCACGTCAGAACTTTTCAAATGGTGCCCCTGGGGGAAGCCAAACTTCCAGCAACTCTACCTTGACTCCGTCACTCTGTCCGACAACACCTGCATACGCATCCTGGCAGAGCTTCCTGTAATTATGGTACGACAATTCTCCACCGTGGAACCAAAGCACAGGGCAAAGCACCACATCCTCACTAAGGGACCCCGGCTTCATGCCAGGGCGCACTGCCTCACCCCCAAAAATCTTTCCCTCGCCAAAGAAAAATTTTAGAAAATGAAGGAGTGGGGATAGTGCTGCAGTCAGACAACCTCATGGTCCCAAAAGCAGCAGGAAGGTGGAGGCCGTTTGGTGATTACCAACATCTCAATGAAGTCAACACACCTGACAGATATCCCGTGCCCCATATCCAAGACTTTACCTGCCAACTTACAAAGGGCATGGATATTTTCAAAGGTTAATTAAATCAAGGGTTATCATCAAACTCCAGTGCACCCAAAGGACATACCACAACCATTCAGAGCACATGGCCCATCTCAGACAACTATTCACCCACCTGCAGGGGTTTGGGCTGATCATCAACCCCGCCAAGTGTCAGGTCGGGCAGGACACAATTGACTTTCTGAGGCATCAGATCAACAGGTATAGGTCGAAACCACTGCCTGAGAAGTTTGGTGGTTCACGAAATCTCGCACCATGAAGGGGCTGCAGGTGTTCACTGTACGTTTAACTTCTACCATCGATTAATACCGACAGCAGCCCTAGCCAGGGCGCAACACAATGACCCTGAGATCCTGGTGTACAGGACGGTGCTTTCCAGGCTGTAGCTGGAGGATGTCGTCATATCCCTTGGCAACCAGACATTCTTCTGCAAAGTCTCCACCAGCAAGCCCCGCCCTAGTATGCCAGCAGCATGGAGATGGCAGGTCTTTGACGGTACACAAGTTCTCACATCCAGTCATCAGAACCATGGTAAAGATGGCGGTCAGCAGGTTCGTCTGGCATGGGCTCCGCAAGTAGGTCAGTCAGTGTGCCAAAACTTACATGCTCTGGCAGGCATCCAAGGTGCAAAGCACCTCTCCAGACGTTTGAGCCAGCACGGCGTAAGTTCAGCCACGTCCATGTCGACATCGTGGGGCAGTTACCAGTTTCATGTGGGGTGAGATTTCTCCTCACTATGGTTGTCCGCACCACGAGGTGGCTGGAGGTGGTCCTGATGGCTGACCTGACCACAGAGACCTGCGCCAGGGCACTAATCACTAACCTGGGTGTCCAGGTTTGGAGTCCTAGAACATTTCACCTTCAACAGGGGAGTGCAGTTTACCTCGGGGCTCTGAGCGGCTCTGGCCAAACTGTTGGGAACCCAACTCCACCATACCACAGCATGTCACCCGTAAGCCAACGCCTTGGTGGAGCAGTTCCACAAACACTTAAAAGCAGCCCTGATGGTCCAGCTAAAGGGACCTAACTGGGTAGATGAACTACCTTGGCTCCTTCTGGGGATACACATCGTGCCAAAAGACTTTAATGTTTCTGCAGCAGAAATGGTCTATGGCACATTCTTGGTAATCTGAGGGAGTTTTTGGCTATTGCCAGTAATCCAGAAACCCCCACGGTGGCACTGAAACAGCTGAGGGAAAGACTGGATACCCTAGCCTCTCCACTGTACTGCCGCACGGCCAGCCCAAATCCTTCATCCCCAGAGACTTGCACACCTGTGAATATGTTTTTTGTGTGAAGAGCACACCAGGCACCCTTCCAATGACCATACAAGGGGCTGTACAGGGTCGTCAGGCATAATGAGTCGACGTGTGTATTGGACATTGCTGGCAAAAGAGGAAACCTTCACCCTCGACTGCCTGAAATCAGCCCATGAAGACATTAGCCAGCCAGTCAAAACTCAGCCCTGCGGTGCAGAGGTAGGCTGCCCAGAGCAGCAACAGACATTCCGCTCGGTTCTGGGGGGCGGTGGGATCGTGCAGCAGCCCACGAACTGAGTCACAACCCGGCTCACAAAACGGCCGGCAAATGTGGTGATCATGAAGGCCCCACAGGGACCAATGGCCGTCATCCCGCGTGAGCTCCTGCACGGTGGGAAACAGCGGGCAATGGCAGGAAAGCCGGCCAGTCGGAGGCCAGCACTGTGATGACATCACTCCTGTTGTCAGAGGTAGGGGGTGAATATAAACAGAGCTTGCAGTGCAATAAATCAGTCTCTGACCTCGACTCAACTGTGTCTGTGTCGTTCTTACTCCACACATCATGTAGCATGCACGCTACATCGCAGAGGTTTTCTCTACACTTTTCTTGATGGCTGCTTTCTGTTCTAAGACCTTGTCCATTCAATAAATTTTTACAGCTGTTCCCTATGCTGCACCCCAAAGGGAAAGAGGGAAGACATAGTGTGTCATGGAGAAAGAATAGAGGAAATGTTTAGTAGGAAGGGTGGGGCAAAGTGGGGTGGTTCAGATATTTTAGATTTCTGCGTCAAATAGGTGGAGTAAATGGACGACGATCAGCCCAGAATGTTTGTAGTTTGAGGAGGCTACACATAAGGAACGGAGAAACTATAGATATGTTTGAAAACAAGTTTGTAAATTTTAAAATTAGGATATGGTTAGATAGGGAAGAATACAAAATGAAGTAGAAGCATGGGGTGGAAGGGCAAAATAATTAAAAGAAAATATTGACCACCCAAGAAGACTGAAATTCCATCATTTAAAGCCTAAGATTTAAAGAATACCTTTAAATACCTCAATAATTAAAACAAAAATAGCATATTATCTTACATATTTTTGAACCTGATATTTGTATTCATAGGTTTAAATCACACAGACCAACCGAATCAGGAGTTGATCACAATTAGCAATAAAATATGATCAAATTTATATTGCAGACTTTACATCAGTAAAGGAAGGTGTCAGGTCAATGATCCCCAAGCCAGATCTCCGAAAAAGTTATCTGCTTGGTCCTATATTCTTGGCAGTATATGTCAGAATAATACTGCAACAGTTAAGACCACAAATGGTAGGATCATTGGGGATTTTGTTACGTAAGTGGCACATGTCATAAGTTGACCCAGACACTTGCAGTTATGCATTATAAAATTTCCATAGCTTTGGGAGCTTCTCAACCACTTCCCTGACTCTTTCAGAATAAATTTAACTTCTTGGTAAGCAGTCTATTTCTTCGGATTAATAACATATAATTGCTTAGGACGCACTCTCATTTATATTGTTAAAATTTATATTGTAATACAGTTTAATATCAAGTAAATAATCTCACTAGTTTTTAACTAGAGCTTCCTTTATAAATAATTTAGGTTAAAGGACAAGATTTCATTAGAAATAAAGGTTATCATTATTTATTGCTTGAACATTCAAATGATCATAATCGAAAGGGTCAATGAGCCTTGAGCATTTCATATTGTTAACTGTCCAGAGGCAAATTTCTACAATACTTATTCTAGTATTATTAGAACTCAGATCAGCAATTTAGTAGAACTTGCACAAATGAGAAACATTCTATTAATTCAATGCACATTGAATCTCCTTTTACAAAATGTCTGCAGATGGTGTAGAACTGGAACAATACGTAGAAATACTGGAAGAACTGAACAGGAAAACAACGGGAAGTCAACAATCAAAGCCACATCGACTTCCTACACTGCAAAACAGTAAAAACTTGTAAAGTACCAGAATCAGGGTCTGTAATGACATGTGCCTAAGACTTTGCAACTTAATCTAAAGAACGGTGTCAATGTAATGTTAAAACCACAACACAGATATTAATCAACCTGAATTAACTTGACACCAGTTGAATTGTGTCAATCATCACTGAAATACTTTCTGAAAAACATTCACTTGAGCATTTTTAATATTACTGGAGAATAAACTAGTCTGCAGGAAGAAAAAATATAGATCTACAAACATTGATTCCATAATACTTTGCATTAATATTGTGGAGAAAATTGGGCGAGAGAGAAGGATGTACACGTGAAAGAGCACTGGCCTCAAAATTCTTGGGCACTTGCTCTGAGAGTGCCATTCCTACCGCACAGATCTGCATTTGTGATTGCTATAAGCTCAGTCTCCAGTTTAAAGACTGTGTTTATCAGTGGCACTGACTGGGATCTTCCATCTACAATAGCTGACCATGCTTTTACTGTTCTAATGATGTAGAGAAGGCTCAGTAAGAACTCAAAATAATTTCTTGCTTTACACCATAGGCCTCATAGGTTGATATAGAGAGGAGATTTGGTAGGTCACCAAAGACTCTTGCAAATTTCTACAGGTGTACCAATGGAAAGCATTCTGACTGGTTGCATCACTGTCTGGTATGGAAGTGCCAATGCACAGGACAGAAAAAGACTGCGGAGAGTTGTGAACTCATCATAGACATCAGCCTTCACTCCATCAAGGACATCTACAAATGGAGGCGTCCTAAGAAAGCAGCCTCAATCGCCAAGGCCATGCCCTCAACTCACTGCTATGACCAGGAAGAAGTTACAGGAGCCTGAAGATGAATACCCAGCTGTAGAAAAACAGCTTCTTCCCTCCCCTCTGCCATCAGATTTTTTAATGGACAATGAACCACAGACACTATCTCACTTTCTTTTCTTTTTGCTCCAATTTCTTTATTTTGAAAATATAATTTATAGCATTATTTGCTTGTGTAACACTGCTGCAAAACAATAAATTTTGTGACATGTTTATGACAATAAGTTCTGATTCTGTCCATGGAGGATTTCTCCAATAAATGCTTGAGACCTCAAGGGCCAATCAGAAACTTTGCTGACTATGGCCCTCAGGAAGGCAGACTTCGCATAGTATCCCAGGCATTCCTCTGGTTAAATCTTTTTCGTGGGGCAACGAAATCAACTACCTGCCAATAACTTCCATCCAAATGAGTGGAAAATAGGAATTTCTTTCCTTTTTATGAATAATAAAGGTCAAATTGACCGAATAACCCTGTATCACCATTTCACCACGAAGGATAATTGAATTAGAAACACAGGAAAAGAAAGCCCAAAATAATCTTGGATGTTGGTGGGCATATACATGTGCAAGTTAGGATCAAGAGTGGGCCACTCAGCATGTCAAACTCATTGCACCATTTAATAAAATAATTTCTGACCTGATTGGAACCTTAATTCCATACACAATGCACAAATGTACTGGAGAAACTCAGCAGGCCACACAGCATCCATAGGAAGTAAAGGATAACCAATTTCGGGCCCAGACCCTTTGTCAGGAATTACATTGCAACCAGTGTGGACTTTCTTGTTTAACAACTCCAAATTTCATTTATCTGTGGTTCCATTTCACCCCCATCTATCTACTTCAGCCTTCAGAATGTCTACAAATTCTGTTTTGAGGGAAAGTCCTAAAGACTCACAGCTCTATAAAAGAAAAAAAAAATACCTAATCTCTCTCATGACTGGTGAGTTCTTATTTTTAATTTTTACATTTTTTTAACGTTTAGACATACAGCACGACGACAGGCCCTTCCGGTCCACGCATCTGTGCCACCCAAATACCCAACAAACTCATTAGTTGTACTAAATTCTCCCTCAAGAGGATACACCCTTTCAAGCCTCCTATTATATGGTTCAATCATAACCCTTTTCACTTCAAACTGCAGCAGATATAAGGCAGCTTTTCCTCAACCATTCCAGGTATTAGTCTAATTAATATTAACTGAACTGATTCATGTGCTTTAACATCCTTCCTTAAACAAGGAGAGGACAGAACCCTAAATGTGATTTCATAATATCCTTATCATCATCGAGCTGTAGATCACAGAAATGGGTCCTTCAAAATGGAATCTCCCTAATTTTGTATCAAATCCACCTGGCAAAATACAAGAGCATGCCAAGAAATACAAAACACTGCAGTTGCTCAAACCTTGATCAAACTTTGAGATACTGGAGGACCTCATCAGGTCAGGCAACACCATGGGTAGAAATATTCAGACAACCTTTTGTTTTGGGACCCTTTATTGAGACTGGAGTATCAAATATATCAAGGGGAAAAAGGAAAAAGCAGGAGGGAGGAAGAAACTGGGAAGGAGTAATGGGTAATATACAAAAGTACTGAAGCAACTCTGCAAGTCAAGCAGCATCCACAGAGAGGAAACAAAGTCGATATTTTGGGTCTGAGTCCTTCATCAGGGATTACTGATGAAGGGCTCAGGACTGAAATGTTGACTTCCTGTTGTTTTCCTGTTGCGTTCTTCCAGTATTTCTGCGTATTGTTCCAGTTCTACACCTTCTGTAGACATTTTGTTTAACCTCCGAGATGCTAAGTGGTGATAGGGCATTGGATAGAATGTGGGAGAGATGGTGAGAGTGGTAGAAGGAAAAATAGAGGTGGAGATTTAGAGAAAATATATTAACAGGAGTAGGTCAAGAGATGCAAACAGTGGAATCAGATCAAGGTGCAGGTTACCTAAATCTACAAAAGTCAATGTTCATGCCATTGGGTTAAAGCAATCCAGGACTAAAATAATATGTTGTCCCTCAGGAATACATTTGGCCTCAGCCTGGGAATGGATGAGACAGATATGTCTACGTGGGAATGCTGAGGGGATTTGAATACTAGTAGGTCAAGTTGACCCACAGACAGAATGCAGGTCTTCAGGGAAGTAGACACCTAATTTTTGTTTGGTCTTACAGATGGAAAGGAAGCCACATTATATACATCCATTGCAGTAAATTAGATTGGATGATGTTCAGGTGAAGCTCATCTGAAGATGAGAGTTGGAACACTATTTAGCTCTACAGTCATGGGGTTAGGGGGGAGCTTAGTAAAGGACAGGGGGAAGTGCCTGAGGGGTTGGGGAGGGAAGAGTGGATCAGGAAGACCTATATTTGGCAGACTATTACTTTGGTTTGTCCACTCATTTAACCCAACTGTATCCTTTTGGACCCTTCTGGTGATCATTTCACAACTTCCTTTATCCAACCTCATTACATTTCAACTGAAGAGACCACTTTTGATATTAGATTCTTCTATTATTGAGGACCAGCATTTTTTTTAAAAACTGTTCAAGTCTCATTGGGAAAATTCATGAATTTCAATCAAGTTTTATATTTAAGACCTACTCTCTGGTGATGTGATGCTTGAGGCAAAAAAATGTCCGCCATCTATTTTCTAAATTAAATCTGCTGTGTACATTTTTTCTCACCAACACAGTAATAGATCCACCTCATTACCACATGAAAATATAATGGGGAAGTTCCATTTACTCTGCACTACTTGTTTTGTGTTGTTTGATTATCTTTAATGAAATACTAGTGGGCATGTTGAGAATGCTTTCTTCCTGCTACTGAGATGACCCTTTCATCTGTGTGGTGAGTCAGAGGGGGCAACATTAAAGAACGAAATACAAGTACTCTCGACTTCAGGAGGAATGGTAGTTACCTGCAGCCAATGGTTCTGCACACAACCAATTCTTCAAAGTTCAAATTTAAAATGTATTGTCAGAGAATATACAACCTTGAGAAATTTTTTTGCAAGTGAGCTTAGAAATTTCTATACCAGTAAATGTAAATTGTACTCATCAGAAACTAAACAAACTGCAAATTGTAATTATAAATACACAGTAATAAATAACAAGCATTAGAGTCCTTAAATGAGACTCTGAATAACTATAGTTAGTCCCTATAGTTGACGGGTAGTAACTATTCCTGAATCTGGTGGTACGTGTCCTTCCCGATGGCAGCAGCGAGAACAGAGCATGACTTGGTGGTGCGGATCCTTGATAATTGATGGTGCTCTTCAACAGCAACATTCCAGAGAGATAGGCTCAATGGTGGGGAGAGTTAATGGATGGGTTAGCTCATCTCTGATTTCTGTGCCAGCATATTGCAAAACGGAAGCCAGATATGAGTTGAAGGCCAGATGCACATCTTTCAATATTCTGCTCTGCCACTGTACTTAGCCTATGCAGTATCTACCTTAATTTTAAATAATCTCCAATACGGTCAGACATTTAAAAGCTGTCAAAAGGTTCTCCAAGGGATAACTCAAGGATGTGCTGCCTATGCTCTTCATAGCCTGCTCTATTCAACTTAACCACCACAATCAAACTATAAGGCCAATGGGTCCCAGGTTGCTACAAAACACATGTTTGGCCACAGAAAGAAAATACACTGGAACAAATGCAACTGGTTGATTTTACTGGATCAAGCCCGATATGATTCAAATAATCCTGTCACAGTGACAGGATCCAATGGACCATGATGGACTCAATCCACCTCGTGCAACCATGGTTTCTATTCTTGTCATGTGATAGCACAACTCTAGGATTGTTTTCTTTTTTGCTTTATTCCTCTTTAGTTTGAATGTCAGAGGTTAAAATGTTATTGTGACAAAGGTCCAGCACTTTCTGCTGGCTAAACCTATCTCCCACCAAGTGCACTTTCTAACACTAACCTCTTCCTGAAAATGGAAGGCTAGTCAAGTTGACCTTTCATATTTGACAGGAGTCCTGTGAAGCTGAGAGGGGTCCATATTTCTAGCAAACCTCAGGCTATTTCCCCTCCACTTGAAATGCCTCTAGAATATCTTAATGGCCTTTGATAACTCTTTGTTGTTAAAAAGGCTTTGGGAACACTTTTTTAAAATCTCTGTATGAAAAAGATACAGAACATAAAACAGTCTAGCATAGGTCCTTTGGCCCACATATCTGTGCCGGATAGGATACCTATTTTAAGCTAAAACTTTTTGTTTGCATATTCAGATGTCAATGTGTAATCTTCTTAAATGCTACTATTGTTTCTGCTTCCACCACTGCCTCTGGCAGCTATCCCAGCCAGCTACCACCCTCTGTGTAAAAGAAATCTTGTCCCACACATCCTATTGTTTAGGTTTTCCGTGGTTAGTAAGGAATTACATAAGGATATGTAAGTGGAGAACCACTGCTCTAGAGGAAACAAACCAAGTTCATCCAATCTCTCCTCATAGTTCATACCCCATAATCAATGCAACAACCTAGTAAATCTCTTCTGTACTCTTTCCACGGCTTCCATATCCTTCTGGCAATGGGGAAATTAAAAAAATATTAATGGCTGTTTCCATGGAGCACCACCAACTACTGGAGGAACTCAGTGGGTCAATGAATCAATGGGAGAAAAATAATTATCGATGTTTTAAGTTTGAACCCTTTACCAAAACAGAATAATTCTTCTCCCACCAATGTCGTTCAACTCACTGAGATCCTCCAGCAGACTGTTATTTGCTCCAAATTCCAGCATATGTATAATCTTGTGGCTTCAATTAATTTCAAATAAAGCAGCTCGTCCTCTGCAGCCTGGATGATTGCTTTTTCCAAGATTGCCAGTACAATGATCCATAGATTTGACATAATGACCATATGATTGGCATGGTCACTATCTATTAAACTTTGGTTGAACACAAAAATTTAATGAAGCATAAATTTATGACTGAACATATGCTGTTTTGTGGACATTCACTTGGAACTCACTTCTACTGAAGGCACTGAAGGGAATGTCAGAGCATGACACATGGGTAGTTGAAGACATGACTGCTAACGATGAAGTGGCTGGAACTGGAAGAATGCAGCAATCTTGAAAACATATAGGGACTGAAGAGATAACAGTGATAGGGAAGTGAGAGATGATGTTAGAAAAGTTTGAAAGCTTTCCTAAAGCAGGAATTAATATGGGGGCATCAAACTCTGGAGTGATAGGTGAGAAGGACAATAATTTCAGGTGCCACATTTTTGGATGACCTCAAGTTTACTGTGTTGAACAAGGGAGGCCAGTTTGAAAAGTATGGAGTAGTCAATCCTTGAGTAGAAAAGGCATGGATGAAGATATTGGCAGCAGATGAATAAGATAGGGTCATAATCAACAAAGTTTTGGAGGTAGGAGTAGGCTGTTTTAGAGATGTTGCAGAAATGAGCTCATCAACTCATCTTTTGTGACAAATTTAACCCTTAAGTTTGGAAATTATTTAGTTTAGCAACAAAATGATTCCAGGGGCTTTGCATTACGACATTTTTTTTGTACTGTTGCTTCCTTCCTAATTGTAAGCAGTAAACAGAAGGCAGACAACATCATAAGAGCCCTCGTCACCCTGATCACAACCTCTTCTCACTGATACCTTCTGGAAATAAGGACAGAAACCTGAAACCAGAACGTCTAGATTCAAGAAATGCTTTCATGCAACAGCTATCAGTCCTTTGTACCTTCCTGCTCTATCTTAAAACTATCCATACGCTCATCTAGGACCACCAAAAGATCTGTTTGCACTATTGCAATTTAATCTGATTGTTTTTCTATAACCGTCACTGTGAATATTTATCTAGTTATTATCTCTTTTCCTGCTTTAGCATATTGCGCTAATTTAATGTTTATTATTTTCATTGGTGTAGTTTATATACACATTTGGCTGCAGCAAGTAAGACTTTCAGTGCATTGTATGTATATGACAATAAACTCTCATTATTCAAACACTCTGCAGTGATTTCTTTACTTCCATCTGTATTTGCTGTCCAACATCACTTGCAGACCCCCAAATTGGAAAAGTCCTACTATTCATCACCATTTTCATCCATCAGTCTTCAAAGTCTTTCCTCTTTTTTTCTACATTCAAAGATCTCAGGGACTTCAGTGATAAAATGAACATTATATTCAGAAATATTTTGCCTTACTCCATTTTGTTTGTTTCGATCCTTCATTATTCTTTCTTCCAACTCTCACACCAATTCCAGCCTTCCTTCATAATTATTTCTCATCCAGTAATCACCAACACTACCTAATAGACTTCTTAAAAAGTACATCCTCTTGGAGCACCCTACTTCTCTGTATTAAATCCATGAATTCCACTCAAATGAGCTTCCATTCTTTTGTGTTTCATCGTGCTTTATAAGTGCCATCATTGCCTTCTCAAAACACCTAAATAGATTCCTTCATCATTTCTAATTACTGTCCCATTTCGGACATGTCCTTCTAACTCACTACAATGTAGGACTACTGAATGGTTGTGGATCCATTTAGGACTATAAAAGAAACTGGCTGATGGAATGTTAGATTTCAAAGTCATGACATCTTTTGTGATTGTGTTCATTACAATGCTCTTAAATGCTATGGTACTATTAATCTCTCCATACAAGCTGGTTTCTTCATTGTCTACATCTTTCTCTGACAGCTTCATTCTCATCTCACTAAACTCAAAATATGAACAGATTAACATTTCCTTCAACTTGATGACAGAAAATTCCAAGCCAACTTCTCTTGTTAGTTGGCTAACTTTCCTGAAAGTCAATGATCCCAGATGGTAATGCTTGCTAATCTTTTTGTTTATGCTTAATTTTAAATGATCTCCTGGTTGCCCTTCCTGTCTAGGAAATTCAGATTGGCATTCTCCATGCACTCACCCACTGAAAACTTGTGAATGTTAATGATGCTAGGGCCTTCAAGCCAAGTTCAAGATTTTTATCTCTATCTTTAAAGCCTCAGCAGTTTATTCCATCCTAATTCACTGCTTCTTTTTGTACATCATAACAGCATTTATTCTTCTGTTGCTCTCCTATTCAGTTCATCAGTATCTGTTCTTCATCATTAACTCTTCCATCTGCTTTGCACTGTATAGCAAACCCCCATTTTCAATCAAAGACAGGAATGTTGGAAAAATCTGTAAAAAATTTAACATCAATTTACATAATAACTTACCTGGTGGTCATTTACATTGCACACCTGAAGTTCCTGTGCACGTTAGTCCCGGCGCGTTTATGTGGAGCAACACAGCTTGAGTCATCAACCAGTCGTCAAATTCACGAGGTGAGTTTTGCGGGGCGATTTAGACTGCAGGCTTCCCCTGAAAAATAATCGGGGTCCTGCAGGATAAATCGCGGTGCAGGAATTGACTAAAAATTCCTGCACTTTCCTTTTTAGACTGCCCATGTAACGGCAAATATCGTTGATTGTGCCATTACATTCCTGCAGTCTAAAAACCCGAACAGACTTAACCTTGCCCCAAATCCCATTCTGTCGGGATTCCTTTGCAGCTAATGTCCAAATTATTTTCTGAGCAATAAAATATATTAGGATGCTTTTTATCAATACTTTCACGAAAAATAATAATTCATCAACTTAAATGCCTATGTGATGACTCAATTAAGACTGCTATTCATTTGACCTATTTAGATAAATTTACACAATAAATGGAAATGTCAGTAGATGCCTGGGCAATTAGATTATTTATGAGAAAGACAATAAAACATTCAAAATTCAACAATACCCAGCTTCTATATTTGAAAGCATTCAGATCAGTCTTGAAGTTGACTGCTAATTAACTGGAAAGAGACATTTTTTATTCTGAGTTCAGATCAGCAGAATTATTCTACTATATCTGGGTCATTCTATCACAGGGAGATAAAATTTAAATAAAAACAACTGAAAGGACATGTGAAAGGGAATATATAAAGACAATAAAAGCAATGCAAGTATTCTTTGTTATGTCCTGTGCACAGTTATAATCTATTTTAGAGGATTTAAAAAATGCACTCTTACATTAATTTATTCTCTTCTTTGAAGTAGAAAACATTTGACATTATCAAGAGTGAACTGAAACTGTAATGAGCTGAAATGAGACCATTTTGATTGGCGTAAGCAGCATCTGGAATTCAGACTTAATGGTTATTCACAAATTGACTACAGGTAATCAAGAAGAGAAACAGCACAAGGGCCCACAAGCTTGACAGCTCTTGAAGTGAGATGATATGTCTGACATTATCTCACATCAATAGTTCTTAGTTCAGCCCACAACGGCAACGTTTGCGAAATACAAGATGCTTTGAAGGTGCTGCAATAAAATTTGACAATGAGCTACACAATGAACTATTAGGTGATATGGCATATTATAAAAAAAATTCTATCCTTTATTATTCTTGGTGCTTATAATTTAATGTGAAAAACATACAGACTGAAATAATGAAATCATTTACATTGACTTTTGAATAGCTGACCAGTGTCAGTCAGCTGTCTCTTGTCATGGTAAAGAAATTGCTTCAATTTATGTTTCACAACTCATGGACTGAATCGAATGGAAATTGCTTTATTGTTACTGTGCACAAGAATCAGTGAAAATCTTTGTTTTGTGTGCTATTCAGGTAATCAACCATGACATAGTGTTACAGAAAGACAGAAGTGAAGGGTGTCTGTAGTGTCAAAGAGAAATATACAGCTCGGCAGTAAATGGAACCATCTTATACCAATAGGAGGTGTGTTCAAGAGAATGATAACAGAAGAAAAGCACCTGTCCTTAAATCTGCAGGATTACATCTTCAAATTTGTGTATCTTTTGCCTGAGGTTAATGAGGAGAAATAAATCTGACTGGGCAGAAGGCACCAGAGAAACAGGCCCTCTAGCCCTTCCTTTAGTCCATCTAGTCCCCTTTCCCTGGACCTGGACAATAACCCTTCATACTCTAATCCATGTACCTATCCAAATTTCTCTTAAATGTTGAAATTGATCCCGCATCCACTAATTCCACACTCTCACCATCCTTTGAGTGAAGTTCCCCAATGTTCCTTTGAACAATTCAACTTTCAGCCTCAACTCGTACTCTCTAGTTCTTATCTCAGTGGAAACAAATCTGCTTGCATTAACCCTGTCTATCTCACCTTTTCTCTTTTACTCAGCCTGGCAAAAATCCTTGTGAATTCTCGGTGCATTCTTTCAATCGCATCCTTCAATATGCCCTTTAGCATTCTGGCTGCTTTCCAAAAGCAGCGGGAGGTAAAGGGGGAATAATTGGAGAGAAAACTAGCTTGCGCGATGGCTTGAGTTGCATTCTGAACTTTCTGCAACTTCTTGCAGTCTTGGGTAGAGCAGTTCCTACGCCAAGCTGCGAGGTATCCAGACAGGATACTTTCTATGTTGCATCCATCAAAATTGATAAGGCACATTGGGGCAATGCCAAATTTCCCAAAGCTTATTTGCAGCTCTGGAGCTGAGAGATCAGAGTGACCCTGAATTGGACCATCTTAACTGGGCCAGTATAATTGCATCAGATGGTATAGGGTTGACCCAATTCAAAAAGGCCTGGAGGCTGATATGATTCCTCATTTCCAAAATCACAAAGACATGAAGCGCATGATCATTCTAAGTGTTTAACTGTGCACCAGGTACATATCACCCATTATTTAATGGAATGATCAAAATTTTGAGAACTTAATGCATGGTATTCCTTCTACATACCAAAAGCCTTTGGGATTAGGTTTTCTGAAGGTGAGGTACTTAAAGGCATGTAGCTGACCAATCATGTGGAAAGTTTAGAAAAAGGAGAGAGAGGGATTTGACAGAGTATATAGATATGTTTTTGGGAAATAAATTGGGAATGGTTTGTTAGAGTAGGTCAACATACAAACACTTTATAAAACAGATCTTATTTGAAATACTGGAGCTCTGCTACTGCTAGACATATCAGCTCCACAGCTTTTGCAAGAGCCTTGGAGAGTACTCATGAGACTTCACTAATGGATTGTTGTTTACAAAAGGAAACAGATCAAATATCTTGTTGGGGCCGCTGATTGTCTGGAGATGTTCTAAGAGGATCCTGTGGTTTTGCAAGCAGACAGAGTCAAACAGGCTTTCTCTCAGAGAGAGGGAGAGAGAAAGATAGAGAGAGGGAGAGAGAGAGATCATTCTACAGAGGCAGGTGGGACTGGAAAAGAACAAGCTTGCAAGCTTGTGGAAAGGCTCATTTGGAAGACAGCCTGGTCAAAGCAAGAGAGAGGAGTGGCTGTCTAATGTTTCACTTGGAATAAGAGAAGCAAAAAGGAACTCTATTGTGACCTGAAAGAAAGAGGTTATCATCTGGAGAACCCTGAAGGGACATGTTTCATCAGCAAGACACTGAAGTGGCTGATGGAAGTATATCAGTTGTGGATGTCCTGGAACAACAAATCTCTCTCTGAAAACCGACAAGAACTTTCCTGAGTGGTAACAATTTACCTTTCAAGAACCAGCACCAGGTGAACTTTATTAATGTTAAATTCTGTGCACAGTATGAGAATCACCTGCATCCAGTGAACTTGGAGGGTTGAGAAGTGAGATTGGACTGTGAACCAAAGAACTTTTCTGAACTTACACACACATTATATACACATGCACTTAGAATTAGAAGGGGGTTGTTAGGTTAGTTAAGTTAAAGTGTGATTCTGTTTTCATGTTTAAAGATCATTAAAAGCAACTTTGGTTTAAGGAACCATTTGTCTTGGTGAATATATTTTGCTGCTGGCTTTATGGGTCGTCTGGGCTCGAAACAGGAAGCTTGAGCAAACAATCAGCAGCTGGAGGGATTCAGTGGGTTAGGCATTATCCATGGAGAGAAGTGGACAGTTAATTGTTCGAGTTGGGATCTTTTCTCAATTGGAAGCTCATCCTTCATTTGTCACAGGATTTGGGAGTTTCCAGACATGGGGTTGGGGCTGATTGAGAACTGTTTTAATATTCTCTTCAGGGGGTCATTCAGAAAGCACATGACTAAAGCTTTGTGTCAACTAACTGATAGATGGCTTGGAACTCTGAGTCCATGATAAACCATATTGTAACACAACAAGAATAAACTTGGAGGCAAAGTGCAGCCCATCAGAAAGCATATGGTCAAACGGATGGTAATGGCGCAAAATGGAGCATAGTTTCATTAAGTAAATCAACAATTACTGAGTCCCTTTTGGATTGTTTTAGATAACCTGATTTGGGTTTGCACAAGGATTTCTGATGTAGGAAGATTACCAGGTATTCAGCCTCAAAACGTCTGCCATTCTATTAAGCGATGACAGATCTGCATCTGGATCTCAGTTGAACCTCTTCAATTATCCACTATTATTTTCATCATACATTCCATGACCTTGTGGTGTTTGAAATAATCTTTTTAGCCTCCTGATTTTTTTAAGTGGATGAAGCACTATCATGCTTGATAAATATATTACTGCCCAGTTAGCTTGGGCCAGTGCTTGCCTCGCCTGATCACTCAGCTTCTGGGCTGCACTTCTTGGTCTAATACAGGGACATCCCCAGAGGTACATATGTGTTGGGAGTTTAGGCTTCTTTTCTAAAGAAAGGATTTAATTTAGGAACCACAAATTGAAAGTTACAAAGGTTATTTTATCCATATACTGTATCTGCTGAGATAAGGCATTTATCTATTAATTAATCAGAATTTGAAGATGCCCTTTACAAGGAATGCAATTTGATTTTGTTTCATTGGACTTACTATACTTGCACCTTTTTTTTGAGTTGATCGTATTCTGAGCCAAACTTATGGCTCCTGCTTGAGTAAGCTCTTAGGCTGAGGTTGGGACTGGATCTCGAGAAAGGGAATTTGTCGAATACCTATGAGACGGCTTTTTAGACCAGTTTGTTGTTGATCCCACTAAGGGATTAGCTGTTCTCGATTGGGTGTTGTGCAATGCACCCGAGGTGATTACAGAGTTTATGAAAAATGAACCATTAGGGGGCAGTGAGTTCAATTTGAAATTTAACAAGGGGAAACTAAAGTCAGATGTGTCAGTATTTCAGTGGAGTAAAGGGCCTAACAGTGGCATGAGAGAGGAATTGGCCAATATCGATTGGAAGGGGGCACTTGTCGCAATGGATAAGGTTTCTGCAAAATGAGGAAAGTGCAGAATAAATACATAACAAAAAAGAGGAAATATTCAAATAGAAAATTGTCACCTGTGGCTGATAAAGGAGGTCAAAATCAATGAAAAAGCTAAAGAGAGCATACAAGGAAGCAAAAATTAGTAGGAAAAGATAGGATTAGGAAGTTTTTTAAAACTTGTAGAAGGCAAGTAAGAAATCAAAAGGAGGAAAAAGATGAAGTATGAAAGTAGGCTAACAAATAATATCAAATAGGATGCAGATAGCTTCTTCAAGTATATAAAGAGTAAAAGAGAGGTGAGAATAGATATAGGGCCATTAGAAAATCACACTGGAAAAATAATAATGGGAGATAAGGAGATGGCAGAGGAAGAAATTTGCAGTGTGCAGGATTTCCAAGGGTATAAGGGTATAAGTTCTTTTACTATTTCAAGGGAAAAAAGGTATTCAGAAAGCTGAATAGCCTCAGGGTAAATATGTCTCCTGGACGAGATGGATTGCAGGCTCGGGTGGTAGAGATTGTAGAGGCATTGGTAATGATCTTTCAAGAATCAGTAGATTCTGGCCCGGTCTGGAGGAGTGGAAGATCACAAATATCACCCAACTATTCAAGAAGGGAATGAAGCAGCAGAAAAGAAATGATAGCCTGGTGAACCCTACGTCAGTGACTGAGAAGATGTTGGATTCGAATGTCAAGGATGAGGTTATGGAGTGCTTGGAGGCTCATGACAAGATAGGCCCAAAGCCAGCATGGTTTGCTGAAGGGAAAATCTTCTGACAACTCTATTGGAATTCTTTGAAGAAGTGACAAGCAGGCTGGATAAGGGAGATACAGTGAACGTTACGTGTTTGGAATTTCAGAGGCCCTTGACAAGGTATTGCACATGAGACTAGTTATCAAGATAAGAGCCCATGGTATAACAGGAAATATACGAGCATGTTTAGATCATTGGCTGATTAGCAGGAAGCAAAAGCCCATTTCACACTTGCCAGTGATTCCAGAAATCAAATGTCAAGTGGCCTTTAAAGTGGCAAGTGTGAAAGCAAAATCTACTCAACGCCGGTCGGTGTCAGATGACGTTGTCTCATACCGGGGATTGACGGCCTCGACCCCTAGTACCATCCCTGGGATCTGCAGATGCCAGCGTTAAGATCAGGCAAGGGTGAAATGGGCGATCACTTTTCTCTTTTGTGTGCCGTGTCATGCAGGCACTTCGGATTAAAGGTAGAGCAGACCAAATGCTGGGGATAGACCCTTGCAAATGTGAAAGCGTTCAGTGTCCTGGCTAGGAGTGGTCTAGTGTGAAAGGCAAAATCCCCATTTCCTATCGCGGGACACTAAATGGCCAATTTAGTGGGACACAAGTGTGAAAGGGGCTAGAGAACCAGAATAGACGTTATCATATTCGGGTTGGCTGCCAGTTGCTGGTGGTGTTTCACAGAGGTCAGTGTTGGATCTGGTTCTTTTTATGTTAGGCTTAGATTGTGGAATAGATGGCTTTGTGGCCAAGTTTGCAGATGATAGGAAGGTCGATGGACGAGCAGGTAGCTTTGAAGAAACCGGGAGGCTGCAGAGGAACAGACAGATTAAGAGAATGAGCATAGAAGTGGCAAATGAAATAAAATGTAAAGTGTACAGTCCGGTACCGCAGAATCTCTTTCTTTGGCTTGGCTTCGCGGACGAAGATTTATGGAGGGGTAAATGTCCACGTCAGCTGCAGGCTCGTTTGTGGCTGACAAGTCCGATGCGGGACAGGCAGACACGGTTGCAGCAGTTGCAGGGGAAAATTTGTTGGTTGGGGTTGGGTGTTGGGTTTTTCCTCCTTTGTCTTTTGTCAGTGAGGTGGGCTCTGCAGTCTTCTTCAAAGGAGGTTGCTGCCCGCCAAACTGTGAGGCGCCAAGATGCACGGTTTGAGGCGATATCAGCCCACTGGCGGTGGTCAATGTGGCAGGCACCAAGAAATTTCTTTAGGCAGTCCTTGTACCTCTTCTTTGGTGCACCTCTGACACAATGGCCATATAACACGATCTTGGGAAGGCGATGGTCCTCCATTCTGGAGACGTGACCTCAGTTTTCTTCAGGCTGACTTCCAGGCCAAACACTTTGGCAGTTTCCGCAAAGCAGGACGTCAAGCGCTGAAGAGCTGGCTCTGAATGGGCAACTAAAGCGGCATCGTCTGCAAAGAGTAGTTCACGGACAAGTTGCTCTTGTGTCTTGGTGTGAGCTTGCAGGCGCCTCAGATTGAAGAGACTGCCATCCGTGCGGTACCGGATGTAAACAGCATCTTCATTGTTCTTTGGTAGAAAAAATAAACAGGCAGACTATTTTCTAAATGAAAATTCCCAGATGCAAAGGGACCTGGTAATCCTCAGGCAGGTAAACTTACAAGTTGAGTCAGCAGTAAAGAAGGCACGTGCAATGCTGGCATTCACTTCAAGAGGAATAAAATATCAGTGCAGGGAAATGATGTTGAAGATTTATAGGACACAGGTACAACCCCCAATTGGAGTATTGTGAGCAATTTTGAGATCCTCATTTAAGAAAGGATGTGCTGATGTTACTGAGAGTTCAGAGGAGGTTCACGTGGATGATTCTGGGAATGAAAGGGTTATCATATGAGGAGTGTTAGATGGCTCTAGGCCTGTAGTCAATTGAATTTAGGAGGCATGAAACATTTTGAATGTTGAAAGGCATGGACAGAATAGATGTAGAAAGATTTGTGCCCATGTAAGAGGGCACAACAACACTGAATGCCATCCATTCTGATTCTGATTCTTAGAACAGGATGCGGAGTAATTTTTTAAGCCAGAGGGAGATGATTCTGTGGAATTTGTTGCCACAGGTAGCTGTGGAGGCCACATTTAAGGGATAGAATGATCGGTTCATTATGAGCCAAGGCATTGAAGGTTATGGGGTAAAGGCCGGGCAGTGGGGCTGAGTGTGAAAATGCATCAGCTCAAGATTGAATAGAGGGGCAGACTCAATGGGCCGAAGAGGCTATTTCTGCTACTATGTCTTGTGGTCTTGAAATGATATTTATTGACTAGTTTACTGGCTGGTCATGTCACAGATTCAGCACTCCTCTACTTCCTGTAGCCATGTGTAAAAGCACAGAGGTAACTATTTAAATTTGTTTTTCTTATATGGTCATGAAATGTAAGTTTGAAATCGATGGTGGGGACACTAATGGAAGGAATTCTTAGGGATAATATGTATAATTATCTGGAAAGGCAAGGATTGATCAGGGACACCAAACATGGGTTTGTGAGGGAAAAGTCGAATTTGATGAATCTTGATGAAATTTTTTGAAGAGGTGATCAGAAAGGTTGATGAAGGTACAGCAGTTGATGTGGTCTATTTGGATTTTAGTAAGGCTTTTGATAAGGTTCCACATGAAAGGTTAGTGAAGAAGGTTCAGCCTCTAGGGATTAATATAGAGATAGTCAGATGGGTTCAGTGGTGGCTGAATTATAGGCACCAGAGAGTCATGGTGGACAACTGTCTGTCAGGATGGAGGCCGGTGTCGAGCGGTGTGCCTCAAGGATCGGTGTTGGGTCCTTTGTTGCTCGTCATTTTATATTAATGATTTGGATGACGGGGTGGTAAATTGGGTGGTATGCAGATGATACTAAAACAGGGGGTGCTGTGGATAGTGAGGAGGGTTTTCAAGGACTACTGAAGGATTTGGACTGTTTGGAAAGGTGGGCTGAAAGGTGGCAAATGGAGTTTAATGTAGATAAATGCGAAGTGCTTCATTGTGGGAGGAATAACCAAAATAGGACGTATGTAGTGAAGGGGAGGGCATTGAGGAATGCAGACGAACAGAGGGATCTTGGAATAATGGTTCAGCGTTCCTTGAAGGTGAGCTCCCATGTAGACAGGGTGGTGAACAAGGCTTTATAAATCATAGCATAGAATATAGGAGCTGGGATGTGATGTTGAGACTGTTTAAGGCATTGGTGAGGCCAAGTTTGGAGTATTGCATGCAGTTCTGGTCTCCAAATTATAGGAAGGATATAAATAAGGTAGAGAGGGTGCAAGGAAGGTTTACAAAAATGTTGCCTGGATTGCAGTATCTTGAATACGGAGAAAGATTGAGTAGACTGGGATTTTATTCATTGGAGCATAGAAGGTTGAGAGGGGATTTGTTGGAGGTATTTAAAATTATGAAAGGAATAGATAGAGTAGATGTGAATAGGCTCTTTCCTCTGAGGGTAGGGGAGATTGGAACAAGGGGTCATAAGTTAAGGTTTGGGGCAAAACTTTAGGAGTAATATAAGAGGACGCTTCTTCACTCAGAGAGTGGTGACTGAGTGAAATGATCTACCGGCAGGGTCAATTCTGTCATTTAAGAGGAGGTTAGATGAGTACATGGATGTGAGCGGGTTGGAGGGATATGAGCAAGGGAGTGGGTAGGTGGAACTTGTGGAGTTTCATGTAAATTGGTGCGGACTAGAAGCGCTAATATGTCCTGTTTCCGTACTGTAAATTGTTATATGGTTATACAGATAGTACTCAAAACAACATTTATCTCAGAACATATGAAAATACACAATACAATTCAATTTATTTTGATTACTATAAACTAGCAACAAGCAAACAAGTATTTTAAGGGTTTAGGTTACTTAGTCAATGACACACAATTGTCACTGAACACACATCATCTGCGGAAGCTGCTCTCTCTGTCTCTGCGCCCTCCTCTTTGCTGCCACCACCTTCCACTTGCCTCAGGTCCTCAGGACTGGATAAAACTAGTTGGGGCCAGTCAGATGAGCCATCAAGTTACACTCACCATCTCACCTTATAATCGAGCTTCTGCACATCCGCGTGCACCACTCTGGAATTGCAATGACAAGGTTAGATGGTGAATTTAACTAGTAGGCTTTTCCCTCTTAATGTGTTATGAAGATTAGGCTTAATTGTGTACAGCTAGATAATTCTGACTTTTTGTTCATCTTACAAAATTGTTTTCTTGATCAGTAGATTTTGGTAGCTACAATAAATGAACCATTTATTACACAGTTGAATTGTTGCTTAGGACCCCACCATCCAACTTAATCAGTATTCAATGATATTCAAAGTCCTCCCATCTTTCCAGATCTCACTTGGTCAGCATTGTCCTTTATGTCATTGACCCTCATAACCTTACCTTTCTTTTAATCTTATTTTTCTGGATACCACTGGAAAGGCAAGCATTTACAAACCATCCTTTATTACCAATGAGCAAAGTGAATTGAGAAGCCATTTTAGAGAGTTTTTAAGAATCAACCATTTTGGTTGCATGCTGAGTCCTTTACTCTATTTGCGTACACTCATGACTACACAGCCAAGTTCGGCTCCAACACAATCATTGTTAGCTGAATAACTAGACTTGGCGTCAACGTCACCAAGACCAAGGATCTTATTGCTACGGCATGGACTAGTAGGGCCGAACTGGCCTGTTCTGTGCTGTAAGTGGTTATATGGTTATGGTTAGTTTAACAAGGTGATTGTGAGGGACCACTCGCCTGTCCACATTGATGGAACAGAAATGTGGCAGGTTAGAACTTTTAAATTTCTGAGAATCCATATTTCAGTCCTCTGCTGGAACCAGCATCTTGAGCAAAATGTGAAGAAGCCACACCAACACTACTCTCTAAGAAGTCTGAGGAGATTTGGCATGTTGTTGAATACTCTATCTACATCTACAGGCACACTGTGGAAAACATGCTGATTGGATGCATCTTAGCAAATCCAAAGAAAGTAAAAGGTAATCAATATTTTGGGTCTGAGCTTTCTTCATGAGTGGTCATAAGACATAGGAGCAGAAATAGTCTATACAGCCCATCGAGTCTGTCCTGCCATTCACTCATGTGGTGATATATTTTCCCACAGCCCCACTGGCCTATCTTCTCCCATATCTTTTGATGCCCTGGCTAAATAACAACCTACCAACCTCTCCTTTAAATACACCCAATGACTTGGCCTCCACAACTGCATGTGGGAACAAATTCCTCAAATTCAACATCCTCTGATGAAAGAAATTTCTCCACATCTCTGTTCGAAGTGAAAGCCCTTCAATCAATCACTCAAACTACATCACGGCTGCTTCATGCACCCATGATGAGCTTGTCAACTTCATCCACTTCACGGCCAACTGGCACCTCACTCAAATTCATCTGGTCCACCTCCGACCACACTCTCCCCTTCCTGGATCTCTCTGTCTCCATCTTGGGAGACAAGCTTTCCACTGACATATTATAAGCACACTAACTCCCACAACTACCTGGATTACGCTTCCTCACACCCTGTCTCTTGCAAGGATTCTATCCTCTTCTCTCAATTTCTCCATCTCTACCGCATCAGGTCTTCCATTCCAGGTCTTTCGAAATGTCTGCCTTCTTCCACAAACATGGCTTCCCCTCCACCACCATCAACTCAGCCCTCATCTCCATCTCCTCCAATTCCTGCGCATCTGCCCTGACACCCCTGCCCCCAGACCCAACAAACATAGAGTCCCCCTTATCTTCACCTACCACCCCACTGGCCTCCGCATCCAACACATTATCCTCCAGAATTTCTGGCACTTACAACAGGATCCCACTGCGAGACACATCTTACCCTCTCCACCTTCCATAGGGACTGTCCCCTCCATGACCCCCTCAAGCACTCATCCCTTATCACCCATTTCCCCACCCCCGGCACCTTCCCCTGTAGCCAAAGGAGGTGCCACACTTGTGCCAACACCTGCCCCCCCCCCCTCCCCTCCACCACGGTTTGGGGCCCCAAACTGGCCTTTCAAATTAAGTGACAATTCACTTGGGTATACGCGGGACTGATTTACTGCATCCAGGGCTCCCTTTGTGCCCTCTACATTGGAGAGACTGGGTGCAGATTGGGAGAACGCTTTGTTGAGCATCTTTGCTCCATCCACAACAGTGAGAGAGACCTCCCAGTAGCCAACCATTTCAGTTCTGTGTCACACTCCCATACTCACATGTCTGTCCATGGCCTTATGTACTATCCCACCAAGACCACCAAAATTGGAGAAACAACACTTGATTTTTCGTGTGGGCACTCTCCAGCCAGATGGCATTAACCTCGACTTTTCCAGTTTCTGCTAACTTGCTCTCCTCTTCCCCTTCATCTTTCCCTTCCCCATTCCAGTTATCCTTCCTACTTTCCCCCTCCCTTCATCCAGCCATCCCTCCTCACCCTGATCGCTACTGTCCCCTCCCTCCCTTGTCCACCTATCACCTCCAGCCTTTGTGGCCACACTTCCCCCCCTTACTCTTTTGTTCAGATGTCTGCTGATATTTTTCCATACATTGATGTATAAACCCTCCACATCACATCCCTGCTTTTATATTCTATTCCTCTTGAAATGAATGACAACATTGCATTTGCCTTCTTCACCACTGACTTGAGTTGTGGGGCAGAAGAGAAAAAAGCTGGGAAGTGATAGGGGGAGGGAATAGGTCTCTGAATTGAGAGGGAAAGGGGTGGGGACATGAAAGAAAGGAGACAGAGGGATAGGGAAAGAAAGAGAGAGAGAGAGAGAGAGAGAGAGAGAGAGAGAGAGAGAGAGAGAGAGAGAGAGAGAGAGAGAGAGAGAGAGGGAGGGGCCTAACAGAAACCAGAGAAGTCTGTCTTGAAGGGTGCCCAGACAGAATATTAGGTGTTGTTCCTTGCAATTTGCAGGTGGCCAGGGTTTGGCTGTGTATGAGGCCAATGGGGAGACATGTCAGCATGGGAGTGGGGCACTGAATGGAAATGAATGACCAATGGGAGGTCCCCATTATTTCAGCAGACAGAATGGAGGTGCTCAATAAAATGATCACCCAGTCTGCATCTAGTCTCTTTGATGTAGAGTCAACCACAACGGAAGCATTGAATGGAGTAGGTGACCCATATGGATTCATAAGTGAAGTGTTCCTTCACTTGAAAGGACTGTTTTGGTCAGGAATGGTGGTGAGGATGGAGGTGTGGGTTGAAGGGTAGCATTTCCTGCAGTCACAGGGGTAGGCACCAAGGAAGGCTGAGAGGGGAGGAGAGGGGAATATGTACCTAGGGGTGGGATCACATTATAAGTGGCAGAAATTGCAGAAGATAAAATGTTGGATGCAGAGGCTGGTGGGATGATAGATGAGGACAAGGGCAATCCTGTCCTTTTTGCATTTAGGGGAGGAGTGGGCCAGGGCAGATGTGCAGGTGTTGCAGGTAAGGGCTGAGTTGATGATGGTAGAGTAGAAGCCATAGTTATTTGAAGAAGGACACCTTGGATGATTCAGAATGGAAGAACTCATCCTCTGAGCAGGTGTGTCAGAGACGGAGGAGTTGAGAGAAAGGAACAGAATCCTTACAGGAGACAAGGTAATGAAAAGGTGCAATGGGTGTGGAGGGTTTGTAGAAAATGTCTGCAGTGAGTTTGTTTCCTGAGATGGAGACAGGGAGATTGAGAAAAGGGAGATCGCTGCCCAACAAGTAATTTTGAGGTCAGGGTGAAAGTTAGTAGCAAAGTGGATAAAGACGATGAGCACATCATGGGTGTATGAGACAGCACCAGTGTACATCAATGTAGCAGATGAGGAGTTGAGAAGCCTTGCCTGTGTAAGCTCGTGGCATGGATTGCCCCAGACAGCCAATAAAATTATCAGGAATAGAGTTGACTGGTGTGTGTAAGTGAGAATTAGGGTAAAACAGAGAAAGGGAGTGACAAAGGGAATTGCTCTCTTCAGACTTGGCATGGACACAGTGATTGGAATAACCCTCCTTCTATTATAAGTCTCGATTCGATGCCAGTTTAACATGCATTCACAAGTTTAAATTTACATTAAAGTTGTCAGGTAAACAATTTCACAAACTAAGTAAGAGAGGTGAACATTTATTGCTCATATGAAATTAATATTTATATTACTTTGATGACTTCCCAAGAGTTGAGCTTAGCGGAGGACATTCATTTATGCCAGTGTCTTACATTTTGGTCCTGCAGATGCTGTCCCTGTGATCGTAGATCGTGGACCTCCTTTCATGGGGAAACCACCCTTGCCTCTGCGTGTCACAGGTATTGTGATGCGCGGACGTTTTATTGGTATGATAGCACGAGGAGGTGGAGGAACACGGCCATGGTAATCAAACATCCTGAAAGGAAACATTCACATTTAGCATGCAAAATGCAACATTGCTCTACTTCACGCGACAGATCTCTATCAGAGCTAATGGACACTAAAATAGCTCAACTAAATGACCACAGTCACTTACGTCATTTATCGATTGCACATTTCTACAAAAGATAAGCACATCTTTTTATCCTGCCTGTAACCAAGGAGTAATAAGAGCATTACCTATTGGACTCTATAATCAATCTTCATTGCTATTGAGAGCAATCCCATCTAGGCAGCCTCTCTTTATGCCCCATAACAATACCAATATCCAGGTGAGATCTCAATGATTCCCTGCAGAAGGTCTTTTCAACACAATTTATTCTCTGGCAGTTTGCTGTTAGATTAACCTTTTGCATTCAGGCAAGAAGACCTCAAACAGCTTTGGCGATTTGCATTTGCATGGCATAATCTGTTTTCCAGGTATGGTTAAAGAACAGTTCTTCAGATTAATTTGTCCTTTGGTACTAATATCACATAAAATTCAAATTTAATAAGGAAAATTTATAACTGAACTTTTACATAACATAAATAGTCAGAAGGCCACATTGCACAAGTCTATGTTTTGTTGACTTTAACTGATGATTTGAACATGTTACAGTAATTACACACATACATTCTACCCAGACGTCACTGAAGACAATATTTTCTCAATCTTTTTGTATCAATTGCAAGAACATGTAACTAACATTTTAAAAAAATGAGTTAATACCATCATATAATCTTCAGGTTACCAGAAGCACTGGGTTCGAAAGGGAAAATACTAACAGCATTTCCTCTTTCATGATGTTGATATTTTTATGACCATAAAGACAGAATATTATTTATGAAATAAATTATACATGATTGAAAAAAATCACTAGGAGGTAATAGAAACATGGCCTTTATAACTTTGCTTTATGTAATTGGGTTCAAGAACTCCTCTGCCCATTTTAACTTGTGAAGCATTCTTTAAACCCATTACTGATAGAAATTGGTGAGATACTACATCAGAGTTGTGCAGGAAGCTGGTAAGCTTGCTACACATTGGATTTGGGCACTTCATATTCATTCAGTTAGGGAATGCAATCTCAGAGAGTCAAACCATAAATTACTTCATTGCAGTGTGTAGATATATTACACTGTATTTTTGTGTTAAATTCAATTGTCAAATACATGGATCAATAAAAATGTAACAAGGTCAACATTCAAAGGTAGAACATCAGAGGAATGGTACAGATGTGTAAACAAATTGGCCGAGGACAGGACCTGAAGATTCTTCTTTTTCACTCAAAATGTAATCAACTCTGATCAATGAATGAAAGTCCTGTCAATGGCACTGGAGCACATTTTCATCTTTGCCAACTAGGCTGGAATCTGAGGATCAGGGTTAAATTAAAGGGAAAGGAATCATCTTGCCGGATTACTGACCAAGTCAATGTGGGTGCACATTTATTGCATTGGAAAGTCTGACCAATTGGGCTTCATGTCAGAAGGTGACAGGTTATCATGAAAGTGTCACCTCTGGAAAAAAAACCAACAGTTAAAAAAGAGAAAATCCATAAAATAGAAACAAGGACCACTACATCAGTTTCTGCAACATATATTGTAAATTCAAACATAGTGCACAGAATATTCCATTTATTCAAAGGAATGGAATGAGAAAACATTAACAGTGTGTATGCCTAAACATCGCGACAAAACTACCAACTCCCACAGTTACCTCGACAACACGTCTTCACACCCTATCCTCTGTAAGTTTCGACTCCTTTCTCTCAATTCCTTTGTCTGGAAGGCACGTCTGATCCTTACGCCATCTTGCCACGCCCCCACTCAATTCCTTTGTCTTCATGACATTTGTTCCCAGGATGAGGTATTCCATTCCAAAACATCCAAGATGTCCTCTTCCATCAAAATAAATGTAGCTTCCCCTCTACTGCCATCAACTCAGTCCTTATGCACATTCCCTCTATTTCCTGCACATCTGCCCTGGCCATCTCCACCCCTAGACACAACAAGCATAAGTTCTCCCCTGTCCTCATCTACCACCCCACCCACCTCTGCATCCAATGTATTATCCTCCACAATTGTAGCCGCAAACAATTGGATCCCACTGCAGTGACTATATCCATAAAACCTGCTTTGAAGCTATATGGGGCTCTTTACTGTGACATGTTTCAATATACTCCACTACTATGTCCAGATGAGTTTTTTTAAATGGTTTATTGATGAACGTAAAAATTTGTAATGATTTATTATAACACAATCTGAATATTCTAAGTGATAATGTCTATGAGGAAATGATCTATTACAACTATGTCTGTGACGAACGATCTATAATAACAAGTACTTAATCCGTGGTAACGTAATGATCAACAGAAAATATGTGAGCCTCACTCACCCTCTTCATCTCTATGCTGCCATACTGTTCAATACGAGCTAACTAATTGCTCAACCGCACGCAACCCCCATGCATGCACCAACCCCCAATCCATAGCACATGCACACCGGAAGCTACCAAACTCGCGCAGTCTCTGGCTCCCGGGACACCGCCGCCACCCGCAGCTGAACCAACAATGGTAAACAACAAGCTTTGGCTCTTACACCCACCATAAGATGTATTCTGTCTGGACACTCTCCAACAAGATGGAATAACATTGATTCTCCGGTCTCCATCTCTCTTTCTTTCTCTATCACTATGTCTCCTTTGCTCTAGCTCTGTCTCTGTCTGTCTCTCACTGTCGCTCTCTCCCCCTTTCCCTCTGTTTCCTTTCCAGCTCTGCATTCACAGAGCCACACCCCTTCCCTGATCAATTCTCACCTATCCTCTCCTGTCCTCCTATTCATGTCCCATTATTGCCTTTTGCCTTTTGGCCTATGCTCCCCCTCCTCCTCCTCCGCAGCCTTTGTTTTTCCAGCACCTGCCTGCTTTTTGTTCATACCTTGATGATGAGCTTAGGCCCCAAACGTTGGTTATATATCTTTACTTCCTTTGGATGCTGCAAGATCTGCTGAGTTCCTCCAGCATTTTTGTGTTTTTACTACATCTTCCCCTCTCCGTTTTCCCCAGGGACTGTTGTCTCCGGGACTTCATCATCCACTCATCGTCCCCTTGGTACCTACCCTGGTGACTGCAGGAAATGCTGCACTTGTGTCCACATCTCCTCATTCACCACTATTTAGGGCTCCACATTGTCCTTCCAAGTGAAGCAAAACATCATGTATGTATCTGGAAGGGTCATCTACAGTCTCCCCTCTACATCGGAGAGACTGGACGAAGATTGGGAGATTAGTTCATTGAGCCCCCCCCCCCCCTTTCTTTGCCCACTGCAATAATGGGGTCTTCTCAGTGACCAACCATTTCAGTTCTGTGTCCCATTCCCACACCGACATGTCTGTTCACTGCCAAACAAGGCCACCTGTAAATTGGAGAAACAACGCCTAATATTCTGTCTGGCACGCTCCAACCAGACAACATGTACATCGATTTCTCTTTTCTTCTGGACCACTCACCTATCTCTCTCTCTCTCTACCCCTCCCTATCCCCATGTCTCCTTTTCTCCAGTACCCCACCCCTTTTTTTTATCCATTCAGAGTCCTTCCTCTCCCCCATCATTCAAAGGTTCTCTTCTGCACTTCTACCTATTTGTGTTGAGGGTCCTGATCAGCAGCTGATCATTATGACATTCTGATGTTGTACTTCTTGAGATGTCAGTGAAATTAAACACTGTACATTGCTTCAGGCTGTTAAAGGTCAAACAAATATTGTACTTCTGCATTCTCAAAACTGTCATGTTCATTTTAGTTTGACCTTCCAATGAGAAAAACATTCCTATTTTCAACAAATATCTCTATAAACCTTGTAATCTTTAAGCAACTTTGGAATTTAGTGCTGGTCTGTTCTTTTTGATCAATTTCCTGGAGGAAGTTGGAAGAATGCATTAATAAGAACAGTAATTTTCAGGTTAATTCTGAATATATAAATATGTTTGGTATTATTTGAGATTTAGAACAGCACTGCTGTAGCTTTTTTTGTTCAAGCAGCCTAGTTGGGGCACACATTAAAATCGAAGAAAGCAGTGATGTCAGATATTTAACTAAGATAGAGACTATTAGCGTTTGGCCTAATTTTCAGAAAAGAACATCATCTCCTGTCTTCTGTACTTTGGACTTGAAATTCAAAAAAAAGAATGGAACCATTATGCAGTTCGATTGCTAGAAAATTGTTTGGTGTAATGGGCCAATTAATTTTGTTTGAAGATGAGGAAATGCAGCAGCATGCTAGCAGCTAGCTTAAGCACGAGGCCTCTCATTTAGATGTTTTTTCATTGCCAAGGAAATCAGGCAAGTCCGGGAGTAATATTTGTGGAATGGGCTGGGCTTTGGGAGGAGTATAAAAATTAGCGATTGGTGCATGGTGAGGGACTGATCTTTGAGTAAAATAGCTAGGTGGAGGTCATCTTCCAGGAATTGATTGGGTTTTAGTGGGTCTAGTCTGGAATTAGAGCTGAAACTTGGTATTAGTTAAAATTAGTGGTTAGAATTTGAAATTGGTGGTTATAGTTAGCTTTGTTGGTCAAGGTGTAGGATTGGCATTGTGTAACTTTTGTAGTCAAGTGCAAGGTTGGAAGCAAGAATGTGGTGGGTGGAGGTGGGGAGAAGTTAGTAGTCGTAGTTGGGATGAGAGGTTGTTACTAATAATGTATTGTCTGCAAACATCTATGTCATGTCCCCTTATTTTGTTAAGACCAATTCCTGTCCACTGTGTCAATTTTGGTGTATTTTCCCAATTCCATTACACCCTGCGAGCTTTTACATTCTTGAAAAACCTGCCATGCAGGACATTGTCAAAAATCAAACGGGACAAATCAGTACCCTGTGCTGTAACCATTCTAGGATTTCATAAGAATGGTTAGTCAAATCTAACAAATTGGTAGAAGAAATAAATGGGCAGACTATTTTCTAAATGGGGAGAAAATTGAAAATTCCCAGTTGCAAAGATAGCCGGAAGGTAAACTTGCATGTTGCAAGGAAGATTCTGGGAATGAAAGGGTTTTCATATGAGGAGTGTTTAATGGCTCTTGGCCTGTGCTCATTGGAATTTAGGAGAATGAAGGGGATCTCTTTGAAACATTTTGAATGTTGCAAAGCATGGGCAGGAAGGTGGGAGTGTCTAGAACAAGAGGGTACAACTTTACGAATGAAGGGTGACCAATTAGAACAGAGATGTAAAGGAATTTCTTTAGCCAGAGCGTGATAAATCTGTTGAATTTGTTGTGGAGGCTCTTATTGAGTGTATTATTTTTATTATTTTTTTTGTTATTGAGTGTATTTAAGGGAGAGAGATATAGGTTCTTGATTAGCCAGGGCATCAAAGGCTATGGGGAGTAGGCTGGGGAGTGGGGCTGAGTGAGAAAATGGATCAGCTCATGATTAAATGGTGGGACAGGCTTGATGACCTGAATAGCCTATTTTTGCTCCTATGTCTTATGGTTAAAATACACTTATTTTACTGCAGAACTGCATACAAAATCTGCTGTTAATTTTCACCTAATAACTTCTGTCAGTGAAGTGTAAAAAATCTGCATCTCAGCTCAGTATTAATCATTCCACTTTAGCTTTGAAAATCAGTATTTTTGAAAAAAAAACCAAAGATATTGCAGAAGACCTCTATTTTACATTTGATGGTGTAGCTTCTTCCTTGTGGCAAATTTTGAAACAAATACAACACCAAAATAAAATTCTACAAAATCTGTAAATCTGAAATAATACTGAAAACGTTTTAAATATTTCACAAGTCAGACAGCGTCTGCAGAAAGAAATGAGATAAATGGTTCAGCTTAATAATCGAACTTTAGAACTGAAGAACATGTTCTACCGGCTTGAAATGTTAGTCCATTTTCTCATTCTACAGATGCTGCTTGAACTGCTCAGCACGTGTTTTATTTACTTTAGACCAGAAGAAATACAAAGCAGAGGCCATTCAGCCACACGCTCGCTTAACTATTCAATTAGACCAGTGGTCCTCAACCCTTTTTTTCCCCCACCTAGAATGTCATGTAGGGTGCCAGAGGTGATCTGTTGTTAGTAAGGGATTACTTAAGGTGGTTTGTGAGTGGAAAGAAAAGTTTGATATTGCCTGAATTACAGGTACACAATCCTTTATCCGGAACCCTTGTGGGAGAGTGTGTTCCGAATTTCGGATTTTTCCAGATTTCAGAAAGCTAGATTTAAGCCTACCCGAATGGTGCTGCCAATCCACCCCCACCCCCTTCCAGTCGTGCTGCAGGTCCCCCCCCCCCCCACCTGCCCGACTCGCGCTGCCGGTCTCCCCCCCACTCGCCCGCCTGATTCGTGCTGCCGGTCTCCCACCCCTCACCCGCCTGACACATGCTGCTGGTCTCCCCCCACTGCCAGACTCACGCTGCCAGTCTCTCACCCGGCCAACTCGTGCTGCCGGTCTCTCGCCCGCCCGACTCGTGCTGCCGGTCTCTCCCCACTTACTGGATTTTGGAGCTTTCCGGATTTTAGATGTCCGGATAAAGGATTGTGTACCTGTATTTTCATTACTTTTCATTGTAATGGATCTCACACACACACATACACAACCCAGACAGAAAACAGTAAAAAGGTAAAAAATTGTGATAATTAATTCACTTATTTGTTTTAATGCAATATGACACAATGTTTGTCATTTGCATTCTAAATCTTCCAAATTAATACCCATTTATACACTGATTCAGTGACAGAAGATTTCATTTTTTAGAGTTAACTTTAATTTTCCAGTCTAATCGAATGCATGATATGTGTTTAATCTTTTCCTGCGCTAAGTCACAGCTCCCACTTATTTCAAGACAGCCACTCTCATACTAGTACCAAAGAAAAGCATGAAAATTGGCCTAGATCACAACCAACCATCAAGAAGTGCTTTCAGAGGCTGGTCATGATTTGCATCAACTCCAGCCCTGCTGGACACCCTTCAGCCACTACAATCTGCCTGCCATCCAAGCAAATCCATAGAAGGTGCTATCTCCATTGGCACGGCAAGGACACTTATGTCAGATTACTGTTCACAGTCTACAGCTCTGCCTTCAGTACTATAGTCCCTTGTAAACTCGTCCCCAAACTTCAGGATCTGGACCTCAGTGCCCCCCTCTGCAAATGGATCCTTGATTTCTGTCTAACAGATTACAGCTAGTGAAGATGGGAAACACCTCCTTCGTGATCAGAACTCTACAACGATGTGTACTCAACCTCTCTACTATGCAGCCATGACAGTACAGTCAAACACTGTTACATTTCCATTTCCAAATTTGCTGTCGACACAACAGTAGTGGGCTGGGTATCAAATAATGACAAGATGGAATATAGAAAAGCAATGGAAAGTCTGGCAAATGGTATTAAGAAAACAACCAGTTAATGTCAACAGAGATAAAATAGACCAGTGGTCCTCACTCAACCCTTTTTTTCCCCCCCACCTAGAATGTCATGTAAGGTGCCAGAGGTGCTCTGTTGTTAGTAAGGGATTACTTAAGGTGGTTTGTGAGTGGAAAGAAAAGTTTGATATTGCCTGAATTACAGGTACACAATCCTTTATCCGGAACCCTTGTGGGAGAGTGTGTTCCGAATTTCGGATTTTTCCAGATTTCAGAAAGCTCAATGTACAAGTACAATGTACAGATGCAACAAAATCCTTTTTTGCTGCAGCCAAACAGGTACATAAGATACTCCAACTGCAATATTATAAATTAAATTACTACAACCTGATAAGACAAAAAAATTATGTAAATGTAAAGAAATATTCAGATATACAGTTAGAGCAATAAAAAAAAGGGAAATTTCTGTCATACAGAGAGATATTTTGATATTCTGAAGGAGTTTATTATTAGGTTTAGGGTTGTATGGGGAAATTCAAGCCCCTGAGAACTGGTGGTAACAATCTGGACTTCAAGTTTCTGTACCTTCTGCCTGAAGAAAGCAACATGAATTGTGACCAGACTAATGGGAATCCTTCATAATGTTGGCTGGCTTCCTGAGGAAGCTTCTCACATAAATGTCTCAATAAGATGAAGGATTTGATCAGAGGGAGGGTAGAGAGTATACACCTGCGACATCAAAGGCACTGAAGTGGAAAGAGTAAATTCCTTCAAGATTTTGAGAGTAAACATTTCCAATGACCTGACCTGACCTGCACCAACAATGTTGAAGTGATGGTTAAAAAGCAACCCAATGCCTGTACATTTTTAGAAGACAAAGGAAGTTCTGCATACATCCCTTGACCCATAGCCACGCCATCAAGAACATACTTGTGGCACTAGAGTAGGATATGGGAAATGCTCTGCACAAGATAGGAAGAAACTGCTGTAGGTAGTTAATGCAGCTCAGGACAGCATGTAAATTTCCCTGGCCTCCATCTACATTCTGAAGGTCCTCTCTCACCCCAGACACATCTCCCTCCTTCCTTATAACCATAACCATATAACTGTTTACAGAGCGGAAACAGGCCATGTCGGCCCTTCGAGTTCGCACTGGTTCACTAGAACAACTCCACTAGCTCAAACCTCTCGCTCTCCGCCCATAACCCTCCAACCCCCTCACCTCCATGTACTCATCCAACCTTCTCTTAAATAACAGAAGGGACCCTGCCGCATCTATCTCATTCGGAAGATCATTCCTTTCTGCCATCACTCGCTGAGTGAAAAAGCCACCTCTATTATTTCTCCTAAAGTGTTGCCCCCTTACCCTTAACTCATGGCCTCTTGTTCCAACCTCCCCTGCCCTCAGGGGAAAGAGTCTGTTTATGTTTAGTCTATCTATTCATTTCATAATTTTAAATACCTCTATCAAGTCCCCTCTCAGTTGTCTACGTTCCAATGAATAAAGTCCCAGTCTCCTTAATCTCTCCCTGTAATCCAGAAGCTGTAAACCAGGCAACATCCTTGTAGACCTTCTCTGCACCCTCTCGACTTATCTATTTCCTTTCTATAATTTGGAGACTAGAACTGAGCACAGTACTCCAAACCTGGCTTCATCAATGCTTTAAACAGCTGCAGCATCACCTCCCAGCTCCTATACTCTATACTATGATTTATGAAGGCCAGCATACCATATGCCTTCGTAACCACCCTGTCTACATGGAAATTCACCTTCAGTGAACTCTGTACCATAACCCCCAGGTCCCTTTGCTCCTCTGCGTGCCTCAATGCCCTTCCCTTAACTGTATATGTCCTATTCTTGTTATTTTTACCGAAATGCAACACCTCACACTTGTCTACATTGAATTCCATCTGCCATCTTTCAGCCCACTCTTCCAAACAAACCAAATTCTTCTGTAATCCAAGAAAATCTACCTCACTATCCACCACACCCACTATTTTCATATCATCTGCATATTTGCTTACCACACTCTCCTCTAAATCATTAACATAAATGATAAACAACAAGGGACCCAGCACCGATCCCTGAGGCACCCCACTTGTCACAGGCTTCCAATCTGACATGCAGTTGTCCACCATGACTCTGCTGTCTATCTCCCAGCCACCTCTGAACCCAATGTGGTGGTATACCACCGGCCTACTGCAGGGGGAAACCTCTGTACCTGCAAGAGTGTAAGGGGACAGGACAACACCTGGCCGGCTGTCAATCAGTCGGCCTGAATGGATCAAGCCCCACCCAGTCAGGTGTCAATCACCCTCCGGGATATAAGCCTGCACCAGCCTCCCGAGGCCTCACTCAGAGTTGCTGCAACCACAGCCAGCCTGGCTCTGTGGAAGTCTTTGTGGATTAAAGCCTGTTGTACAGTCTTTATTTTTGTGTGTGTCTGATTCTGGCTAACAGTGCACCACAATTTAATCCACAGAATTTTCCCATGGTGGCTATGGAAAAATTCCTGTGCGCAGGGAGCCTCGAGGTTGACCCACGCCACCTGGAAGCTCAGACACGCTTCGAGATCTGGCAGCACACAGTCGAGGCAATCATCGAGGCACATGAGGGTGATATCCTGGACTCAGTTCGGAAGTGGTTGGTCCTACTCCGGTCAAAGCTGGGTCCCCGCACCTTCCAGGTAACCAAAGGCTACTCCACAAACAAGAGTGCAATGGACACTCTCGAGAACTTGTACAAGCCCCCCATGAATGAGGTCTGTGCAAGGTACCTCCTCAACACCCAAGCCCAGCAACCCAGGGAGACAGCTGAGTCTTACCTGGGACATTTCCGAGAGTTGGCCCGACCGTGTCTGGCTGAACTCGGTGTAGGTGTAGAGGAGGTCGAGAAACTGATCCGGGACGCCTTCGTCTGAGGATCTACGCTTGAGGGCCATCCGGCAGAAGCTGCTGGAAGACAACATCTATGCCCTAACCAGGACTGTGGAAGAGGTCCAAACCCTGGAAGCAGCAGCCCTGCACGTCGAAGCCTTCGATTCCAGGTACCCACAGGCTCCCTCATGGCACTCTCACACTGCAGCTGCAGCACCACGCCGAGGTGGGGAGGAGAACTTTGCTGCGGCAAGTGCCCAGCACCCCTGTAAATACTATGGGTCCTGGTGTGGGTCAGATCGACGATCGCGCCAAAACTGCACAGCTAGGAACCAGTATTGTTCCCGATGCGGCAAGAAAGGCCACTTTGCAAAAGTGTGCCTCTCTAAATCTGCTGGCAGCTCAGCGGCCCTCTATGACCTCCCCACCTCCCTTGCGTACTCCCCCACGTGCGCATGCCGGGCAGCGCCATTGTCACCGCGACGACTTCCCCTTCCCCAACTTGGATCAAGCCCCACCTGATTGGGTGTCAATCACCCTCCGGGATATAAGCCTGTGCTGGGCTCCCGAGGCCTCACTCAGAGTTGCTGCAGCCACAGCCAGCCTGGCTCTGTGGAAGTCTTTGTGGATTAAAGCCTGTTGTACAGTCTTTATCTTTGTGTGTGTCTGATTCTGGCTAACAGTACACCACACCCATGTCACAATCTCTCAGTGACTGAACCTTCCATGTGGAATCTTATCAAAAGCCTTATTAAAATCCAATTAGATCACATCCACCGCTCTACCTTCATCCACCTTTTTTGTCACTTCCTCAAAAAACTCAACAAGGTTTGTCAAACATGACTTTCCTTTTACAAAATCATGCTGGGTGCCCCTAATCAATCCCTGCCTATCCAGATATGCATATATACTATCTCGAAGAATACCCTCCATAATCTTCCCCACCACTGAAGTCAAACTTACTGGCCGATAATTACTTGACCTACACCTACTGCCTTTTTTGAACAACATTTGCTATCCTCCAATCCTGTGGTACCACCCCCTCCTCCAGTGATCTTTGAAAAATCACTGTCAGTGCCCCCACTATTTGTACCCTGACCTCCGTTAAAGTCCTGGCAAAAATCCCATCAGGACCAGGAGACTTATCCACCTTAATTGACTCTAGAAGCTCCAAAACTCTTGTTTTACTAATCCCTATCCTTTCCATAACTAAGCCCTTTGCCTCCCTTATCTTGTATAGCCCAATGTCCCTTCCCTCGTGAATACGGACGAGAAAAAATGGTTCAATATTTCTCTCATCTCATATGGTTCCTGACATAGTTCACCGGTCCCATCATCCAGTGGACCTATTCTATCCTTAACCCTCCTTTTTCTGTTCACATATCTGTAAAATCCCTTAGGATTCACCTTTGTCTTATTAGCTATAGACTCCTCATACTTTCTTTTTGCCTTTCTAATTTCCCTCTTAAGGTTCTTTCTGCAATCTAAGCAACGACCATACATCTGCCCCATTGCATTCCCAAATAACAGATCTAACATTGCTCTCCCTCTAGTTGGCGTCTCAACATATTGCTGCAAAAAGCAATCCTGAACACAATGCGATCCTGCCCTTTTACTGACTGTTTCTCAATCTATGTTTGGAAAATTGAAATTCCCAACCAACACCACCCTATTTCTACTGCACATCTCACCTATTTCCTTGCACTTTTGCTCTTCTCGTTCCCTTTCACCATTTGGAGGCCTATAATATACTCCCATAATAGTAACCTCGCATTAAAATAAATACATCTCAGGGATCTCCTACATCCTACCTTCTGCATATCCTCCTCTCTTCCATTCTCACAATTTTCACCACAACTTCTTTTTACTACTTCCTGCTTTTCCTCCCTCAAATTATTTAAACTTGTCTCTTTCCTCAGCATACAAACCCTCACCCTGCTGTCGTGTCTAATTTGAAACCCTGTTCCCAACCATACTAGTTTAAACCCCCCCACCCCCCCAAAAGCCCTAGCAAAGGAGTCTGGTCCCTCTGGGATTAAGATGTAACCCATCATTATGGTATAGGTCCCATCTTCCCCAAAAAAGGTCCCAGTGGTCCAAGAACTTGAAACCCTGTCTCTTATTCCACCCCTTTAGCCACACGTTTAACCTCCACCTAATTCTATTTCTGCCCTCACTGTCACGTGGCACAGGAAGCAATCCAGAGATTACCCCCTTAGTGGTCCTCCTTTTAAGCTCCCTTCCCAACTCCCTATACCCATTCTGTAGGACCACTTCCTCCTTCCTTCCAACATCATTGGTACCAACATGTACCACAACCTCAGGCTCCTTACCCTCCCCTTTTAGGATGTTCTGAATGCATAGTCACATCCCAGACCCTAGCACCAGGGAGGCAGATCACCATCCAGTTTTCCTTATCGTGTCCACAAAAACCTCTGTCTGTCCTCCTAACCATTGAATCCCCTATAACTATCACCCTTTTCCTTTTATCTGTGCCTTTCTGGGTCACAGAGGTTGACATCACACCTCTGCCCACCATAGTCTGACTATTCCCCTCCTCAGTACTCAAGGTGGAGTACCGATTTCTGAAGATTTCAGACTCGGGTGCTTGCACATGAACCTAACCCCTCCCTTTCCTCCTCCTAACGGTAACCCACTGCCCTGCCTCCCGTGGCCCCTGTGCGACCACCTGCCTGTAGCTCTTGTTCTGTGATGGCCTCATTCTCCCTAACCAGAGAGAGGTCATCGAGCTGCAGCTCAAGTTCCCTGACTCGGTCCCTTAGATGCTGCAGCTCAGCCCACTTTATGCACACGTGGATGTCCGGGAGACGTGAAGACTCCATGACTTCCCGCATGTGACACTGAGAGCAGAAAACTGCCCTCACACTCATCCTGCCTCCTCCTCCTCACACCTTATTAAATTAACTGTGAATGTCTTACGCTCATCCTCAGCTCACTCTCTCCCCACTAGCCGCTCCCCTATACTTACCCTTCTTTTATTGGCTCCTTGACCAATTAACCCCCTCACTCTCTTCATTGGAGAGAAGGTTCAAGAGTGTGAAATCTTGCACCAACATGCTTAAAGATCGGTTTTTTAACTTCACAGTTCCTGAATTAACTCCACATCTGTGCTCTCATGCAGCCATTGCTTTGTAGTAATTGATCATTCTCATTGCTTCTCTCTACTCTGTAACTGAGCTCCTGCCCTCCTACTTTGTATCACTGTTTGAAGTGAGAATGGACCTGTTAGACGGCTCTCAGAAGAACCTGTCCCATTGCACCAGGTAAAATGTAAAAAATAAACTTGAAAGTGAAAATAAATGCTTGATTTTGCTTATGATCTTGTGAGGTGGATTACTGTTGAAAAATAATTAGTTCCAACTAAATGCATTAAATTACACCAGCAATGCATTCTACTCTGTTTCCAAATTCCAGTTCCAGAGGCGGAATGAATTCTGTGCTATCTATAATACTACTCCTGTAGAAAGGTGACCAAAACTGCACACTACATTCTACATTTGGCCTCACACATCTTTAAAATAACAGACTAACTCCTGTACTCAATACTTGCATCTGTGAAGGTCAATGTGCCAAATGCTCTTTTTCCATCCCCATAGATCCGTGATGGAATTTTGATGAAATGATGTATCTGTATTCCCCGGTTCCTCTGCTCTGCCATATTCAGCAGTGTTCTACTATTTATCATGTATGTCCTTCTCTGGTTTGTCCTCTCAAAGTGCCACACCTCACATTTGTCCACATTAAATTCCACCTGCCATTTCACAGCCCACTTTTTAAGCTGGTCCAGATCCCGCTGCAAGCTTTGAGAACCTTCTTTGCTGTCCACTATGTAGCTTGATATGACAACATCATTTACAAATTTGCAGATGATACCACAGTAGAGGCAATGAGTCAGAATATAAGAGGTAGACTGAGAACTGGGGTGCATCAACAAGCTCACACTCAATGTCGCCAAAACCAAGAAGCTGATTGTGGACTTCAGGAATGAAAAACTAGAGGTGTACGATTCAGTGATCATTGGGGGATCAGAGGTGGAGAGGGTAAATTTAAATTCCTGGGAGTCATAATCTCAGAAGATCTTTCCTGGACCCAACAACAAATGGCATCCTGAAGAAAGCAGGTCAATGTCTCTACTTTGTCATCAGGAGTTTGCAGAGGTTCGGTATTACAAAGGAAACCTTGGCAAACCGCTAAAGATATGTAGTGGAAAGTGTGCTGACTGGCTGCATCACAGTCTGGTGTGGGGGCACCTCTGAGTGGAATGCCCTGAAAAAGGTAAGACCACGCAAACCAGGACATCACGGGCAAATTTCTCTCCATTATCTATGTGGAACATTGCCATCAGGGAGCACCAGCTGTCATCAAGGATCCACACCACCAAGGACATGCTCTGTTTTTGCTGCTGCCATCAGGAAAGACGCATAGTCACCACAAGATGAGGTCAAACATGTAAGTCTGCAAATGTAGTAAAAAAACACATTGGAATACTGGAGAACTCATGCAGTCTCGCAGCATCAATAGGAGGTAAAGATATTTAAATTTAATTTTTTTAAAAATTAGACATACAGTATGGTAACAGGCCATTTCGGCCCATGAGACCATGCTGCCCAAATTACACCCCAGTAACCTACACCCCAGTATGTTTTGAATGGTGGGAAGAAACCGGAGCCCCCAGAAAAAAAAAACCATGCATACATGGGGAGAACGTGCAAACTCCTTACAGAAAGCACTAGATTCGAATTTTAGTCCAGTGCCGATCAATGGCGCTACACCAACCATGACGCCCAACGTTTATATATTACCAACGTTTTGGGCCTGAGCTCCTCTTCAATGAATGAACAAAGAACAGGAAGGTGTCAGAATAAAGACTAAACCTGGCAAAGGGTGGGGTCCAGACCAACAAAAGGTCTTAAATGGATATGATAAGAGGAGAAAAATTAATTTTGGCTCTGTGAAAGGAGGCAGAGGGAAAGGGGAAAAGAAAGAGAGAGAGAGAGAGAGAGAGAGAGAGAGAGAGAGAGAGAGATAGAGAGACAGAGCTGAGGGAAAGGTGACAGGGAAAGAAGAGGGAGGCACAAGAACTTATACCACCAGGTCTAGGAACGGTTGCTGTCCCTCCACCATCAGACTCATTTAAGGGACTTCTTTACAAGTTACTTATTACAGAATTTTTTTTTTCTGCTTTTGCACACTCAGTTTGTATACATTTCTTTATTAATTTACATTTCTCTCTTTTGTATACATATATTTTTCCTGAGTGCAGTTTTTTGCATTACTGATGAATAGAAATTCTGCCAGGCTCACAGAATCTCAGGGCTGTAAATGGTGTCATGTATGTACTCTGAAATAAATCTAAACTTTGAACTTCAAATGAGAAACAAAGCTGAAATAATCAGGTAGCATTTGTCTTATTAGATTGTCTCTGGGTGCATCTTATTCACGCACATTGACAGGTTTCGCGAATAAATAAACAAAACCATGATTTGAACACTGATTAGGCCTTTAATTTTAAGAACCTCTACTGACTAAATCATTAAAAACAAACATGATTACAATATAACTTTATAATGAAATATCTGCACAGCATGCATTTTTACAGACTTTGTGATTGAGAATTAGCTTGGCGGTTTTTATATTTGTTTAATTATTCAAATTACAAAAAGTATTTTCAGGAACTGAATGATAGATTTACATAATAAAATAGAGATTGTGTAAGTTTGTTGCAATGAATGTAGTTATTAATGTTTTTCAAAAGGAAAAGAATACACAGCATGAAGAGAGCATCAGATAAAAGGAATTGTGATCACTGATAGATTCTATTGTTTTACTAGAAAATCAAAATTTTAAAATAATAGTTCTTTCTGTTTAGATTTAAGCAGTATCAGTAATAAGTAAATAATATAAAGTTGAGTTACTACAAAGGCAGAAAGAGGGGGAGTTTCAGATATTTGAACACCAATTTGAATAAAAATCAGTGTAAAACATATGGAGAGGGATGATTCTTAAATGCATTGTTGATATTTCTTTAAGCCAGTATGTGGGGACCCGAAAAGAAGAGATTAATTTTGGATTTAGTTTTCAGGATGGCAAAATTATCACCGGGGCAGCATTCCAGGAAATTTATAGGGCATCCCTTGTGTGAGTTGTACTTGTGAGACTATGTAGTTTCGATGTAAACCATAGCTCAAGGAAACATTCAGCTGCTTTTGGATAATTGTTGGAGAAATTAATCCATGCTGTTTCAGGATCAATCACTGGCAATGAATTTGCAGTTGCATAAGGCATTGGAGAGGCCCCATTCGGTGTATTGTGCTCAGTTTTGGTCAGTGCCGTAAGAAAGGCGTGGTCAGCTGGAGAGGATGCAGAGAAGATTTACGAAGATGTTGCCAGGGCTTTGGGGGCCGTGAGCTGAGGGGAGAGGTTGAGCAGGCTAGGATTTTATTCCTTAAGGTGCAAGAGGATGAAGGGTGATCTCCTGGAGAGATATAAAGACATAAGAGGAATAGATCAGATGTAAGTACAGGTTAGGGGAATCAGTAACCAGAGGACAAGGGTTTAAGGTGAAAGGGAAGAGATTTAACATAGACCTGAGGAATAACTTTTGCTTTGCACAGAAGGTGGAGAATGCATGGAACAGGCTTCTGGAAGAAGTCATTGAGTCAAGTACTATTGCAATATTTAAGAAACGTATGGACAGAGACATGGATAGAATGGATTTGGAGTGATACAGGCAGGTGGGACTAAAATGGATCACATATTTTGGTCATTGTGGGCAAGTTGGGCCTCTTCCCATGCTTCATTACTCTATGACTAATTGTTTTCACGTAACAGTATGATGTTTGCCTGCGACCTTACTCCATCTACTAATAGTCTCATCCATTTTTTAAAAAACCCTGTGACTGTGTAGTCTGGGCCCAAGATGATGGCACCTCAGTCCAGCAGCTGGCTGGAAGGATTGAAGACTCTGGGAAGGGGAGGACTAGCATAGGGCACCAGAAAATTGGTATATCACCCCATTTTAGAAGGAGAAGCAGTGGAGATGACCCATGGGACGGTGACCATGGCAGTGGACTAGCGAGGGGCTCTGAGGCTGACCCGGGGCAAGATCAGTTCTGCAGTTTCACAGTCAGCAGCAGCAACTGGGACTGGAACAGGACAAGCTGGCAAGCTTGTGGAAAAACCCCATTTGGAAGACAGGTTGTGAGTGCTTAGTTCAGCTTGGTCAAGGCCCTTGTGATTCATGCAAGAGGAGAGGACTGGCTGTCTAATGTTTCACTTGGAATAAGTGAAACAAGAAGGAACTCTGCAGTGACCTGAAAGAAAGAGGTTATCATCTGGAGAACCCCGATTGTGCAAATTTCTCTGGCAAGACAATGAAGTGGCTGATTAAAAAAGGAATCAGTTGTGGGTGTCAGCGTATAACGAATCTCTCTCTGAAAACTGACAAGAACCTTCCTGAGCGGTAACCATTTAGCTTTCAAGCACCAAAGCCTGGTGAACTTTACAAATGTTAAATTCTGTGCACAGTATAAGAATTGCCTGCAACCAGTGAAATTGGAGGAATGAGAAGTGAGATTGGACTGTGAATCAAAGAACTTTCAGTGTGACAGAGCAGAGGAACCGGGGTCTGAAATAAACTTTGTACCCCTGATAAAATTCCTTTCAGAGGCCCTTGCTGTGGAAGTTCTTGAGATTAAATTAAATTTTAAATTCAGGTGTACAGCACGGTAACGGGCCATTTCAGCCCAAGAGTCCATGCTGCCCAATTTATACCAATTAACCTACACCTGTTTTGAATGGTGGGAGGAAACTGGAGTCCCCAGCAAAAATCCACGCAAACAGGGGGAGAGTGTACAAATTCCTTACAAGACAACGTGGGATTAGAACCCCGGTCCAGATTGCTGGTCCTGTAAAGTGAAGGGAGGGGAGTTTAGGAGAGATATCAGGGGTAATTTTTTTTTTAAACAAACAAAGTTGTGGGTGCCTGGAATGCCTTGCCAGGGATGGTGGTGGAGGCTGAAGCATTAGGGGCATTTAAGACTCTCTTAGACAAGCACATGGATGAAGGAAAAATAGAGCGTAACGGAGTAGGGAGGGTTTAGTACTTTTTCTTTAGGAATATATGGGTCGGCACAACATTGAGGGCCAAAGGGCCTGTACAGCACTGTATGTTATGAATTCCTTCAGCAATTTTGTGTTTTTTTTTTATAATCACAGCACCTGCAGACTTTCATGTTTCAGTTCACCACAACCTTTCCCAGAACGAGACTTTCTACTCCTAGGCATCTAAAAAGTCCTCTTTCTATCATAATGAGGATTCCCCCTTACTGTTATCAATAAAGCTCATACTCATATCTCCTCTAATTCTTGTACTCCTGCCATTACCCCACCTCTCTCCAAGCAGAACAAGGGCATAATCCCAATGATCCTCACCTTTCACATCTTCAGGCTCCACATCTGACACACAATTCTCTCACACTTCTGCTAACTTCTGGGTACATCACCAGCCACATCTTCCTCCTCACCACCCCCATCTGCATTTTGAAGAGGTAAGTCTCTCTGAGACTCTCTAGTCCACTCTTCCTTCCTCACCCACTCTTTCATCCCTTTAAGCATGTCCTACTGTAACCAACACTCTGTAACCCAACATCTCTTCCCTCATCTCCATCCAGAGCCATAAACAGACCTTTACATGCACATCATCCAACCTAATGCACTGCGTTCTGTGCACTCGATATGGCCTTCTCTGCACACTGATGAAACTAAAGGCAGATCGGATGGCCGCTTCATCCAACTCCAATGTTCTGTCTGTGGGTCTAAACAAGCCTTCTGCAGGCAACCATCAACTCCTCAAACCATTCCTGTTCTTGACCTTGTTCATTGTCAGGGAGAGGTTAAATGTAAACTTGAGGAACAAAACGTCATATTCCTTCTGGACATACTTAAACCTAACAGCATGGAAATTATTTTTTTCTAATTTAAGTTAATACCGTTCCCCATCTTATTCCAATGTTTTCATTTCTTCTTTATCTTCTCCTGTACTTTCCCCCCCACTCCCCCAACCATAGTTGTCTTTCTCTCTGTCTCTTCACCTTTCAAACCTTCTGTTCTATCATCTCTTGGTCCTTGCCCCATCTTATTTAGGCAATTCCACCTTTTCATCTTTCTCCTGATAAAGAATCCAGATGCAAAGTGTTGATTGACCATTTCTATCAATGGTTGCTGTCTGACCTGCCAAGTTCCTCCAGCAATTCTTTGTATCCTCCAGATTCCAGTATCTGTAGCTTTATGGCTTTCCTCTACTGATTGAGATGTATATGAAGCATTGGACCCATGACCAAACTATTGAGGGTACAATGCTGAAAGATGAGGGAGCACATAAATCACAAGATGATGTCCAGGCATCATTCTTTCATGGACTCAAGGGGCAGAATAGGTTCCTGTCACTTATTTCTATGAATCTATAAATTTAAAACTATTGAATTAACAATTTATAATGGCCCTTTCCTGTACTTCTGCAACAAAAAATAAATTCTGACTGTGTTTTCCTTTCCCTCAATGGGTTAAAATCAAACTATCTGGATCCAGAGGTTTAACCACCTTGATGTGATTTAAGACTGGTAATACCCTTCACAACTGAAGCAAGCTAGCTACCTCCTCCGGCTTATTCTGCTTCACAGTAAAGACAATCACAAAATATTCATTGAATGACTTCCCTATATTTCTGGGTCTACACATATAGTGCCCTCCATGGTGTTTAGAACAAAAACTCCCCCCCCCCCATCTTTTTGCCCCTGTGCTCCACCATTTTAAATTTGTAATCAAACAATTCAAGTGTGATTAAAATGCACATTCCAGATTTTATTCATTTCAGGGCAACATAATATTTGGGACATAGCATTGGTGTGTATATTAAGGTAGTCATGTTTAGTACTTTGTTGCATATCCCTGACATACAATGTTTGAAGTCTGCAATTAATAAACATCACCAGGAGCTGAGTACTTCTTCTGGTGATGTTCAGCCAGGCCTCTACTGCAGCCATCTTCAGCTCCTGCTTGTTTTGGGGGGTTGTCCCTTTAAGATTTCTCTTCAGTGTATGGAAGGAATGCCCAATTAGATTTAGATTGGGTGACTGACTTGGCCATTCAAGAATTTTCCAGTTTTTAGCTTGAAAAACTCCTTTGTTACTTTAGTAGTCTGTTTGGGATCATTATCTTGCTGTAGGATGAAGTGTCGTCCAATGCGTTTGGAGGCATTTGCTCAAACTTGAGCAGATCAGCTGGTTCTGTACATCTCAGGATTAATTTTGTTGCAGCCATCAGCAGTTACATCATCAATGAAGATAAGTGTGCCTATACCTGTGGCAGCCATACATGCCCAGGCCATAACACCCCACCACCAAACTTCACAGATGAGATGTTATGGTTTAGATCTTGTGCAGTTCCTTTTTTCACCTCCACACTTTGCTCTTGCCAGCATTCTGATGCAGTTTAATCTTGAACTCTTCTGTACACAAGATCTTTTTTCCAGAATTCTGCAGGGTCTTTTAAACATTTCTTGATAAACTGTAATCTGACCATCCTGTTTCTGTGACTAACTAGTGGTTTGCATCATGGAGTGTATCCTCTGTATTTCTATTCGTGAAGCCTCTGCAGACACTAGTCATTGACACATCCACACCTGCATCTTGAAGAGTGTTTCTGATCTATCAGACAGGCATTATGGGATTTTTCTTCATTATGAGAATTCTTCTGTCATCAACAGTGGAGTCTTCCTTGGAATATTAGACCCTGAGCTCACCAGTACATTCTTTCTTCTTAATGATGTTCCAAACAGTTGATTTTGGTAATCGTAAGGTTTGGGTGATGTCTTTCGCTGTTTTATTCTTGTTTTTCAGCCTCATAATGGCTTCTTTGACTTTCATTGGCACAGCTCTGGTCCTCATGTTGAAGAATGGCAACTGCAGTCACCAAATTAATGTTGAAGAATGGCAACTGCAGTCACCAAATTAGAAGCTCTCTTATACCTGCACCAATGAGGCAATTAAACATATCCAAGTACTCACAAACACCTGTGAAGCCAAATGTCCCAAACATTATGGTGCTCTAAAATGGGGGAACTATGGGTAAAAAGTGTTGAAAGTTCTACGTGGTCAAAATGTGTACAAATAATCTTGAATAAAATCTGGAATGTGCACGTTAATCACATGTGAATTCTTTGATTATAAATTTTTAACTGTGGAGCACAGGGTAAACAAAGAAAAAAAATGCCTTTGTCCCAGACATTATGGACGGCAATGTAGATGCCCTCTCTTATCCTTAAAGGGATCTAATATTTCCCTCGTGGTCGTTTTGTTCTTAATATATTTATAAAATTTTCTTGGCTGTTCCTATACATTAGCTGTCACAGCTGTATCAAAACTTCTTTTCTCCTGCTTTTTTCCTACATTTCTTATACTCCTCAAGGGATTACCTCAAATCTGTTTGCCTGTATCTGATATACATTTCCTTTCTCTTTCTATATTTCTTGTTAACTATGGTTTCTTTGACTTGTCATTCCTGCCCTTTACCCTACTGGTAGCATGTTTATCCAAGACCTTCCTTATCACACTCTTAAATGCATCTCGTTTGGCTGTTATGATTCTACCTTCTAACATTTGCATCCAGTCAACTACTGCAAACTGCTGCCTAAACATGTTGAAATTGGCTTTGTCCCATTTAGGATTCTAACTTGAGCACCAGTGTTATCTTTTTCTATCATTATCTTAAAGCTAACAGGATTGTGGTCACTAGTTTCAAAGTGTTCACTTCAGGGTGAGCACACTACCACCTACATCTGATCTGTGTCTGGTTTCACCAATGTGGAGGGAAGGCCACACCGAGTGCGCAGAATGCAGTGCATTAGGTTGGATGATGTTCTGTTTATAGCCCTGGATGGAGATGATGGAGAAGATTTTGGGTTACAATATGATGGTTTACAGTGGGGGGGGGGCGGGGGGCGTGGCAAGATGATGTAGAATCTAGACGTGCAATCTCGACCTCACTGGCCAGACTTTTAAATACTCGTTTTTTAACCCTCTGTTTCCAAGTTTAAACTTTTTAAATTTTAGTTTAATGTATTAAGGAATTATTATGGCCACTAATTGTAAAAAGACTAAATCTCAAGTTCAAAAGAAGATACATTTTCGAAGTGCTGCAGATCTGGGGCCTAGATGACTTGAAACAGCCTCAGGCTCAATTTCTTCATTGCCTAAAGCCCAAAGATCGTCTGTGGAGGCTGAAAAAAAAACTATTACTCACCAAATGAAGGATGGCGCTGGAATTACCCGTTCTCCGGAAGAAAATGCGTGTTCCCAAGAAGTGGACCTCGATTTGGAAAGCCTTTCGAGATTTAAATAAAATGGTTAGGGAGTTTCTATGGAGGGGTAAATTTTCGAGAGTAGCTTTGAATAAATTAACTTGGAAATATGAGTAAGGGGGATTACGTTTACCACATTTTCAAAATTATTATGAGGCAGCCCAACTTAAATTGATTAGTTCATTGATGGATTTGATACAGCCTCCTAGTTGGGCTAAAATTGAGATGGCAAGTATTTCTGAATTTGAAATACATTAATTTTTGTTTAGGTGGAATATGAATTTGTTTCAACAATATAATGTGCCTATACTAAAACATTTAATGAAGTTATGGATGAAGAAAAATAGAATGATAGGTTCTAGGGGTAAATTATTGGCTTTGACTCTGTTGTATAATAATCAACTTATTTCTTTTTCAATACATAATCAAAGTTTATTGCATTGGAGATTTAAAGGTGTGAAAAATTTGGGAGATTGTTTTAAAGAGGGTAAGTTTTTTATCTTTTAATCAGATGAGGGAAGATTTTGGTATTGATAAGAATTCTTTATTTCTTTATTATCAAATTCAACCTTTGGTAAAATGTATGTTTGGTGGAGATATGATTTTACCTAAAATGACTAAATTTGAGACTTTTCTTATGAAGGTACCAGAGAAGGGTTATATTTCATTTATGTATCAAATATTACAGGATGGTATGGATAAAAAGGGTTGGGATAGATCTAAAATTAAATGGAAAGTGGATATTGGTTTTAGTTTTTCTGAAGAGGATTGGTTAGATATCTGTTATGATAGTGTAACTAGATTGATAAATGCACATTATGCAATGATTAATTACAATTTTTTACATCAATTATATTTGACACCTGAAAAATTAAAAAAATATGGTTTTAATGAATCAGATTTGTGTTTTAGATGTGGTGATATGGTTGGAACTTTTTTTCATGCTGTTTGGTCATGTATACATATACAATCCTTTTGGAAGAAAATTCAAGTGTTTTTAGAATACCTGTATAAGATTAAAATAGTTTTAGATCCAACTGTATTTTTATTGGGTAGTTTGCAACCTCTGAAAGAGCTTGGGATTAGATAAGTTTCAGCTTGCTTTTGTATATTTAGCTTTATCTGTAGCGAAAAAATGTATTGATAGTATGTGGAAAGATACAAATATGATTGATATTAATAGATGGCATAATGAGATGAAATATTGTTTAATAATGGAAAAATTACATATGTTTCGCATGATAATTATAATTTTTTAATTAATAAGTGGCTGTTATACTTGGAATATTTACATTTCAAGTTATATTGATTAGATTTTAATATGTATATTTAACTTTTTTTAATATTCTTTCTTTTTTCTTTTTTTATGGCTCTCCTTAGGAGAGTTGGCTGAAGGGGGGTGATTTTTTCTTTTCTTATTTTTTTCTCTTATTTTTTTTATATATATATATATATATATATATATATAAATGTTCATGTTTAATTGCTGTATATGTCATATATTATTTGTTTTTTGAACAAATAAATAAAGTTTAAAAAAATATGGTTTACAGAGGGAAGTGTTTAAGAGGTAGGTGAGGAGGGAAGAGTGGACTAGAGATTCTCAGATAGATTTACCCCTTCAAAAAGCAAATGGGGTGGAGGAGAAGGGAGGTATATGAACTCGATACCTCGTACTGATGCCTCAGTTACCTGATTAGCCTAATTCCCCAGTACAAGGTCCAATATTTCCCCTTCTCTTGTCGGCCTATTCACATATTGCTGTACAAAGTTCTCCTGGACACACTTAACAAAGCTTGTTCCATCCAATCCCCTAATACTTTGGCATTCCCAATTAATGTTGGGAAAGTTGAAATCATCTCCACTAATAGGTTTGTTTATTTTTAAAAAGACCTCAGAAATCTCTACCTATGTGATCCTCTCACTCCTGGTGACCATTTGGTGGCCTACATGAAAGTGTCAACTCCTTATTTCCCCCCACACTACCTCATAGAATAGTTCTTTGGCAATATCCTTTCTTCTTTGAGAACATTGTGACCATCCCCATCTCTCTTCCCACTGTTCCTATCACACCTGTAACCATGCTGCCCCTGAGCATTGAGCTGCCAGTCCTGGTCCTTTTCAAGCGTATCTCCATTATGGCTAAAATATCCTATTGTTATGTACTTATTTACATCCTCAGCTTATCTGGTTTCCCTGTCAGGCTTCATGTGTTAAAATAAGACAAGTTGTCCAAGAGCATCCTGTTCTACTTAACACACTTCCATTCCTTTCCTCCTATCCTTAACCTTTCTCATTTCCTCTCTCTCCACATTAGATCCCAACTCTCTGGCAGTCTAGTTTAAGGCCTTTTGAGTGAATTTATAAAATCTTCCCACCAGAAAATAAGCCCCCCCCCCCCACCCCCCGAATCAGTTATAACCAGTCACTCTTCTACAGGTCCCTTCTATTCCAGAAGAGATTCCATTTGTTTCTAATTCTGAAACCCTCCCCCTTGCACCAAACTGCTCAGACATGTGTTCTTGTGCTCTATCCTCCTTTTCCTACACTCCCTGGCACATGGCACTGGCAGTAATCCAGACATTACTACTATCTTGGAGGTCCTATTTTTTAATCTTCACCTTGTCTCCCTGTATTTGTTTTTTGCGAGACCTCATCTCATTCCCTCACTATATCATTGGTACCAATGTGTACCATAACTTCTGGCTGCTCACTAACCCTTTTAAGAATGCTGAGGACTCAATCTGAGACAGCCCTGACCCAGGCACCAGAGAAGTAACCTATCATCCAGCAGCATTGGTCTTGGTCAAAGGGTCTCCTAACGGATCCTCTAACTATTAAGTCCTCTATCACTATCAAGTGCTATCACTCTCCTTTTCTCTGCTCTTCCCTTCTGAACCTCAGATACAGACGGTGCCAAATACATGGTTCCTGCATCTTCTCCTGGAAGGTCATTTCCCCCCCCAACCCCTCCCTATCCAACAATATCCAAAAACATATACTTATTACTATATTTTCCTCTGTCTCTCTTTCATTATTCAGGGAATTTTAGAATTGTTTGTTCTTCCTTTCCCCGTCATGGAGCAGTTCCATGTGCATTACTTATATCTTCTTTTCGATCTCTTCTTATAAGGGAGCTCATTTTATTGTTACAGTTTTGCCTGTCAACTTTAAGTTCCAATTTGCCTGGGTTAGGTCCACTCTTATCCCATTGAAAAACTGGCCTTGTTCCAATTAAATCTAATGTGGCCTTTCGAACTAAGAACATCTTTGACTTAATATTTTAATATTCAGTCTGACAAGAATAATATTTTATTTGGAATTTATTGAGAGAAATTTTCAGGTTTGAATGACAATGCAGTATTTATGGCCTCAGATTCAAAGCCAGTAAATATTAGTGAAAATGTCCAGTTCACATTAATGCTGCTGTAAGAAGTGCCAAAGAGAAGCATGGGACCATTTTCCGTTTGGGTAGGTGAAAAAAGTGGATATTTTATCTCTGATGAACAGAAATTCTAGAGTTAATGTGCCACAAAGCATTAGCAGTATTGTGATTCAATTGTCCATTAATAGAAAACTGCAGAAGAAGAGGAAAAATGAAGCAAGAGAATTATTTAATTTCAAGTACAACACCATGGACATTTTTTTGCACTCACAGAATAGGAAGATTGGCAGAAATATTGACACTTAGCAGTGAAGTAAAAACAAAATTTGTATACAAATCTAAATGTCATTGAGGCGCTAGCAAAGAGCATAATAGGTTTGTCACAAGCAGTCCTGATAACTGAATAGTGAGCAAGTGATCCCTGGGATGAAGGGGTTGACTTATGATGAAAGATTAAATCATCTAGGATTGTATTCGCTCGAGTTCAGAAGAATGAGGAGATCTTATAGAAACATATAGGATTATGAAGGGTATGGATAGCATAGATGTAGGAAGGTTTTTTGAGCTCGCCGGGGAAACTAAAACGAGAGGACACAGTCTCAAGATTCAGGGGAGTAGATTTAGGAGAGAGATGAGGAAAAATAGTTTTTCCCAGAGAGTAGTGAATGTTTGGAATTCTCTAACCAGGGAAGTGGTTGAGGCTGCTTCATTGAACATATTTAAAATTTGGTTAGATAAATTTTTACATGATAGAGGAATTAAGAGATATGGGGAGAAGGCAGGTAGGTGGAG